>NC_089262.1:48567722-48875485 GCF_963930625.1 Muntiacus reevesi
CTCTTTGGGACCCCATGGATTGTAGCCCACCAGGCTCCTCTGTTCATGGGATTTCCCAGGCAAGAATACTGAAGTGAGTTGCCATTCCCTACTCCAGGGGAGCTTCCCAACTCAGGCATTGAACCAGCATCTCCTGTAGCTCCAGCATTGGCAGGGGAATTCTTTACCACTGAGCTACCTGGGAAGCCCCAGACTTAACTTACACTTTGTCATTTGAAGCTATCTATTGAATTATCATAAGATTTAAAATAGATTATGCATGTGGAGTCTTTAATACATATCACATATCAGAAAATTTTAATTTTTATTAATATTAGTATTAATAGATCCAATTAAAACTTTTTTTCTGAATAGTGAAAGAAAGAATGCTCTGAGTGAAATCCTCACTTATTCATAGAGTTAAATAATTCAGTGTAACACTTAACTAGAAAAATTTGGGAAATTGGACCCAGAGGAATTTTCATTGTTTTGCCCCACCAGAGTCTTGTATTTCTAAGTGTGCCTAGGGGAACATGCTTTAAGGCATACATGGGTGGGAAGCCCTTTGTGTATAAAGGGAGTGACTTAAGAATGCAGTTTTGCTGTTCTTTCATTTTTTTTTTTTCTTTTTTTTTTTTAAGGGCAACTGTGTAGTGTCTGAGAAGAAAAGAATACAGTAACTAAACATAATATTTCCCAAACTCACTCCCACCCTCATACACAAACATGGACAAGATACTTCATTTTCTTCGAGGAGAGGGACAAGCTGGCCTAATTAAAATCTGCATACATTTGGAGAGATAACAGGGACGATGGCCCAGATGATGACGACCATGATGACGAGGATGGCACAGATAATAATGTCACCTTGTATTTCCTTCTGCCAATCACAAAGTACCTCACACATATTATCTTGTTTATCTTAGGCTGCACTGTCTGTTGGATGGAGGTGTGCATATCACTGCTCACATTTTCCAGAGAGTCAATGATTTTCCAACAACTTTCCAGCAACTCAACGGCAACACCATTCAGAGCAGCACTCTCTCCTACTTCATTCAGTATTTGACTATTCTCCCAAATTTGGCTGATTTGTTCATTTGGGGCACTTGAATATAGATTCCCAAGCCTTACCCCTAAGATTCTGTTCTGGACTGTCCTGGAACTTGTCTTTTTGCATTTATTTTTAAATATCCCTTAGGGGTTCCTTAGATCAGGCAGGTTTGGGAAGCACTGTGCTTTTCTAACTCAAGGTGGTGAGGAAGGGATACAGGCTGAAGGGGACGTTAGTGACTTTAACTCTTCTATTTTCACGGTAGCTTTTCTCATCAACTGGAGAATAACAGAATTGTCTTGTCATAGGCTCAACAACCACCGGGCAGAGTGCTGCCCTATCTGAGGGATATTATTATTTGAATATACAGTGAGTGCTCACTGTGGCACAATAATACTGAAAGAACATTTGGCAGTGTCTCATCTGTACTTTTTCCATCGAGGACAGGCAAACAGAAGCCTGTGATTTGAGAGATACTTACAAGTTTGTCACCAGATTCTATGTACAGTGGTACTGCTATCTGCCTTTGCTACTTACTAGTCAACATGCAAAAATGTCTTAAACTAAACCCAACATGGGGGGATCGGGACGGGGAATACGTGTAACTCTATGGCTGATTCATATCAATGTATGACAAAACCCACTGGAAAAAAAATTAAAAAAAGAAAAAATTGAAGAAAAAAAAATAAATAAAAAGGATGAAATGGGTGCCCATTGCTCACTTAGCAATTTAACATATATTCTTTAAGTGCATTTTTCTACATTATCAATTTTTTCTCATCAAGAAGTCATTTAACATTTTTTATTACAGAACTATTAATACCTAAATAGAACTCACATATTACTGAGCACTTGGGTTGTTTTCAATCTCTCATACAAATGCACAATGGTGTGGTGAATGCCTGTGTGTATTCATTTTTCTCTTTTCTCACTCCTCAATCTAATCAAACACCAAGATTTCTCAAATCTCTGCAAAGAGCTGTGAATCCATCTCCTCCTCTCTATCCCCAGCACACCCACCCCAGTTTGGATCCACATGATCTCCAATGTGCACTTGGTCTAGAGCGGCTGTCGGGTGAGTATGAGGCTGCCTCTTGTCTGTCTTCCTTTCAATCTGTTTTCTCTGCAGCTTCCAACACTGTCATTCTAACATACATGCTTGGTCCTCCACTTAGAAATGACTGATGGCTTTCCATTGCTCATAAAATAAAGTCCACTGTTACTTACGCTGACTTCCAATGCTCTTCATGCTACTGCCTTAATCTACTCTCGGAGACTCATGTTCCGTTGCTCCCATTCACTTTCAGCTCTTTTTGTTCCTTACTGTCCCAGTCTCCTGAGCTGGACCTGCACTCCATGCTTCCATGTCTCACTGTTGTTGATCCTTTAGCATGAGGTCGTTGTTCAGTTGTTAAGTTGGGCCGGACTCTTAGCAACCCCATGGACTGCAGCACATCAGGCTTCCCTGTCCTTCACCATTACCCAGAATTTGGAGAACTCCATACTTTTCAAAGTTCAGCAGGGAGTTTCCCCCAGGTAAAGTCACTTGCCTGCTCCTTCAAATACATATTAGTATGTGAACTTGCTTCAATGGTGGCACTTAGCTTGTAATTAATTATTCATTCTGTTCCCCAAGTGACTTCTGTAAGCCAGAAGTTACATTTTACTCTTTTTATTTCCAACACCTACCTCATTGCATGCCACATATAAGGTGCACAGAAAATATTTGTTGATGAAATGCATAATAATAATAATAATAATAAATTAAAGCAATAATAATAGTCTGCATTTGCTGAGTACATTCTGGGTACCAACCACTACACTAATCACTGACTTAGAATTTACTGAGGATGAGGAAATGAAAACTTTGAGAATTTAAGTAAGCTGACCAAGATTACATAGTTAGTTAGAGGAAAGTTGGGTTTTCAACCTCTATGGTTTCACTCATAATCTTTTTGCTGTTCTAACTCAATGAATATGCAGTTTCATTTAATTGTTTCAGTTAAAATTATAACAAAATACCCAGAGCAGATATTCAGTCAATAGAGATGCAATTAAATTATATTTTCCCATTTTCACTGGTTTTCTCACTGTTAGAAAACCAAATATAACTGAAATCAATTTCTGACTAAAAAGTGATTGTTAGACTTGGTCTTTTTACAAATTAGTAGAGCTAGCTCGAGTTATCTAAATGAAAGCATAAGAAGGTAAAACAAGTTAGCTTTAAGGATGGAAACAGATTCTGACTCCTCTAAAAGATCATAAATTTAAGTAATAAGTAGTCATACTCCATGCCCTTAAGCAAATCTTTTAGTTCAGTGTTTTTCCTGGAAAGGTCTTTTTAATGTGGGGATTTTTCTAAGAGTAAATTCCGCTGGCTCAAAAATTTAGAATATTCCACGCTCATCAGATGCATCAAATATAAAAGTAAAACTAGCAAAAAAAAACTCCACCTCAAAACCAACGGCTAACACTCACATACACAATCTGTATTAATTTTTTATTAAAGCTATTAAACATAATGTGTTCTCAGCATCCCTCAATCACATTCCTAAGAAAGCTTACTGTGCACTCGTTCTCTGTAATCATTAAAGTGTTGCCACTATCTTTGCTCTTATTAAAAGAAAGGTAAAAAAGAGCTGCATGATGAAAGCCAGTTCCTGCCAGTGGCTGATGAGGAGGGTGAGACTTCCATGGCAACAGCTGGGTCTTCATCCCCCCACCCATTCTGTCTAAAGGCATGTTTTTAGTTCAGTGTCCCCTCAGGCCTTATAGATCTCTCTCACCAAGGTCTCTTTCTCCTTCTTCTCTATTTTATATACACATACAGTGGCCCTACTGGTAAAGAAACGCACCCCCCACCACCCCCACCCTGCCAATGCAGGAGACATAAAAGATATGGATTCTATCCCTGGGTCAGGAAGATCCCTTGGAGGATGGTGAGGCAACCCACTCTAGCATTCTTGCCTGGAGAATCCCACAGAGAGAGGAGCTTAGGGGGCTATAGTCCATGGGGTCGCAAACGGCTGGATACAACGGAAGTGACTTAGAACGCTTATAATGTAAAAAGAGATATATGTATCTTTTTTACATCACATACACTAGTTGCTTTTATTATATACACACAGAGATTTAAAAGGCAAACCTACATATAAGTCAATAGTACTGTCACCATAAAATAGCTGTTTAGTTTTCTTTCTTTAGCAAGCACAAAGTGTTAAATGATATGTCCAGATAATAGCAAAATAATTGTTCCAGTTAAAAATCTTTTTTTTCCTTCAATGAATTTTAGAAATTGTTTTGTGCTTTTGAAGAACACTAAACAAACAAAATTAAGTTTCTTCTCATTGTGTTTTGACCAGTATATTTGGATAGTTTACTTTTTAAATTCTCTGCTTAAACAACTGATTAAATTCTATTGAAAATGCACTTTTAAAAAAGGAGTTATGGATATTCAGGGTAAACAATATGAGTGGAGGTATACCAAAATTTTGGACTAAAGCTACTTTTGTATTATTTTATGCTTGACCCTGAATTATGTGTCTCCCTCTACAGGTAGCTGGTAGGTAATTGTACTAGTTTTATTGCTTCAATAGAAGAACTTGTATTTTCTCCTTAGTCGGCCAACCTTTACTTATCTGAAGGCCTTTAGGATATAATATGTGGAAATAATAAAAACAGCTCTAAATATAAAGACCTGTTCAGTGAGAAATTGGGACAGTGTAATTTTAATTTTTGAGTCCATATACAAAACAAAACAATAATGTATCTATTACCCAGAAATCAATATCCTTTAAGATTTCTTTTACTTTCTCCAAAACATACACTTCATGGTGGGGTCAAAAGGCTACCCTAATTTCACTGATAGTTTTATAAGGGTATAACTTGGGAAAAAAAGGGGTCTTGTATTTATTCTCAGTTCTGCTTATAAGTAGTATTTTTTCCCTCACTAGGACTCAATTTTCTCATTTTTAAAATAGAGAACTTTAAACGCATTTTCTCTCAGTTACATTCTCACCATGAAGATCCTCAATTTAAATATGACTAAAAAAGCTTCCCTGGTGGCTCAGAAGGTAAAGAATCTTCCTGCAATGCAGGAGACCCAGGTTAGACCCCTCAGGAAGATCCCCTGGATGCGGGCAGGGCAACCCACTCCAGTATTCTTGCCTGGAGAATTCCATGGACAGAGGAGCCTGGTGGGCTACAGTCCATGGAGTCACAAAGAGTCTGACACAACTGAGTGACTATCAAAATATGGAAATTACAAACACTGTAAAGAGATATTGTCAAGATGTGACAAGCTCTCATGAGATGGCCATGGATCATTTTTCTTGAGTTAGCTTCGTTTGAAAATGAAATGCTCAAAAGAACTAACCGTGTCCTCAAACACAAGGCTCTATATCAAAACCAGGGCTCAATGTCACAACAAAGGTATAGCTTGGGCAGCTCTGACTCTCTGCTGCCCTCTCATGTTTCAACACACTCTTTAGTTCTGCTCTTCACTCTCAGCTAAGGACCTACGCACGTGAGCCTTGCACTAAGTATGTGCATGTGTGCTCAGTCATTCAGTCATGTCCTACTCTTTGCGATCCTATGGACTATAGCCCACCAGGTTCCTCTGTCCATGGGATTTTCCAGGCAAGAATACTGGAGTGGGTTGCCATTTCCTCCCCCAAGGCATCTTCCTAACCGAGGGATGGAACCCCGGGTCTACTGCATTACAAATAGATTCTTTACCACCAAGCTCTGCATGAAATATAGGGATTCCTAAAGATGTGCTATCACTACTGTTTGCAAACAAAATCACAAATTAAACACACAAGTAAAGCTGATACGTCATCAATGTCCTTCTTCTCTACACTACCAGTTTTTAAATTAGCTTTAGGATCAAGAACAAAAAAATGTCAGGCACAGAGTAGGGATGTAGGAAGAAAACTTGGTGAATTACTCATGACAGGCTTCTCTTCCTCATCTAGCTTATCTCCTTGAATTCCTGTAACATCACCAAGAATTAGGAACTCCTATCTCCATTCTTCCAATGAGGGAATAAAACTGAGAGAGACAAGGTTTGCATTCAGGCCCAAAAAGTCACACGCCATCTTTCTGTTACACCACACTGAAGAACAAATAGCTCTTCAGTAGGAAGGCTCTTTTCTAAATGAACATTTGGAAGTTTTGTTAT
Source organism: Muntiacus reevesi (assembly GCF_963930625.1). Classification (NCBI taxonomy): domain Eukaryota; kingdom Metazoa; phylum Chordata; class Mammalia; order Artiodactyla; family Cervidae; genus Muntiacus; species Muntiacus reevesi. Next base: position 48,573,935 of record NC_089262.1, read on the forward strand.
TTTTTTCACTGTTACACTGATGTAGAGGTATGTATTTACCTGCTATGTAGAGCAATAAAATCTGTCAACTAACATGCTTCATCCCTAATGATATAAAATCAAACTTTTCCAACTTTAACTCATGTAAAATGGAATAACCTCCAAGGGGGAAAGGAGTGTTTTCAGTTCTATGTGAGAAAGTTTTAGAAAGAACAATGTGACATATAGAGAGAGTTAAAACTTTTTTAAAACTCAAGAAGTTGATTTATGGAGACTTAATTTTCCTTCCGTCTCCCCTAGTTCATACAGAATGAATGCTAGACACGAAAACCACATAAAAACAAAAAAAGAAAAGAAAATGATGTATTGAGTGCTTATTCTATGCTGAGAGGATTGCACACATGAACCCATTTATTTAGCAACAACTATATAAAATAGGATCATTGTTCTGTAAATGGGAAAACACGTAGAAAAAGGGTACATAACCTGCCCAGGGTCACACAGCTATCAAGATAGAATATGATTTGGATTCTGGATATTCAGAGAAGCCCCTTCCTCCCCTACGAAATCACACACAACTCCAAGAGTGCCCCATCAGTGATGCTCTGTGGAGGTGCTCCCCAGGGGTTCTCTGCACCAACAGGGCCTTTTCGATCAACCATGAACTTAACTGCATAGAGGACTACACTGTTCCTCTAGAACCCATGAATAATTTCTAAGAAGGCTAAGTTCACCTTCAGGGTTGCCGCACTGACTGTTTAACACTCCTCTTTATCCCCGCCAGGGAGTGAACTTGGAGTCAGGTCCCATGCCACTGAAGGAGGAAATTCACAAGCACCACCTTTCCCCTGTGTCTTGTCTTCTAGCGAAGCCTCATGATTTATATTTTTAAGGGCCCACTCTTTCAGAATGAGCTCAGAGAGGAGAACGTCCCTTGCTGTTGCCTTTATTCCCCTACCCCCTCATTCAACTTTTTCACCTTAGTTTGCTATGCTTGGGCAAGGAAAAAGGCTTCTATTTGTTAGCCAGTAAATTTCCTGTTGTGCTCTGTGATGAATACAGCTGCATGAAGCACTTAATGACAGTTAAGACTTAATGACAGTTAGTCTCCTTTCGTAGATATTTCTATAGCCCACAGCCCCAGGTCAAGATCATGTGGGTACAAATGAGGCCATATTAACCTTGATACCCAGATATCCATGACCCACAGTTCGCTCTGGTATTGCTCCAGGCTTTAGCACTAAGTGAAAACATTTGGGATCTTCCATGGGAACTCTTTTGTATTTAAGACCACTTCTGGGCCTTCTGAGTGAACTGCTCTCTCTTTAATCAGTGCCAGATGCCTGCCATGATGGTCAGTAAGCTGCCCTGACCATGTGGCACCCACCACCTCTTGGTGGACACAATAGCTTCCACTGGTACCTGCAGCTGCTCTTCTGGGAGGATGCTCTGGGGGGCTGGCTCATGTGGAACCTCAAGTTACAGGAGCTTTCAGGGACCAAAATAGCACTGAGTTCTGTACAAACTGCTAGTCAGCCATCTCGCTTATTGCAAAGGTGAAGGGGACTCAGGTCTAGTGCTGGGAGCAAGGCTGGGAACCATGGTGTCTCTCATTAAAGGTGCTGGGTACGTTTGGGCTCTCATATTAAATTGTGGTCTCTGAAGAAGAAATTTCTTACTCAAAGAACTTACTTTAATGTATTGGAATTTCAATTATTTTTCATCTCTTGACCAACAGCAAGGAGAAGGTAAACCAGACATAGACTATAAAATGCCAGCTGAAAATCATCACCAATAAGATTTTGAAAGATAAACATGGTAAAGACAACCGATAATGTAATAGTCAACGAATGCAAGTCTATTTGAAAGACATCCAGGAAAGACCAACATTAACAACTATTCCAGAATCACTTTGATGTGATGACAACAAATGAACCCAATTGAAAGGTCCTGACTGGACATGATCAAGTTAACTTTCAAGCAAAGTATAGTCACTAATAACGTAATAATGAACTCCTCTGCATGTTATGAGCTGGAGTCCAAGGAAGACACTTGAATAAAGTGAAGTGTGGGTCTAGTTTGGAGAATATGTTAATTGTCTTCTGGTAATAATTTTAGAAAACATAGGTTTTCTTCTCCAGGCAATTATTTTAATGAATCAATTGGAGTTTCAAGAAATGATTAAATGAGTTCAAATGTGGTTTCAGGTTCAGCAAAATGAGATCATTTGCTCTGTTTTTGGCTCAGCTGAGGTCAAGCCCCATGTCTAAAATAGACTAATAGGATTTGGAGTAATTTTTTTCTTCTGCCCTTTACACCCTTCCTCCTTCCATCCACTTCTCTTCCCCAAACATCTGTTCTTTTGATCTCATTGAACTTTCAGCTATTATATAATTACTTCTTCTCCCCTCTCCCAAACTGAATTTAATCTCAACTCTGTGGGTCCAAAGTGGGAGTATTGGAATGGCATTCCTTCACATACACAACTGGGGTATTGATTAAACAAGAAGCTAACTTTTATTTATGTTTTGACTTTCATTAAGCCAAACTAGCATATATTAACAATATGATGATAACACAAGCTCAGAAACAACTTGGTCAACACTTTTAAGGTAATGCTACCTCTCAAGATATAAATGAGCAGTGCTCAGCTGAGTAAGAGTACAAATCTAACTTGTTTTTTAAAAAAAGGCACACTAGTTAAGTTTTACCAATAGCTTAAAATGGACAGCTTGTGAGATCAATGAGAGAAATGATATGATAAAGAGGAAAGGATTAATTTCTTAAATACTTTAAAACTGCAGAAAAACTGGTACTATAATAATTAGGTGGAATCTTGGAAAATATGCTTTTTTCCTAGATGTGAAAAGAATAATCTCCCAGATCTTTCTTACCTGTTAGGGTGGCTTTGTTGATGGATGGTTGGTTGCACATGGGTGATCTTCTGACAAAGAGAGAGAAACACAGATCAGTAAATATGTGATATTTTGTTGGTTTCGGGACTCTCTGAGTCATTTCAAATACACCATTTAAATGTAAGGATTATTTTTAAGTTAGGATAAGCAAATGAAGATTTTTTTCATGCTAGCCAGTCAAATTCCTATGTGCCCTTTGTACTACAGTTCAGATCAAAAAAAAAAAAAGAAAGTTAAATCTCATTGTGATAGACTTTGGGGTAAATAAAGCTGATGTAAATGTCACAGCGACATGAGTGAAGAGGAAGTCTTTATTGACTGACCATATTCTATTAAGCCAGGGCTTACAGAGCAAACACTGACTTTCTGAACTTGAAAAAGTAGTGAGTCTACAACTGGTTTCTCTAATGCAATGTTACGAAACTTTTATTTTTGCATAACCTGACATGATTACCTGTACTTTATCAGAAGTGAATGATTCCTTGTAAACTAAATTACACTCAGAGAAGCTGCTTCAACTTTTTGCTATTTTCTTATATTAAGAAACATCTCTGATACATTTGTTAGAGAGGTACATTAACAACTGGCCCAAATGCTGTTGAGATTTTAGAAACACTATAAGGGTACTTAAGTCAATCCTATTTTGGAGTCTCTAATTTTTCAGAGGTGAAGTTTCACAAAATGATTATAAACCCTTTGGGGTAAAAAAAAAATGCTATATGATTAATCTGTATTCCCTGCAGAGCCCAGTACAATGTATTCAGTGTTTAATCAATTATGTTGAAGAAAATATCACTTATGGAATTTTCAATTTTTTTGAAATGTAATTTTATAAAGGTGTTATCACTCTATGATGGTCTAGAGGGGTGGGGGTGTGTGACAGGAAGGCTAGAGAGAGAGGGGGGATACACACACACACACTTATGGCTGATCCCTGTTGTATGGCAGACACCAACACAACATTGTAAAGCAATTATTCTCCAATTTAAAAAAAAGAACTCATTACATAATTGAAAGCTCTTAAAATATAGTGCTATTTAAAACATTTTATAAAACAGATACACTCAACGATGTCTCAAAAGTGTTTGTTTTCATTTTAGGGGGTTGTTTTGGTAGTTCCAGTAGAGGCTAACCCTTAATAAGGGCTTAATGTCTGTCTGACATTTTGCTAAAGGAGCACTTTAGACGAATGATCTCATTTAATCCTTACAACAAAGCTTAAGGCAGACAGTTTCATTATTCCCATTTTACCAATGAGGAAAACACAAGCTTTGGGAATCTGAACAGCATCTTCAAAGTAAGAAACCTGAGATTTGCAGTGCCAGGGCCCCATGCTCTGATCTGTTCTTTATTTTTTAGGCAGCTTTTGTGGAACCTCTGCAAATGGCAGGTTCCTGCAGAGCCTTGGTCCAATCTGCCTTCCTGAGATGAATGATCTCTTAGCAGGGCTGGGAGGTACACGGGGAAAGCAGTCTGGTACTTTTTAAATTCCCACTGCCTGGGTTCCAGTCAGCATCTGACTCTGTTCCATTGCTCTTAAATTGACTGATATCAGTTTGGGATTGAAATTTTGCATTCATTTGATTGAAAAATGCACCAAAGTTTACTTCTGAGTCATTTTAGTTTTTATTATGAAACTTAATTAATGCTTCATTAAATGTTTACAACTGCTACTTTGAAATAGTTCTGGTCTATATACCAATAGTCATCTACTTGCTGAGAGTTTATTATTCAAATCATTTATATAATGATTGGGCTTCCCTGGTGGCTCAGCGGTAAAGAATCCACCTGGTAATGCAGGAGATGCAGGAGTTGCAGGTTCGATCCCTGAGTCAAGAAGGTCCCTGGAGAAAGAAATGGCAACCCACTGCAGTATTCTTGCCTGGGAAATCCCACGGACAAAGGAGCCTGGTGGGCTACAGTCCATGGGGTCGCAAAGAGTTGGACACAACTTAGCGATTGAGTACAGGCACATATAATGATTACTCCTTTTTAGTCCTTCATCTGTGAAAATTTAGAAAGTATTGATTTTGTCTGGAAAAGGTATCAAAGAAATATTTTCTAAAACTTTTCTATAGTTTTGAAAACCAAATCGTGGGCTTGTTCCTTATTATCTTCTTTTGATACCAACCCTGTAGCTGGCACTTGGGAACTTGATATTTCAACAAGTAACAACAGCAGAAAATATTAATCAATTAATCATTTGACCCACGGCTACAGTGATAAATCATTTAACAAAGAATGAGCCAGAACTCACTTCTGGGATGGAAAATCTCAAGAGCAAGGAAGAGCAGGGGGACAGGAACCAACAGCAAGTTAACAAAAGTCAGCAGTGAGCAAGTGAGGGCCTGCAGGGTAAGGGCTTCAGATATATCCTTCCAAAGTCACATCTTATAGGATTCAGAAATGGTGGATTATGCAAGCTAGTGCAGTGAAAGTCTCTCAGTTATGTCCAACTCTTTATGAACCCACGGATTATAGCCCGCCAGGCTACTCTATCCATGGAATTCTCCAGGCAAGAATATCGGAGTGGGTACCCATTCCCTTCTCCAGGGGATCTTCGCAACCCAGGGATCAAACCTGGGTTTCCTGCATTGCAGGCAGATTCTTTACCAGCTGAGATACCAGGGAAGCCCCTAGCATATACCTTCCACAAAATCCAAGGGTGGGCTTGGGAGTATTCTAGTGGCACTGTGAGTACCCAGTGGGTAAATTATGGTTCTCTCAAGTCATGGTGTGATGAACCATTTTGCCATATCCATTTTGCTATCACTGAATAGAATAGAGTTTATCTGTGTGTAGATTGAGTCCTACTATTCTGATACCTGAGAAGGCTAATTTGGTTTGGATCCAGAAAGAAGGTACAAATCTGTTCCAATCAAAAGAGAGACTGCAAATACCTTTGCGCTCTGTGAGTTCGGTCAAGTCTAACTCTTTGCTACCATATGGACTGCAGCCTGCCAGGCTCCTCTGTCCATGGAATTTTCCAGTAAAAAATATTGGAGTGGGCTGTCATGTCCTACTCCAGGGTTCTTCCTGACCCAGGGATCGAACTCACATCTCCTGTGTCTCTTGCATATGCAGGCAGATTCTTTACCACTAAGCCACCTGGGAAGCCCAGAAAAACAAATCTACCAGATAATATTGTTTAATTAGACTTCACCCAGGACACTATAAGGCAGGTCAAGTCAGGCATAAATTATGTTTTTCTACCCTCTTCTTAGCTGCTCTTTTCCATTTTCATCTGTTTTGCCCCTGTGAGTCAGTTGAAAACCTTTGTCTCATATAGAAGAGGCCTCAGATCATCTCTCTGGGGACAGAAAGACTAACCTGATGCCGTCACGCCTGCTGAACAACTGTCTGCTTGCCCACAGGTACAGACGCTGCTACTCAAATGACCAAGGCTGAAGGAAGTGTAAAAGGAATTAGTCACAAAGCTTCCTGTTCACCTTCCAAAGACAAAAATCTCAATTTCCCGGACAAAAATTGAGGTTGAAAAGTTTGGAAGGGACACCAGTAACTTCATTTCTCCTGCAGAGCTGCGACATTCCAAAGAGAAGGTGGTAGAACTTGGGAGCTGCCAAATGCCAAAAGCACCAAGGGGGCCACTGAACATGGAAGATATGCTTCATAATAAACAGGCAGCTCAAAACATACCCTCAGGTTTCCCAAGCTGGATTTCTGTGTCGCCCTGCCAGCCATCAAGCACGTGCAGAATAATGACTGTGCTGGGCATTACACTAGGCACTGGGAATTCAAAAATGAACCAGATACAACCTCTGCTTTCTGGGACCTGAAATTCTTAAGCAGCATTCAGACAAGAGAACAGGCAACTGGAATACTGAGAGGAATGTGCTAAAACAGAGGTGAAGGACAGAATGTAATCAGAAGGTGATGGATAGGCATGCCTCCTGGGTTGGGTCCTGTGGGTGTGGATGCACGTGGGGTGTTACTTAGAGATAGTGCCCCAAATGAAATTACATTTTAAGTTGTAACCTAAAGAATGAATTACAGTTAGCCCAGTGGATGAAGAGGGGAAGAGGGAGGTGAGAAATGCTTAGCCTGAGGGAACAGAACTGCAAAATTTCATTACCTGCAAAACGTGAAAGTCAACTGAAGCTTCTGAGTTCCATTCCAGTTATTTGCATTGTGGCATTTATACTGATATTTTAATTTAAATCTTATTCTGTCACAGAAAATAAGGGCATAATGGCCAGAGCTTATTTTAATCACAGGAAATGTGAATTTGGGAGGTGGATTCTATTATGGGATGGAAAGTTTAGATTTTGTTTGTGTGTTATGAAGTAGTAATTACAACAAAATTTTATATGCATAGATAAGTTCAAATACATTTTTAGTCACTGTCCTCTTAATATTGATTTAAGGAATTTTTTCCTTGAAAATTCTTCAGAGTTGATATTTTAATGATAATATTGTATTATTCATAATGTTGTTTAGTCACTATGTCGTGTCCATGGACTGTAGCCCACCAGGCTCCTTTGTCCACGGGATTTCCCAGGCAAGAATACTGAAGTGGGTTGCAGGGGATCTTCCAGACCCAGGGATTGAACCTGAGTCTCCTGCCTAGCAGGTGGATTCTTTAGCACTGAGCCACCTGGGAAGCCCTTATTATTCATAATAGGTTATCACAATAAAGGCACGTGAATAACTAATCAGTTTTCCATTTAATCTTGAAAAATTAATTTTCTTTATTTTTTCATTTCCCATCTTTACTAGAAGCCCCGAGTTATAATTATTTTCCTTCTCATCTTTCTCTCTTTCCTTTCCCTGTCATCCCATAAATCCCAACTTTGTTAACTGTTCCATGCTGCTAATGATCCAAGTCAGTAACAGCAGGAGAATTAGAATCTTCCCTGTGATATGAGTCTTCCCTGGTGGCTCAGACGCTAAAGAATCTGCCTGCAATGCAGGAGACCCGGGTTCGATCCCTGGCTCGGGAAGATCCCCTGGAGAAGGGAATGGCAACCCATCCCAGTATTCTTGCCTGGAGAATCTCGTAGACAGAGGAGCCTGGAGGGCTGCAGCCCACAGAGCTGCAAAGAGTCGGACACAACTGAGAGACTAAGACACACACCTGTGATATGAGGCTTCCCCAAGGAATGGCTGTGCTAGAATTAAGAGGATGCCTTTGGGTTAACTTCAAGTCTTGATGACATTATTTGTCAATGGTTAATTTATGAAGCAAGCCCAAATGATAAAGTTACCCTGCGTATAAATGACTAGACAGAGGACTGATCCTGCCAGGTGATCTCTGACAGATGGAATCACCGTATTTATTTGTCATCCTGATTCATTTCTGATATGAGAACCATCACTACAAAGTATTTATAGAAAATTAACAGGACTTCATATGACTTAGTGTAAACGGTTAGACACCATGGCCATGATTAGAGAAATCTAATATATTGCCTTGAGTTCAAGCAAACTGAGAAAACACTATTTGAAAGGCTAGCTGGAAGGCGGGGGTAAAAAGAATAACTTACTTGCTTGGTGCTCGGTCTTGCAAATTAGTCAAAGCAGCAAAGTTGTTTCGTACAGTTCTCAGGCTGGCCAAGACCTACAAGAAAAAAGGATTACTTAAACTTCTTGAAATAAGGCCCTCTTTAATGCAATATGAAACGGTTTGGTGATTTTTAAAAACAGTTTGCTAAGTGAAAGTTTAATATTGCTTGCAACGTAGCTTCATATAGTACTGAAGAATCTCCCAGTACCTGGTGAAGGTGACATAGACCTATTTGAAATCCAGAGAGGCCAGACTTAGGGATTTTCCAGATATTAGTCCGCACTGTCTATGAATATGGTGACATTAGCACCAGTTTCCATAGTATTACTAGATTCCCCAGTCAGTAAAATAGTATCCCAGGGAATATATATAGAGGGCTGCTGTTGCATCTTATATAAATTTGAAATCGAATCATGTAAAATATTCAAGTTTTACTTTAGATAAAAAATGTAAAACAAAATTCTCCTCAATATCTTCACCAAGAACGCCAGTCTTGAAGTCAGCAAACTGAGTATACTTTAAATCGTTTTCTCCCCTTTACCACATAGCTATTCTAGTAAACAGAGATTCTTTTCTTCATTAAGGTTATCTGAATCATGAATTCTAAGGTCTCAAGCAAAATGAGACTGCCCTGGATGCGCACAGTGCCTGGTCCACAGAAGGTGGACTCCATGGACAACGAACATATCCATGTACCAACGGGTCCCACTATCTCTATAACTCTTCCTTTTTCTACTTATAGTGAAATTATAAAGTAGCAAACGAATCTGAAGACCAGAGGAGAGAAGTGACAAGAGTACTGTATCTCCGTCTACCCCATCACTTTCTCCTAGAATGGACAAGGTCCCCCAGGATGGAGTCTATATTAGGTGAGATTATGGGTCATCTGGGGAACAACCAGCATGTTAAGTTTATCTAGAGCAAAGATTTCAGATGTCTTATTAGGTACCACACAACAACCCAGATTGCCTGGCTCTCTGACATAGTCAATGTGTGAACTTACAAAATTCTATCGTCTCTTTGACCCTAAGTTTCTCATCTGTAAACCAGTATAGTAACATCTGGACTCCCCTGATGGCTCAGATGGTAATGAGCCTGCCTGCAATGCAGGGGACCTGTGTTCAATCCCTGGATCGGGAAGATCCCCTGGAGAAGGGAATGGCAACCCACTTCAATATTCCTGCCTGGAGAATTCTATTGGCAGAAGAGCCTGGAGGGCTACAGTCCATGGAATTGCAAAGAGTCGGACATGACTAAGCGACCAACAGGTTTTATAGTAACATCTGGGCTTTCCAGGTGGCTCAGTGGGTAAAGAACCTGCCTGCAAGGCAGGAAACACAGGCGATATCGGTTTGATTCCCGGGTTGGGAAGATCCGCTGGAGGAGGGCATATCAACCCTCTCTAGTATTCTTGCCTGGAGAATTCTATGGAAACAGGAGTCTGGCAGGATACAGTTCATGGATTGCAGGGTCGGATATGACTGAAGCAACTGAGCACACACGCATGCATAGTAACATCTACGTCACAGGGTTGCCGTGAAAATGAAGTGACGTGGCAGGCTGGGTGCCAAGAACAATGCTCGGCGAACAGAAGGCGCTCAGTGAATATTAGCCCATATGGCGACAGTCTATGCAATGATTTGGTGTGTGCGTAGGAAACTGACTTAAGGCCTATCACTGACAATACACTGGCGGGGTGGGAGGGGCACATTTTATATAATTGCTCCAAGAGTTCCGGAACTGTTTCCAGAATTTTGTCATTTGGCACTGACCTAGACTAAAGTCAATCTAAATTTTAAGACAAAAATATCTCAGATATTTTTGAAACTGGCATTAATTCTTTTAAGTTACTGGGAAACTGTTTATGCCCTGGGACAGTGACTTCCCAGGTGACTCAGTGGTAAAGAATCTGCCTGCCAATGAAGGAGACTTAGGAGACGAGAGTTCGATCCCTGGGTCCGGAAGATCCCCTGGCGGAGGAGATGGCAACCCGCTCCAGTATTCTTGCCGGGAAAATCCCATGGACAGAGACGCTTGGCCGGCTACAGTCCATGAGGTCCCGGAGTCGGACCCGACTGAGCAGGAGTGACCTACAGCGTTAGGAGTTAATGACATTTTCTAAGGTGCCAATCACGATTAACTCAGTCCCTGGAAAAATCTGGCTCATTATCACATATAAACAACTCACGGTGCTGAAAGGTCATGCTGCCTATGACGAAGTATTCAAATAGCCAACTGCTGACATCAAACCATGATGTCTTTTATTAGGCATGGAATCTTGAATGATGCAGAAAGAATTCTGACAAATGATCCACTGTCATTAAATCATGCAAGCTGAATTTATGCTTTAAAAATTGAATATCAAATATACTAATAAAGCATTTTGAATAAGATTATTACACACCCTTCCCAGCTGATCCTTGTTCTAGGCAAAATGTTAACTTCAGAATTCTGAGAACTTCATTTTTAATAAATTATAGTAAGTGCACTGCATCTGACAGCTGGACAAATAGAAATAGTATCACAGGTAATTCATGTTCTATGCTCACTTGAAAGCAAGCATTACTTCATGAAAGACATACTCCACTTGTTTTTCTGTGTAAAGGTTTTTGCCTCCATTATACTAAAGATATTAAATTAGATATTTTATTGTTTTTTTAATTTAAATTTAATTTTTAAATTTTGTATTTATTTCTGCATAATCTGTATCTTCACATGGCACAAAGTTTAAACAAAAGTAAACTGTCTCCTTCTCAATAACAAAGATAAAAATCAAACTTATTATGTCTGAGAGGAGGTAGATAGATGGACTCTGGGAAGGACACTCAGGGCATTAAAACATTGGCACTGTTCTATTTCTTAAACTGCTGATTTTTATTCTTATATTTTAGAACGTCACTAGATAATTTATCTTATCTGGATGAAATATTTCAAAATAAAAAGTGAAGAAAGAAATTTCCCTTTTAGCCGCTCCGCCAATCAACTGCCTGTCCCCTCTCCTCACTGACTTTTTATTTTTTAATTAGAGTATAATCGCTTTACAATGCTGTGCTACTGTCTGCCGCACGACAAGGTGAATCAGCTCTAAGCATAGCCCTCCGTGTTCAGCCTCCTCCCCTCCCCATCCCACACCTCTAGGTCATTACAGAACATGAGCTGAGCTCCCTATGCTATGTAGCAGCTTCTCACTAGCATTTATATCATACACAGGAGTGTATATATGTCACTCGTTGACTTCTAGATTGTCTCCTAAGCTTCACTTTTACAAACACTGCCACAGTAAATAAGCTGGTAGCTGTATCATTCCCCACGGGTACAAGTATTACCTTATTTTTCTTGTAGTAGGGCAAATAGCAGGGCAGAGGGCAGGGCAGAAAGCGAAGAACTAAAGAGCCTCCTGATGAAAGTGAAAGAGGAGAGTGAAAAAGTTGGCTTAAAACTCGACATTCAGAAAACTAATATCATGGCATCCAGTCCCATTACTTCATGGAAAATAGATGGGGAAACAATGGAAACAGTGACAGCCTTTATTTTGGGGGGCTCCAAAATCACTGCAAATGGTGACTGCAGCCATGAAATTAAAGATGCTTGCTCCTTGGAAGAAAAGTCATGACCAATCTAGACAGCATATTAAAAAGCAGAGAGATTACTTTGCCAACAAAGGTCTGTCTAGTCAAAGTTATAGTTCTTCCAGTAGTCATGTATGGATGTGAGAGTTGGGCAATAAAGAAAGCTGAATGTTGAAGAATTGATGCTTTTGAACTGTGGTGTTGGAGAAGACTCTTGAGAGTCCCTTGGACTGCAAGGAGATCCAACCAGTCCATCCTAAAGGAAATCAGTCCTGAACATTCACTGGAAGGACTGATGCTGAAGCTGAAACTCCAGTTTTTGGCCACCTGATGTGAAGCACTGACTCATTTGAAAAGACCCTGATGCTGGGAAAGATTGAAGGTGGGAGGAGAAGGGGGATGACAGAGGATGAGATGGTTGGATGTCATCACCGACTCAGTGGACATGAGTTTGAGTAAACTCTGGGAGTTGGTGATGGACGGGGAGGCCTGGCGTGCTGCAGCCCATGGGGTCGCAGAGTCAGACATGACTGAGCGACTGAACTGAACTGAACTGAGGGCAAATAACATATTATAATGTTATATTAAGCATTAACTATTATCTTCTGCACCATGACATTTATAATACCAGCGGAAGTGTAAATAGAAGTGCCAATCAAATCTTATAAATCACTGGGCCAAGTTCAGTGATCCTGGATGACACAACCCAAAGGCACTGTGTTAGACTTCTCTGTTTCTCACTGGCATTGGAGGACACAAAGAGTGAAGCATCTGCTACTACAGATTATAGGGGAAGAACCAGAAACAGTTTCACACAAGCCACTGAGTCAGGGTTTAATTATTCTTCACTTTTGTTACAGAGCAGCTCTCATGGCCCTTGAATTCAACCCTTTAAGAGCTGTAGTCAGAGCTCTAACACTCCGATAGTTTTTTCATCAGTCTTTACTGATTACTAACCAAAAGGTCCCTGAGGTTTTTCTCCCACATTAGCAGCTCAATGGTTACAAAATTAGGGTCACTTCTTCTTCTTCTGGCCCTCCAAGCAAAAGCATAATGATTCAAGGTCAAAATACATTGGGAAAGAGGAAAACACTTTAGAAAAGATTAGGACACTGATATGGAAATTTTTCCACACAGTTGTATTGGCCTGTAAGAGGGATCAAATGTTATTTACACACATTAATTGAAGACTTTCTTGGGGTTTTTTTCTTTGGCTGCACCACACAGCATGAAACATCTTAGTTCCCTAACCCCTACTCCCTCTGTTCCCTGCAGTAGAAGGGAAGAGTCTTAACCACTGCACCGCTGGGAGAAATCCCCTTTCTTAGGTATTTCTCAACATTTATTAACCAACAAGATTCTCTGAAAATGGCAGACAAAAGTGGATTTCATTAAACACCTGAACGTACTCACATAAAAGGAATGTGTACTTCTATATTAATAATTTCTGGAAAAGACCTAAAGAGGAGAGTGCTTTAAAAAAAAAAAAGATATGGCAATGACAGTCCTGTTAAAAACTCCTGCTTGATAAAATAACAACCAAGAAATAAATAGCTTTGAGGATGTTTTCATTCCGGATACACATTAAGCCACTAGATGGCAATAAAGCACAGACTATGAGTTGCCACAGGGCTTTGATCGGGTGGTGCAGAGGGTCTGAGGAGGGAGAAAGAACTCTGTCTTGGTTTTGCTTCCAGAAAAAATACTGGAGCCAAATTGTGATTATTTACAAGAGAGAAAGGTCATTTTGGCAGAAAATGTCTTTCCAAGTTATGTTTGATTAAACTATATGAACTTGCTGTTTTTGTATGCCAGCAAAGGTTGAATATTGATAATTTCATATAGATCAACCCCAAAAGTATTTAGATTCTTAGAACATGCTACTGAAATTTATTTTAATGAAGAGTAAAAAACCCAACAGGTATAAGCAACTGAAATCTGATTGAAACAAGGAGATCCTATTGGATTCAATGACAAGACCGCAAGATTGCTATTTCTGGGTGAAATGGGGAAAAGACATACAGAGGCGTTTTTTAAAAATCAACAATGTCCCATTACCATGGGATAGTCATGTTCTACAGGGTTAATAACTACCATGATTTTCCTAAAATTACCCTAGGTGCTATAATTTCGGTAAGAATAAAGGTGAAATGATTGGGGTGTTCCTACTCTGTACTTTTAAATCAAGTGTATCTCGCTCAATCTGAGTGATGTGAGGGTGGGGGATACAAGATAATATCTGGATATTTTCTGCCCTTTGCTGAACTAAAGATTCCAGTTCTTTGAATACTGCACACTTCCAGGGGAGGATTCTAATTGACAAAGAATTTTACAAGGTGGTCACTCATGATGTGATGCAAATAATGGAAAAGGTAGGGCCAGAGGCAACTGGTTACAAAGCAGGGTTCCTATACTGCATCCGTGTTGTGCCTCCTTGGTGTTCTTTGGCCCCTCAAGATCTCTGGCCAAACTGAGACTTCACCTTTGGGAGGAAAAGGTCAGCTGCTGAGTGGTATCAGGTGACATGACATCATTCCTGTCAACACTTACTCTAAGGAAATACCCAAACATAAAGATTTCAGCATAAGCACAGGAGAATATTTCAAATGTAAAGCAATAAAATATTTAGAGCTGTTATTTTCCTGGGAGCAAAAAGATTCTGAATTTACAGGGGGAAACATAAGAAACTAGAAGTGGAAAAGTGTTTAGATTGAATACTAGCAAGAATTTCTAACCCTGACAGTGTTACAGACTTGGGAATAGAATATGGAGGGGTGGTGGAGGATCTTTCCTGAAGGTTATGTTTATGCTTGATGCTTTAGGTTCAGCTCTGTCCATCAAAGTGGAATATGATCTTGCACATTTTCCCAATTTCTCTCACAACCTAAGATTTTATTCTCTTAGCTTCACAGGAAACTGTGGCTGGGGGACAACAGCGAGGGATCCTTTCATGTTTTGGAGATGAAGGTAAAGCATGAAGAAATGAGTTCTCAAGAAGAGGCAGACAATGAGATGGGCTTGGAAGGAGCCTCTGAGCAGTTGAGACAGCAGGAGGCCCATTTTAAAGAATTATGAGAAGGAAAATACACACAGGAAGTCAACCCTGAATAGTCACTGGAAGGACTTTCGCTGAAGCTCCAATACTTTGGCCACCAGA
Organism: Muntiacus reevesi; assembly: GCF_963930625.1. Classification (NCBI taxonomy): domain Eukaryota; kingdom Metazoa; phylum Chordata; class Mammalia; order Artiodactyla; family Cervidae; genus Muntiacus; species Muntiacus reevesi. The sequence goes on from NC_089262.1 coordinate 48,589,079, forward strand.
TGTGAACAGCCAACTCATTGGAAAAGACCCTGATGCTGGGAAAGATGGAGGGCAGGAGAAAAGGGTGATAGAGGACAAGATGGTTGGATGGCATCACCAACTCAATGGACATGAGTGTGAGCAAACTCCGGGAGATGGTGAAGGACAGGGAAGCCTAGTGTGCTGTAGTTTATGAGATGGAAAGAGTCAGACACAACTTACTGACTCAACAACAAATACACACAGGAAAATAAACTTAAAGGGGTAGAAAGGAAAATGTCAGTCTTTCGGGGTTTAGAATTATAGGGACTTTTCTTTTTCTTCCTTTTACTCATATTTATTTTTTCTGTGGCAAAGTTTTTATTTTGAAAGTAGCATGGCTTTTTTCATTGGAATAATCTAGTGTGAAATTAGCAACCCCAAAGCATGTTGGGAACGAGGGGAATTTTTTGGCCTATTTCAACACTCCCCTGAATGACCTGTTAAATGTCTGTGGTTTTCTCTGTCTACTGGTGAAAACAACTATGGTATAGTTGACCAATAATATTGGTTTCCACTCAAGAGACAAAAACATCTTCTCATTTAAGCATCATAATATTTAGCATTAAATGGTGAATACTCCAGCCTATACTAAAACTTTGAGGAGGGACTTCCCTGTAGTTCAGATGCTAAAGAATCTGTCTGCAGTGCAGGAGATCCAGGTTTGATCCCTGGGTCAAAAAGCAGAATGGCAACCCACTCCTGTGGTCTTGTCTGGAGAATTCCATGGACAGAGGAGCCTGGTGGGCTACAGTCTGTGGGGTCACAAAGAGAGTTGGACACAACTTAGCGACTGACACTACCCTACATTACAAAATAAGCTTGTGGTGCCCAATTAAGCAGAAGAGAAGGCCATAGACAGCTGCTGCTAACTGGTTCTTCTTTCATAGCTCTTTCCCCAAAGATGCGCTATCAAAATAGTTCAGGGTTCAATAGGCTTTAAAATAAAATTCTGACGTCCCTGTAACTCAAATGGTAAAGAACTTGCCTGCGATGCAGGAGACCAGGGTTCAATGCCTGGGTCAGGAAGACCCTCTGGAGAAGGGAATGGCAATCCACTCCAGTATTCTTGCCTGGAGAACTCCATGGACAGAGAAGCCTGGCAGGCTGCAGTTCGTGGGGTTGCAAAGAGTTGGACACGACTGAGCAACTAGCACATACATATATAGTTTTTTAGATTATATACTCTTGTAAAAGGCCACTTGTGAAAGCTGTGATGCAGCCACTTATAAAGAATCTGCAGCCTTTTGGGCAATAACTACCTTCCATAAGGTGATATGAGTCATTAAGCTAATCATAAACAAACTTTCCTAAGTAGATTCTAAGAATTATTTTGAGGCATCATATATACCCACAAATTATACAGAGTGTTTTTTATTCAAAGATCCAATTTCAAGGGTATTATTAGTAAGTACACATCCTAGTTAAACAGTTCATTGACATAGACTAAGTGATATTTTACATAATGTGTTTCTCAGTATATCAATTATAATACTTTACAGAAAATGTCTGACATGTAAAAGACTAGATTTCCTTAAAATTGAAGAGTATTAATGGCAAGGTTCAAGTTGAAATTTATTGATCAATTAGTTGGAGATTAACACATACTACTTGACATAAGATATACAGATTACTTTTTTTTCACATTTTACTACATACTTAAGTGTATTTTTCTTACAACACCTAGAGGTTTTAGTTAGAAGCAAGAATAGTGACCTAAATATACTCAGGTTGGAGTGATTGTTTCTACATTTGATGATGGTTATTTGTATATTATTTTACCTGATTTACCCTGTTACTCAGCTTTAGATATAAATTTATGGGTTCTTGCAAGCTATTGACTAAAAGTCCTTAGCTTTGTAAGATTTTATTATCACAAAATATTATGAAACATGATTGTAATTTTTTAACATAGAAATATAATTATTAGAAAAAACTAATGACCTCCAGTAAAATTTTAAACAAATGAGACATTAAACTTCCAAAAGGGGTGGTGGTGGTATTCTATTTTTAATAGCCTGCATTAATGAAAAATATCACTACATACTTTGCTATTTATGGACTCATTAAATTTTGGTCTAAATTATAGCAATTAAAAACTTTAGGAAATTTGGGATTTCCCTTGTGGCTCAGAGGTAAAGAATCTTCCTGCCAATGCAGGAGATGCAGGTTCGATCCCTGGGCTAGGAAGATCCCCATGCTACAGAGGGGCTCTCGGAAACAAGAGAAATCACTGTTGTGAGAAACCCTCACTCTGCAACTAAAGAGCAGCCCCTGCCCACCACAGCCAGAGAAAAGTCTGCCCAGCACAGCCAAAAACAAATAAATTTTTTAAAATGTCAGGAAATTTGAAAAAGTGTTAGAACCATACATAATTCTGCTATCCAAACACGTCATTATTCATTTTTAAAAACAATACCTATTATGAAATTTTGGAGATCAAAGAAGCTTTGCTGATAACAACACAAAATTCATTAAGTATTCTATTTTCTAGAAATAAGCTTGGTGTTATTTCAATCTCTTGATAACCTTATGAGACAAGTAGTCTTGTGTCATTTCACAGAGGAGAACAGGCTTGCCCATGCACATTCATTAGCAAGAGTAGGTGAAAGGCTTTGACTGGGGTCTATTTTAAACCAGCTGAGTCCTCAATTTTACCAACTGGGAAAAAAAGTCATAGAGAAGTTAGTGAGTTGCTTATGTCACTAGAGCTAGTTTTGATGTAACCTAGCCTTGATTATCATTTTTATAACCCTCTACAAGTGAAGTTGCTCAGTCATGTCTGACTTTTTGTGACCCCATGGACTGTAGCCCACCAGGCTCCTCCATCCATGGAATTTTCTAGGCCAGAGTACTGGAGTGGGTTGCCACGTCCTTCTCCAGGGGATCTTCCTGACCCTGGGATCCAACCTGGGTCTCCCGCATTGCAGGCAGATGCTTTACCCTCTCTTATTAACAGTCAGTGTTGACTTTAAACTTGCTTCATGTGATCAGTCTCTCAGTTGTGTCCGACTCTGCGACCCCACGGAGTGTAGCCCACCAGGCTCCTCTGTCCATTGGGTTCTCCAGGCAAGAATACTGGAGTGGGTTGCCATTTCCCACTCCAAACCTGCTTCATGCCCCAGGTTAAATCAGTTTAATCCCATTCCATCCCTAGTCTGCCCATACCAGTAGCTCTCAACTTTCTCTGAGAAAATACTGGGGTTTTAAAAATTATACTGCCTGGGTCCAGATTTTTGGATTCAATTGATCAGAGGGGCAGCATGGGATAAAATCTCTCCAGGCGATTCTACTGTGTAGCTATAGTTGAGAAGCACTGGTCTATACTAAGAATATCAGGTTATCAACTACTTTATATTCCAAAATCCTTTAGATTTTTTTCACCTTCTAGTATTTCTGGGGTCATGTGGTTAAAGTGTTTTCATGATTTGTATACCTAAAAGGAACACATAAACATAAATATGCCATTCAGTTAAATCTCTGGACAAATACCATGTTTAAAAGAAGAGTAAATAAAGCATCGGGTTGAATTGGAATATTGAATTTCAAGCACTAATCATGCACCTAATTATACTAAATGTAATTTAATCCATGATATAGTTTTCCTCTTCTAGTGCTTATGTCAATTAAGGAAATGTGGTCCCACTTAAGTATGTCACTTGGGCAATTTGTAATTTGAAGCAAAGATACTCTTTGGGTCTATGGATTTATAAGAAACAGACCAATATGGACAGGGTTATATTCTCTAGCATTGCTTTCAGATTACTTGAGTGAACCACAGAATTTGTATCTGTACTTCCGTTTGACTTAGAATGAAGTTAAGAACCAGAACTAATCCCTGCCATTAACATTTTCTGAGGCCTGAGAAACCTGTCCAGCAGCAAGTGTGCTTACCTGTGCAAAGGGGGTCACAATCAGGTCATCTCCATGTCTGAAAAAGAAACCAAATCCCATATTAGATGACACTGGTCACTCTAGGACCACTTTCAAGCCACATTAAATAGCATGTTTCACATTCACAAATCCCCAAAGAGAATTACAGTAATTCCATCCTTATTCCTCAACACATATCCTTCTCAGTCACAAGGGTGAAGATGTGTCTTCTGGGATGTTAACTATTTTCCAGTTCCCTGGGTGAAAAGAGGGGCTTCTTGATCATCAACCAAGGTCACTGACAGTTATTAAGCACACAGGATATACAGCAGTAGAAATGGAGTTCCAGCAGCAGGCCCTGAGTTTGCTCTTGGCTGCTTATTATAGGTATTACTGAGGGGCACCCTGGAAGGAGCCAGCAATGGCAGTGAGTCTTGTGAGAGGTCCCTGGACCGTCTAACACTGGAAGCTGCTGAGCATTACTGTGTGTGAGCCTTGGACGGGCTCGGAACTGTAGATGACACGGGGCTGCATCAGACGCTAATAAAAACCCAGCGGAACTTTTCAACTGACTCAGGTCCCAGCCGCCGTAGTTACTGGGGAATGTTACCCTGTGTGTGCTGTTGCTATAGTGACCTGAGTGACACAGTGCCCAGGATGCAGGGGCAAGGTGTCAGCATGACGTCTCTTGGAGGGACAGGGAGAGGCAAGGAAAGTTGTGCAACAGTCTACTTGGAAGAAAGTGAGAAACCCGGGCCCAGAGTTCTCTCGTATTTCTTAGCAAGAACAGTTCGTGAGAAGGATTTCCAAAATCTCCACGGGGTATTTCTTGATCTAGCTAGCTGGAGCCCTTTAATCAAAAGGGAATGGAATTATTCTACACAGAAAGCTTCCGGACATGACCCTGAGAACACTGCAGTTGAACGGTTCGCTCACTCATGAACAATTCTGGAAAGGGCTTGAGTGACCTAAAACAACACTCGGGAAATATGCTTCAGCACTAGCGGCATATGGATGACGTTAGTAAACGGATCGTTACCAATGTTAGTAAATGGATCGTTACCAATAACTAGACCAGTTGTTTTGGTCATCATCGAGTTCCACAGAGATCTTCAAATTCAAAGTGTGGGAAAAATAAAGCAGAAAAGGGATAGTACATGCTTTTAAGGAAATATGTGTTATTTTGCACCCTCTTCATTTCACAATTATCTTTTTGAGGGGCATCTGCTCTTTGGAGAGATTATGCAGACAGCCAAAATTTAACTCATACAAAATCTAGATACTTTTCAAAGATACAGTCTTTGCTTCCACTTTATTCTTTATAACTGCCCAACTACCAAGTTTATTTCCTAAGAACTTAGTCACCTTGACGAAGGCACAGCATCATTCAAATATTAATCCCTGGAAATAAGTCTTTTAATTTTTCACATGAATTACACTGGATTTGAATCACTCTAAACTGAAAAGCATGTGAGCAGATATAAAAACACTTAATTCTATTTTTGGTTATATTTCACTCCCAAGCACTGATAATAATTTATTTAGAATATACAATATTTAGGGTAATTTATCAGTCTTGCTTCACAGTTTTAGTGATGGAGATATTTCACTCTTTTGACGTGACCAGAAATTGTTTTTGCCAAATATCTTGACTGTCTCATTTTAGTCAGAGTAGAATTATTTCTAGCATTTCAGTAGCAAATGCCCTTAATAAATAGCTAAACTTTTCTTTTCAAAATTATGTAAGGTTTAAATTATCTCTGAATTTATAATGGATGTATAATTTAAAAAAATCTTTGTCTCAGTCTTTGTCGGTCACCTGTCCTGGTTAACATGAGCTGAACCAGAGTCACCCCCTCTGGTACCTGGGGCTGGGGCAGCCTCTCCCCTTCCTCAGAGACAAAGCCTGCTGAGTTCTGAGACAGCGCTACTGGAGGCTGGGGAATGTGAGGCTCAGTAGGGCACTATTGAATATTCTGTTTTTCCAGAGAGGAACGACCACAGAGTCAAGAACCACTCCTTTGGCCATCCTTCTGCTACTTTTGCAGCATTTACTACAGCGCTTTATTTTCTACCCTCATTCTTTCTGTAATAAGAAGCCAGCAACATTGACAAGAAACCGAAAGAGAGAAATCAAAAAGCAAACCCTCACAGAGGCTTCACTGGGATCCATAAACTACTCAAGTACTTAAATGAGGAAAAGCTTCTTGCCTTCTTAACAAATTAAGTTCAACCAACAGCAGCACCTGAAAACAGAGCTTTGCAAACTAGTTCATTTCAAGATTGTGTGTGAAACACACGTGCTAATGACTTTTCCACACTATTATGACCAACCCAGAAGAAAAATGAGATGCAGTTAATTAGAAGAACATTTACACTTTATTGAGTAAAGACTTCTAATCCTATAAAGCTAAAAAGGATTAGTGGCCGCAAAGTACCTGCTGCTTCTGAGTATCGTGCATTGCAAATTTCAGGATGATACGTGGCTGGATGAACTAGGCTTTGAAGAGGAGCCACAGGTTGAGGCTTACTTTCTGAATATTGTGTAAACTTTTTGATCTTCCAAGCTTCACTGTCTCTGGCTATAAAACCAGAAAGTTGTTCTCCTCTGGAGTTTGTCAATAGGATTAGGGGATTGATAAACACACAGACAATGGTATTTTGAAATCTTAGTGTCTTTCTTCATTTAGACTTGAAACTATCACCTATGCATTGTTACCCTTGATCCTCCTCTTTTAGAATTAGAAACCAATTAGAGAACAAGTATGTTCTATTTTTAATATGTACATTAAAATGTTTCTGGGAACCCAACATAAAAAGTGCATAAAAAGCATAAAAATGCTTCTGGGAGCCCTGTTTGACAACACCCAAGAATGAGCCACAGGAGGAACTTTTCTATTCACCACTCTTTACTCCCATGTTCACAGAAGTACAGACATAGAAAACAAACAAACAAATAGGTAATACAATATACCTGATCTTTTAGAAAGCTAATATATGCATATACCAAATATAAGACTCATATCAACTACAGAAACTTTGGGAAATACAGAAAAACCTTGAGTCACCCAAAGATAATTGTTGATAACACTTTCCTTCTGGATATGTGAGCACATGTATGTTATATAGGATTTTTATAGGTACATGATTTCTTACATAATTAGAATCCTACTCTAATTCCACTTTATAGCTTGTTTTTAACACTAAACTTGTTGAGTCATGAAAAATTTTACATGCCTTTATACTTCTTTTTTCATTTAGCAAAGTGTTTTATTAAAAAGCTTCTCAGCACCATCTAGCTGTCAGAAAGAATGGATGATATCCCCTTTTTGTGCCCACTCAACTCCCAATTCCACAGGCAGAAGTTGAACCATTTGGCGAGAGCTCCTTCTAACGATTATAATTCAGATCATGATAAGGTTTTGGTTGTTCTTTCATTTGCTTTCTCTAACCCTCTACTTAACCATGACTCAAGAAGGGTACCCTAATATTTGAGCTCTCAAAACTGCATGCTGCCTGACAGGATCACTAAGCAGTCAATGAATTCAGTTTTTTTCAAGGTAATTCTATGTGCCTCCAATAACCAGGAGTGGGAGGTTGATCAAAACACATGATTGCTTCCAATTGTTTTGTATCATGGGAAATGGCTTTATACTTTTAAATGGGGCTTCCCAGATGGATAGGAGACATGGGTTTGAGCCCTCAGTCAGGAAGATCCCTAAAGGAGGAAATGACAACCCACTTCAGTACTTTTGCCTGAAAAATTCCATGGACAGAGTAGCCTGGTGGACTACAGTCTAAAAAAGGTCACAAGAAGTCAGACACGACTGAGTGACCAAGCACACATACTTTTTAAATGGGCTTTCCAGGTGGCTCAGTGGTAAAGAATCTGCCTGCCAATACAGGAGATGCAGGAGATCCCCTGGAAGAGGAAATGGCAACCCATTCCAGTATACTTGCCTGGGAAACCCCATGGACAGAGGAGCCTGGTGGGCTGCAGTCCACGGGGTCGCAAAGAGTTGGTCACAACTCAGCACACAGGCATACTTTTAAACAATTCTGATAACTGTAGCCTAAGCTTAGTAATCTCTAAACTTTCCAAGCAGATGGATATCTAAATGTATTGAAATGTAACTGCTAATTCTACTTTAAAATAAAATAGATTCTAATAATTTTACAAATTACTCAAATGTATTTTAGTTCATTCATTCCTTTAAAAACAACCTAGTAAATGCTTATTTTGATAAAATGTTCATAAGACAAAGCCAAATATTAAAATACTATTTGAGAAATAGTGTTCATTGTGTACTAATTAAAGGCGATGCTGAATATTTCATGTTGCTACCCTTTTAAAAAATTGAAGTATGGCTGATTTATGTTAGATCAGTTTTAGGTGTACAGCACAGTGTGTTGCTACCCTTTTAAATTAAAATCATGAAACTATCATTTCAGACAATAAAAATATTCTGGAAACTTGGCAACGAAGACATTTTGTGAAACCATACCATATTTTTTCATAGGTATCATTTTTTAATGATTTCCTTTTCCCAAAAAATAATGTTGTTCTCAGAAAATATGAATGCCTCATTGAAGAATATAACAAATCTTTTAAAATTACTTATGAAGGAGGTATTATGAATTCCATAAATTCCTTGTAGACACAAAACTACTGCAATAAAATAACAACAACAACAAAGAAAAACTCTTCTTCACTGTCTATCAGAGTCACCTGAAAATATGGTTTCTCTGCTTCACCTTTTAGTTTAGAATTAGCTTCACTATAACTAATAAGAAAGAAAAAAAAGACTAGTACTTCCACTGTGGGACCCCAGGGACTGAAGTTACTATAACAAGAAGCTAACATTAGCCACACCTGAAAGTAATCTTCTTTGTTGCTACTGGCCACTTAGAATTAAGGTAATCCATTTAACACAAAAGCTTGGTCAAAATCATAACTACCAAGACTTGAATTCTGGCAGGAATGTCCAGGAACATTTGAGTGAGGACTAAAAATAATGTAAGTTACTATAAGATCAAAATTAAAGCAATTCAGTACTATGTACAGCAGTATGATTCAATCTGAATTTTTTCAATATCAAATTCCAAGTCATTTGTGCATGTCTGTATACATAGTTTAGGTAGTTTTTCTATAATTCTGACCATAGTTATCAGTCATCAAGCTGAAATGTTAACCCTCACTTGAAAATCAACTTTGCATTTAAAATCCATACTAGAAGATAAGGTGTCCGTAGGTATGTGGATTTATCTCTGGGCTTTCAAATATTTTGTTCCATTGATCTATATTTCTGTCTTTGTGCCAGTACCATACTGTCTTGATGACTGTGGCTTTGTAGTAGAGCCTGAAGTCAGGCAGATTGATTCCTCCAGTTCCATTCTTCTTTCTCAATATTGCTTTGGCTATTTGAGGTTTTTTGTATTTCCATACAAATTGTGAAATTATTTGTTCTAGTTCTGTGAAGAATACTGTTGGTAGCTTGATAGAGATGGCATTGAATCTACAGATTGCTTTGGGTAGTATACTCATTTTCACAATATTGATTCTTCCAATCCATGAACACGATATATTTCTCCATTTGTGTCTTCTTTGATTTCTTTCATCAGTGTTTTATAGTTTTCTAAGTATAGGTCTTTTGTTTCTTTAGGTATATATATTCCTAAGTATTTTATTATTTTTGTTGCAATGGTAAATGGTACTGTTTCCTTAATTTCTCTTTCTGTTTTCTCATTGTTAGTGTACAGGAATGCAAGTGATTTCTGTGTGTTAATTTTATATCCTTCAATTTTACTATATTCATTGATTAGCTCTAGTAATTTTCTGGTAGAGTCTTTAGGGTTTTCTATGTAGAGGATCATGTCTTCTGCAAACAGTGAGAGTTTCACTTCTTCTTTTCCTATCTGGATTCCTTTAATTTCTTTTTCTGCTCTGATTGCTGTGGCCAAAACTTCCAAAATTATGTTCAATAGTAGTGGTGAGAGTTGGCACCCTTGTCTTGTTCCTGATTTTAGGGGCAATGCTTTCAATTTTTCATCATTGAGGATAATATTTGTTGTGGGTTTGTCATATATAGCTTTTATTATGTTGAGGTATGTTCCTTCTATTCCTGCTTTCTGGAGAGTTTTTATCATAAATGGATGTTGAATTTTGTCAAAGGCTTTCTCTGCATCTATTGAGATAATCATATGGTTTTTATCTTTCAATTTGCTAATGTGGTGTATTACATTGATTGACTTGTGGATATTAAAGAATCCTTTCATTCCTGGGATAAAGCCCACTTGGTCATGATGTATGATCTTTTTAATATGTTGTTGGATTCTGTTTAAAGGAGGCAAGAATGGAAAAAAGACAACCTCTTTAACAAGTGGTGCTGGGAAAACTGGTCAACCACTTGTAAAAGAATGAAACTAGAACACTTTCTAACACCATACACAAAAATAAACTCAAAATGGATTAAAGATCTAAATGTAAGACCAGAAACTATAAAACTCCTAGAGGAAAACATAGGCAAAACACTCTCTGACATAAATTACAGCAAGATCCTCTATGACCCACCTCCCAAAATATTGGAAATAAAAGCAAAAATAAACAAATGGGACATAATGAAACTTAAAAGCTTTTGCACAACAAAGGAAACTATAAGCAAGGTGAAAAGACAGTCTTCAGAATGGGAGAAAATAATAGCAAATGAAGAAACAGACAAAGGGTTAATCTCAAAAATATACAAGCAACTCCTGAAGCTCAATTCCAGAAAAATAAATGACCCAATCAAAAAATGGGCCAAAGATCTAAACAGACATTTCTCCAAAGAAGACATACAGATGGCTAACAAACACATGAAAAGATGCTCAACATCACTCATTATCAGAGAAATGCAAATCAAAACCTCAATGAGGTACCATTACACGCCAGTCAGGATGGCTGCTATCCAAAAGTCTACAAGCAATAAATGCTGGAGAGGGTGTGGAGAAAAGGGAACCCTCTTACACTGTTGGTGGGAATGCAAACTAGTACAGCCACTATGGAGAACAGTGTGGAGATTTCTTAAAAAACTGGAAATAGAACTGCCATATGACCCAGCAATCCCACCCCTGGGCACACACACCGAGGAAACCAGATCTGAAAGAGACACGTGTACCCCAATGTTCATCGCAGCACTGTTTATAATAACCAGGACATGGAAGCAACCTAGATGCCCATCAGCAGACGAATGGATAAGGAAGCTGTGGTACATATACACTATGGAATATGACTCAGCCATTAAAAAGAATTCATTTGAATCAGTTCTAATGAGGTGGATGAAACTGGAGCCCATTATACAGAGAGAAGTAAGCCAGAAAGATAAAGACCAATACAGTATACTAATGCATATATATGGAATTTAGAAAGATGGTAATGATAACCCTATATGTAAAATAGGAAAAGAGACACAGATGTACAGAACAGACTTTTAGACTCTGTGGGAGAAGGCGAGGGTGGGATGTTCTGAGAGAACAGCATTGAAGCAAGTATACTATCAAGGGTGAAACAGATCACCAGCCCAAGTTGGATGCATGAGACAAGTGCTCAGGGCTGGTGCACTGGGAAGACCCAGAGGGATGGGATGGGAAGGGAGGTGGGAGGGGAGATCGGGATGGGGAACACATGTAAATCCATGACTGATTCATGTCAATGTATGGCAAAAACCACCACAATACTGTAAAGTAATTAGCCTCCAACTAATAAAAATAAATGGGGGGAAAAAAAAGGAAAAAAAAATCCATACTAGAAACAAAAAGGATAAACTACAAATGGAGAAATGAAATTACAGCCCTTTCCTCAATTTTAACAGACAAATGAGCTAATACCTATTCTATGAAAACAGGTGTATAAGAACATCCAAGTTCTTAACTTTATGAGGAAAGAGTTTATGTACTTTAACCCCTTCTTTTGGCCTTGAATTGTAATTTCCTAATAGACTTGAATAGTAATTTAAACTAACCTCCTTTCCACTGATGCTCAGCAAAATCACTCAATGTTGATTTCAGCACTGGGGGCCGTTTTAATATGTTCTTATTATTTTTTATTTCTTACATGGGCTTTCAGTACAATTACTTTGAAAAATCAGAGTACAACTATCCAACAAACTGATAAATAGTAGTAGCATAATTTCAAACAATTATAATTATTATAAAATAATATGTGTGCTCAGTCGCTCAGTTGTGCCTGACTCCACAACCTCCTGGCTCCTCTGTCCACAGGATTTCCCAGGCAAGAGTACTGGAGTGGGTTGCCATTTCCTTCCCCAGGGGATCTTCCTGACCCAGGGATCGAACGGGCGTCTCCTGCATCTCCTGCATTGGCAGGAAGATTCTTTACCACTGAGCCACCTGGGAATCCCCTATAAAATAATAACAGTAATTAATATTATCAAACAATTACTATGCATTAGGCACTATGCAAAAGAACATTACACTCATTATCCCCTATTAGGTGTGTGTGTGTGTGTGTGTGTGTGTGTGTTTTGTAGATTAGTAACGGGAGGCCTAAGAAGGACAAAAAAATCAAATACCCATGGCATGATGGGGCCAGCATTCAAACACAGGCAGTATGACTCTTGGTGGGTCTGTGCTTAAACACTGCACAATTTGGCATCAGTAGTGGCATTTATCAATGCCAAAAGCACATTCCAAACAATCCCTAACCGCTAGTACATTTTTCATTTCATGAAGCTGATATATACCATAAAGACAACAAATGGAAGAGTTAATGTAAAAATCCAGAACAAAACAAAACAAATCACTAATATGACTCACAAAACAGTCTCTATCCATCCACTGTTTTTCATGTCCTTCTTCCCTAAACTAAAATAATAAGATGAAATCAAATAATTTTTGGTTTCCTACTGAGGTGATAATTCTGACTGAGAGTTCAATATCATATGTTCATATTCAGAGTGCAGCAAAATTACATGCATGTCATACATAACAAATGTCTCAGGAGATGACATTTATGTGCATATGCATGTGTATGCAAATACTTCCATATAAATATATTTATGTATACATTTTGTGTGCATTTGAATGCAATCCTAGAGAAAGTATTTTGATTTTCTGCTTCTGTATTTCAAATAAGGGAGGATAAAATTATTGTGGAGGAAAAGGTGCACCCTTATCAGTATAAGGAGAATTTACTATATTGTCTGTACCTTTCAAGGTAAGCACCCTTCAAACACCATCTGCTCTGCAAAATTTCATTGTAAGTTATATTTCCTAAGATTAAACAAATATAATGTCAATGCAAGGTCATCAATTGTAACAGATGTACCACTCTGGTATCAGACAGAAAGTATATGAGGAATCTCTATGCTTTCCTCTTAATTTTGCTGTGAAACTAGAAATGCTGTCCAAAGTAAAACCTTTTTAAAACATAAAGAAAGAGGTCATATCATAGAACTTTAGAAAGGAATGTGACTTTGAAAGCTATTCAGTCTTCTAGAATTTAAATCATTTGTTCACTTCTTACTCACATTTTAAGAATTAAGGTGTGGCCTGATATTTGACCAAAAACATTTTTAAAACAAAACCCCTTGATTTTTGGCCCATGTATGCTCATACCACATGCATTGATAAGAAAGTAAATGAAACTGGAGCTAAGGCAACATAAGCAAAAATTCTCTAGTCTTCTTTGTCATAAGACAAAATTTAAGGCTTCATTAGAGAATACACATGATGCCAATAAGTGGCCTCAAATTTGTTAGTTAAATGACGGCATGAAAGATGATCCACTGTCAAAATTATACAGCAAATGGTTTTCTAGATGAAAGAAGTTAAAAGCAATTTGCTGACATAGAGACACTCTCTGAGCCTATTTATTTCGTGTAATAAAAGCCAATATGAGAAAGTGATCCTTCCAGGTGTGTTGATGGCACAAATCATTGTCATGTAGCGGTGATGCCTGACCTCCATGGAGGAGGAAGAAGGACAGGAAAGGGTTGAGTACACAGCCAGCTTTCATAAGCGTCCTCACTCCATTGTAGGAACAGGTTCTTCTTTCCTAGTTTATCTTATTTGACAGGCCCGTTCTTAATGTCAGTGGCCCTGCCTGCTTGGTTTTTCTCCAGGATGGGTTCCCAGGGAAAAGATTTATGGGAAGCAAGAACAACAATTTTTTAAGATCTGCATGAGGTAAAACAATTTCATAGATTAAAAGAAGGGTGTGATAAAAAAGACAGGCATGAGAGTAGGATACTTTCTGTGCAAACACTATGTACCAGATCCTGCTCTACTGACCCATGGAATTTAATTTTGATGCCTCTGCATTAAATGGATGCTCATATTCCCATCCTAAGATAAAGAACTGGGTTCAGAGAACTTGAGTAACTCATTGGCAGTCATGCACAAGTGGAAGAATTCAGTGGTTTCCAAAAATGCCAGGCTGAGACCTGGTTCTTGCCCAACAGAATGTTCACTGGCCTTTGTGAAGAAGAGAATATGAACCAAGGAGTGAGGTTTTTTAAAACAAAGCCACATTAAAAAAAAAAAGAAGCTAACCGTACTCCTTTAGAAGACTCATTTATTTTGAGAATATGTGCCATTCTCTTTATAAAAAAAATCAAGTGAAATGCCTTTGGAAAATAAAATGATTGTGTATATCGATGGGAATTTCCTTGTTAAATAATGTCATTTATCTGACAAAGTAAGCACTTAGTAACCCAGTGTCAGTCCCCAGATGGTTTCTGAAGTTTTATTGAGTCACAAACTCCCAAGGCATGAAAATGAGCAGTGGAGCTGGATTTAAACCCAGGCCTTAAATACTGTTTCACTTCTACTGCACCATGCTGCTTTCTGCATGCACAAATGGATTCAGACTCTTCTGAAGCCCCATAGAAGTCCAGATTCTAGATTCTAGAACAGCATGGCCCAACAGGTGTTTGCAACAGTGGAAATGTTCTCTTTCTGCACTAAGTCAGTATCTACCAGCCACAGTGGCTACTTAGGGCTGAAAATGTGGCTAGGGCAACTGAGGAACTGAAGGCCTCTTTTATTGAATTTTAATTAATTTAAATTAAGAGAAATCTGTCACCTGTGGCTAGTGACTTATCATCTCAACTGGTGCAGCTTTTGAGCAATTTTTACAAAACTTCAGTTACAAATTTTCCAAGGAAGACAATGTTTTATATAACCAAAAAAAGTCTACTCTAAGCTTAAGGACAAAAGAGCACTGATATATTAACATAACAGAAATTCCTGATTATTTGGCAAAGACTCTAAGTGGAAAGATCTGCCAAATTCCCATCAAGATTTTCCACCCATGAAAGGGAAATAAAGGGAGGAAGGAGCCAAGATGGCGGAGGAGTAGGGCGGGGAGACCACTCTCTCCTAGAAATTCATCAAAAGAATAACTGAACGCAGAGCAAACTTCACAAAACAACTTCTGATCGCTAGCTGAGGTCACCAGGCGCCCAGAAAAGCAGCCCACTGTCTTCGAAAGGAGGTAGGACAAAATATAAAAGATAAAAAGTGAGACAAAAGAGCTAAGGACGGAGATCCGTCCCGGGAAGGGTCTTAATAGAGGACGTTCCCAGACATCGGGAAACCCCCGCACTGGCGGGCCTGGGGAAAGTGTTTGAATCTCAGAGGGCAACCTGACTGGGAGAGAAACAATAAATAAAACCCACAGATTACGAGCCTAAAAGCAACTCCCAGCAGAAAAGCACCCCAGACGCCCGCAGAATCTGAGACTGGGACCGCGGCAGGGAGTGGGCGCGCGCACCCGGGGAGAGTGCGACCGCCAAGCCCCTGGCTGCCTGGACCGCTCTGACGGGGAAGGCACAAAGAGCAGGCGCGGCTTTCTGTTCCGAACTTTTGCGGAACACCCGAGGGCTGGAACCGCGCGCAGCGCGGGCGCACTCCATATAGAGCAGCCGGAGCCTGAACAGCGCCGGCCTCGCCCCGAAGCGCCAGCCCCGCCCTGCAGCGCGACGGAACTAGCTACCTGAATAAGAGTCCACCTCCGCCCGCCTATGTCAGGGCGGAAATGAGGCCCTGAAGAGACCGGCAAACAGAAGCCAAATAAACAAAGGGAACCGCTTCAGAAGGAACTGGTGCAACAGATTAAAATCCCTGTAGGAAACACTGACCACACCACAAGGGACCTGTAGATATCGAGAAGTGTAAGCTGGAACGAGGAGCTATCTGAAACTGAGCCGAACCCACACTGACCGCAACAGCTCCAGAGAAATTCCTAGATATATTTTTACTTTTTTTTTTTAAGTAAGAAAAAAAAATTTTTATTTTATTTTATTTTTTCTTTTTTACTTTTTCTCTTTTATTTTCCTTTAAAATTCCCTATTACTCCCCCATTACTCCTTAACTTTCATTTTCATAAATTCTTACGATTTTTTTAGTTAGGGAAAATTTTTTTTTTCCTCTTTTTTTCTCTTCTTTTTTTTTTCCCCCTTCTTCTCTTCTATTTTCTATTTTTCTTTTTCTCTTATTTCTTTTAAAGTCCTCTAGTACTCCTCTACTGCTCCTTAATTATTCATTTTCAATACACTATAACCTTACAAAGAAGAAAGAAAAAAAAAAGAAGAGAAGCCCTATTTTTAAACCGAACTTCATATATATTTCTAAAATTTTTTTGGGGGGTGTTTTTGGTTTTGTTTTTGTTTTTAATATAGTATTTTTGAGTCTAACCTCTACTCTAGATTTTTAATTTTTGTTCTTCAGTATATGATATAAACTGTGAACATTTAAGAATCCAATATTCAGTTTCCATTTTTATTCAGGAGTGAGAGATTATTCTCTCCCAATCTTGACTCTCTGTTTTCTACCTCAGAACACCTCTATTTCCTCCTTTCCTCCTATTTCTGTTTTTGTTTTTAATATAGTATTTTTAAGAGTCTAACCTCTACTCTAGATTTTTAATTTCTGTTCTTCAGTATATGATATAAACTGTAAACATTTAAGAATCCAATATTCAGTTTCCATTTTTATTCAGGAGGAGAGATTATTCTCTCCCAATCTTGACTCTCTGTTTTCTACCTCAGAACACCTCTATTTCCTCCTTTCCCCTTCTCTTCCCAATCCAATTCTGTGAATCTTTGTGTGTGTCTGGGCTACGGAGAACACTCTAGGAACAGATGACTGCGTAGATCTGTCTCTCTCCTCTTGAGTCCCCCTTTTTCTCCTCCTGCTCATCTCTATTTCCCTCCTCCCTGTCCTCTTCTTCATGTAACTCTGTGAACCTCTCTGGGAGTCCCTAACGGGGGAGAATCTTTTCACCATTAACCTAGAAGTTTTATTATCAGTGCTGTATAGTTGGAGAAGTCCTGAGACTACAGGAAGAATAAAACTGAAATCCAGAGGCAGGAGATTTAAGCCCAAAACCTGAGAACACCAGAAAACTCCTGACTACATGGAACTTTAAGTAATAAGAGACCGTCCAAAAGCCTCCATACCTACACTGAAACCAACCACCACCCAAGAGCCAACAAGTTTTAGAGCAAGACATACCACACAAATTCCCCAGCAACGCAGGAACATAGCCCTGAAAGTCAACATACAGACTGCCCAAAGTCACACCTAACACATAGACCCATCTCAAAACTCATTACTGGGCACTCCATTGCTCTTCAAAGAGAAGAAATCAAGTTCCACGCTCCAGAACACTGACACAAGCTTCCTTAACCAGGAAACCTTGACAAGCCAACCGTCCAACCCCACCCACCGGGTAAAAACTCCACAATAAAAAGGAACCACAGACCTCCAGAATACAGAAAGCCCATTCCAGACACAGCAATCTAAACAAGATGAAAAGGCAGAGAAATACCCAACAGGTAAAGGAACATGACAAGTGCCCACCAAGTCAAACAAAAGAGGAGGAGATAGGGAATCTATCTGAAAAAGAATTTAGAATAATGATAATAAAAATGATCCAAAATCTTGAAAACAAAATGGAGTTACAGATAAATAGCCTGGAGACAAAGATTGAAAAGATGCAAGAAATGTTTAATAAAGACCTAGAAGAAATAAAAGAGAGTCAATTAAAAATGAATAATGCAATGAATGAGATCAAAAACACTCTGGAGGGAACCTAGAGTAGAATAACGGAGACAGAAGATAGGATAAGTGAGGTAGAAGATAGAATGGTGGAAATAAATGAAGCAGAGAGGAAAAAAGAAAAAAGGATCAAAAGAAATGAGGACAACCTCAGGGACCTCTGGGACAATGTGAAACACCCCAACATTCAAATCATAGGAGTCCCAGAAGAAGAAGACAAAAAGAAAGGCCATGAGAAAATACTCGAGGAGATAATAGCTGAAAACTTCCCTAAAATGGGGAGGGAAATAGCCACCCAAGTCCAAGAAACCCAGAGAGTCCCAAACAGGATAAACCCAAAGCGAAACACTCCAAGACACATATTAATCAAATTAACAAAGAACAAATACTAAAAGCAGCAAGGGAGAAACAACAAATAACACACAAAGGGATGCCCATAAGGATAACAGCTGATCTATCAATAGAAACCCTCCAGGCCAGAAGGGAATGGCAGGACATAATGAAAGTAATGAAAGAGAATAATCTACAACCTAGATTACTGTACCCAGCAAGGATCTCATTCAGATATGAAGGAGAATTCAAAAGCTTTACAGACAAGCAAAAGCTGAGAGAATTCAGCACCACCAAACCAACTCTTCAACAAATGCTAAAGGATCTTCTCTAGACAGGAAATGCAGAAAGGTTGTATAAACGTGAACGCAAAACAACAAAGTAAATGGTAACGGGATCACACCTATCAATAATTACCTTAAATGTAAATGGGTTGAATGCCCCAACCAAAAGACAAAGATTGGCTGAATGGATACAAAAACAAGACCCCTATATATGCTGTCTACAAGAGACCCACCTCAAAACCAGAGACATATACAGACTAAAAGTGAAGGGCTGGAAAAAAATATTTCACGCAAATAGAGACCAAAAGAAAGCAGGAGTCGCAATACTCATATCAGATAAAATAGACTTTCAAATAAAGGATGTGAAAAGAGACAAAGAAGGACACTACATAATGATCAAAGGATCAACCCAAGAAGAAGATATAACAATTATAAATATATATGCACCCAACATAGGAGCACCGCAATATGTACGGCAAATGCTAATGAGTATGAAAGAGGAAATTAATAGTAACACAATAATAGTGGGAGACTTTAATACCCCACTCACAACTATGGATAGATCAACTAAACAAAAATCAACAAGGAAACACAAACCTTAAATGATACAATGGACCAGCTAGACCTAATTGATATCTATAGGACATTTCACCCCAAAACAATCAATTTCACCTTTTTCTCAAGTGCACACGGAACCTTCTCCAGAATAGATCACATCCTGGGCCATAAATCTGGTCTTGGAAAATTCAGAAAAATTGAAATCATTCCAGTCATCTTTTCTGAGCACAGTGCACTAAGATTAGATCTCAATTACAGGAAAAAAATTGTTAAAAATTCAAACATATGGAGGCTAAATAACACGCTTCTGAATAACCAACAAATCATAGAAGAAATCAAAAAAGAAATCAAAATATGTATAGAAATGAATGAAAATGAAAACACAACAACCCAAAACCTATGGGACACTGTAAAACCAGTGCTAAGGGGAAGGTTCATAGCATTACAGGCTTACATCAAGAAACAAGAAAAAAGCCAAATAAATAACCTAACTCTACACCTAAAGCAATTAGAGAAGGAAGAAATGAAGAACCCCAGGGTTAGCAGAAGAAAAAGAAATCTTAAAAATTAGGGCAGAAATAAATGCAAAAGAAACTAAAGAGACCATAGCAAAAATCAACAAAGCTAAAAGCTGGTTTTTTGAAAAAATAAATAAAATTGACAAACCATTAGCAAGACTCATTAAGAAACAAAGAGAGAAGAACCAAATTAACAAAATAAGAAATGAAAAGGGTGAGATCACAACAGACAACACTGAAATCCAAAGGATCATAAGCGACTACTACCAGCAGCTCTATGCCAATAAAACGGACAACTTGGATGAAATGGACAAATTCTTAGAAAAATATAACTTTCCAAAACTGAACCAGGAAGAAATAGAAGATCTTAACAGAACCATCACCAGCAAGGAAATCGAAACTGTAATCAAAAATCTTCCAGGAAACAAAAGCCCAGGACCAGATGGCTTCACAGCTGAATTCTACCAAAAATTCAGAGAAGAGCTAACACCTATCTTACTCAAACTCTTCCAGAAAATTGCAGAAGAAGGTAAACTTCCAAACTCATTCTATGAGGCCACCATCACCCTAATTCCAAAACCAGACAAAGATGCCACAAAAAAAGAAAACTACAGGTCAATATCACTGATGAACATAGATGCAAAAATCCTTAACAAAATTCTAGCAAACAGAATCCAACAACATATTAAAAAAATCATACACCATGACCAAGTGGGCTTTATCCCAGGAATGCAAGGATTCTTTAATATCCACAAGTCAATCAATGTAATACACCACATTAACAAATTGAAAGATAAAAACCATATGATTATCTCAATAGATGCAGAGAAAGCCTTTGACAAAATTCAACACTCATTTATGATTAAAACTCTCCAGAAAGCAGGAATAGAGGGAACATACCTCAACATAATAAAAGCTATATATGACAAACCCACAGCAAGCATCACCCTCAATGGTGAAAAATTGAAAGCATTTCCCTTGAAATCAGGAACAAGACAAGGGTGCCCACTCTCACCACTACTATTCAACATAGTCTTAGAAGTTTTGGCCACAGCAATCAGAGCAGAAAAAGACGTAAAAGGAATCCAGATAGGAAAAGAAGAAGTGAAACTCTCGCTGTTTGCAGATGACATGATCCTCTACATAGAAAACCCTAAAGACTCTTCCAGAAAATTACTAGAGCTAATCAATGAATATAGTATAGTTGCAGGATATAAAATTAACACACAGAAATCCCTTGCATTCCTATATACTAACAATGAAAAAATAGAAAGAGAAATTAAGGAAACAATACCATTCACCATTGCAACAAAAAGAATAAAATACTTAGGAGTATATCTACCTAAAGAAACAAAAGACCTGTACATAGAAAACTGTAAAACACTGATGAAAGAAATCAAAGAGGACACAAACAGATGGAGAAACATACTGTGTTCATGGATTGGAAGAATCAATATTGTCAAAATGGCTATTCTACCCAAAGCAATCTATAGATTCAATGCAATCCCTATCAAGCTACCAACGGTATTTTTCACAGAACTAGAACAAATAATTTCACGATTTGTATGGAAATACAAAAAACCTCGAATAGCCAAAGTAATCTTGAGAAAGAAGAATGGAACTGGAGGAATCAACCTGCCTGACTTCAGGCTCTACTACAAAGCCACAGTCATCAAGACAGTATGGTACTGGCACAAAGACAGAAATATAGATCAATGGAACAGAATAGAAAACCCAGAGATAAATCCACGAACCTATGGACACCTTATCTTTGACAAAGGAGGCAAGGATATACAATGGAAAAAAGACAACCTCTTTAACAAGTGGTGCTGGGAAAACTGGTCAACCACTTGTAAAAGAATGAAACTAGAACACTTTCTAACACCATACACAAAAATAAACTCAAAATGGATTAAAGATCTAAATGTAAGACCAGAAACTATAAAACTCCTAGAGGAGAACATAGGCAAAACACTCTCTGACATAAATCTCAGCAGGGTCCTCTATGACCCACCTCCCAGAATATTGGAAATAAAAGCAAAACTAAACATATGGGACCTAATGAAACGTAAAAGCTTCTGCACTACAAAGGAAACTATAAGTAAGGTGAAAAGACAGCCCTCAGATTGGGAGAAAATAATAGCAAATGAAGAAACAGACAAAGGATTAATCTCAAAATTATACAAGCAACTCCTGAAGCTCAATTCCAGAAAAATAAATGACCCAATCAAAAAATGGGCCAAAGAACTAAACAGACATTTCTCCAAAGAAGACATACAGATGGCTAACAAACACATGAAAAGATGCTCAACATCACTCATTATCAGAGAAATGCAAATCAAAACCACAGTGAGGTACCATTACACGCCAGTCAGGATGGCTGCTATCCAAAAGTCTACAAGCAATAAATGCTGGAGAGGGTGTGGAGAAAAGGGAACCCTCTTACACTGTTGGTGGGAATGCAAACTAGTACAGCCACTATGGAGAACAGTGTGGAGATTTCTTAAAAAACTGGAAATAGAACTGCCATATGACCCAGCAATACCACTTCTGGGCATACACACTGAGGAAACCAGATCTGAAAGAGATACGTGCATCCCAATGTTCATCGCAGCACTGTTTATAATAGCCAGGACATGGAAGCAACCTAGATGCCCATCAGCAGATGAATGGATAAGGAAGCTGTGGTACATATACACTATGGAATATTACTCAGCCATTAAAAAGAATTCATTTGAATCATTTCTAATGAGATGGATAAAACTGGAGCCCATTATACAGAGAGAAGTAAGCCAGAAAGATAAAGAACATTACAGCATACTAACACATATATATGGAATTTAGAAAGATGGTAATGATAACCCTATATGCAAAACAGAAAAAGAGACACAGAAGTACAGAACAGACTTTTGAACTCTGTGGGAGAAGGTGAGGGTGGGATGTTTCAAAAGAACAGCATGTATATTATCTATGGTGAAACAGATCACTAGCCCAGGTGAGATGCATGAGACGAGTGCTCAGGCCTGGTGCACTGGGAGGTCCCAGAGGAGTCGGGTGGAGAGGGAGGTGGGAGGGGGGATCGGGATGGGGAATACGTGTAACTCTATGGCTGATTCGAGTCAATGTATGACAAAACCCACTGAAATGTTGTGAAGTAATTGGCCTCCAACTAATAAAATAAAATTAAAAAAAAAAAAAAAGAAAGAAAGGGAAATAAAGATTTTAGTTCAACTGCTTTAATTTTTCTATTCTCACCTAGAGGCTACTGTATCGGCCAGCAAATGCCAAATGAGTGGTCCAGCAGCAGCTGTTGGTCGATATCACTATGTTCTAACTCACATTGTGCATGTGTGTGTGTGTGTACATGCTCAAAAGACAGACTTTTGAGCAGAATTTTGGGATTTCTAAAAGTGAGCTAATGATACTTTCTCATTTCCTTACAGGACTGTTTTGAAGATCAAGTAATGAACTTCACAGGAGAATCTTATGGCAACTATAAACATTATATGGATGCTAGGCAAGTGTAAGAATAAATTCACGTATACAGTTCAGTTCAGTTGCTGACTCGTGTCTGACTCTTTGTGACCCCATGGACTGCAACACGCCAGGCTTCCCTGTCCATCACCAACTCCTGGAGTTTACTCAAACTCATGTCCATTGAGTTGGTGATGGCACAGGAAATTCCCATCTCATCCTCTGTCATTCCCTTCTCCTCCTGCCTTCAATCTTTCCCAGAATCAGGGTCTTTTCCAATGAGTCAGCTCTTCGCATCAGGTGGCCTAAGTATTGGATTTCAGCTTCAGCATCAGTCCTTCCAATGAATATCCAGGACTGATTTTCTTTCGGATGGACTGGTTGGATCTCCTTGCAGTCCAAGGAACTCTCAAGAGTATTCTCCAACACCACAGTTCAAAAACATCAATTCTTTGATGCTCAACTTTCTTTATAGTCCAACTCTCACATCCATACATGACTACTGGAAAAACCATAGTCTTAACTAGACAGACATATACATCACTTCCCAAAGGGTCTACTGACACTAAAAATCACAAAGCGTGAAACATGGTAAACCCTGAAAAAATCCTGAACTTAAACTGATAACTTTGAGGTTTGTTTGTGAACCTTTGTGTCATACTTTCACCACTCTTAGAGTGCTCCTTTGTCTGGAGGGCTGGGTTATAGGCAAGCTGTCTGTCTGGGAAACATCAGGCTCCTTTCCTAGAGAAATAGTACAGATGGGCTGCCTGAGTGCTAAGTTGCTCAGTCATGTCCAACTCTTTATGACCCCCATGGACTGTAGCCCGCCAGGCTCCTCTGTCTATGAGATTCTCCAGGCAAGAATACTGGAGTGGGTTGGGTTGCCATGGCCTCTCCTTCAGGGCATCTTCTGGACCCAGTGATCAAACTCATGTCTCTTACGTCTCCTGTGTTGGCAGCCACCTGGGAAGCCTGTAAGATGAGCTTTCTTCAAACAAATGTAAGACAAACAAACAAAAAACACCAAAAAACAGTGAAACATGTAGGAAATTTTACCTACTCTCTAGAGTAGGTGGGAAAAATGAATAGGAACTTCAATATAATGAAGATAAACAATGAATATTAAAAGATATAAAACAAAAGCATGTTGCTAGCACATGGAATTAACTCTGTGATTTGTTGCAAAAGAGTTCTTTTACCAACTGCCTTTTTTTTTTTTTTTTACTTTCTGTAAAAATAAACTCATAATTGAAAATAATAATGATTGAATGAAGGTTTTCCAAAAAAAAAAAATCACCACAGAGATCTTTGGATAATACATAAACCATAATGCTTGTTTTCTGATTTTTCTGGCCAAAACCAAAAATGAAACAAAGAAACAAAAAAAATAAGCAGTCAAACAAAATGGCCCTGATGCACAGAACAAATTCAGTCTGAAATTCTCTAAATCCCAAAGGAAAAATCAATGTCGAGACACAGAAACATGAGATCTGTATGCAGCCCTGTTCTCCCTGGAAACAAAACTGGGAGCTAAGAGGACTTGGCCTTGGGACCATTCATAACATTTACTGGCAGACAATGTCAGGCACTGAACTGCTTAAATGATCTCTTGTCACAATGCAGACTCCCACATTTGCAGATATGCCAACAGATGTCCTTTTTTATTCTGCTTTTAACTTATCTACTTCCATGGACAGTTTGTAGGAGTTAAGGTCCTATATATGTCTAGAGGCTAACTATCCAGAGCATGTGTGCTCACTCACTCTTTCATGTCCAACTCTTTGCGACCCCGTGGACGGTAGTCCGCCAGGCTCCTCTGTTCATGGGATTTTCCAGCCAAGAATACTGGAATGGGTTGCCTTGTTCTCTGCCAGGGAATCTTCCTGACCCAGAGATCAAACCCATGTTTCCTTTGTTTCCTGCATTGATTTTTCAGCAGGTAGGTTTTTTTTTTTACCACTGAGTCACGTCAATGACAACTAAGTTTTATTTATCCAAGGTAAGAAAACCCTGAAGTCTTAAGACAATGAATGGAAAGCTGACACAAACATCTGAGAGAAACCTCAACAGGAAGATGGAATAATTGGGGATATTTCTTCAGTGAATCTATACCTCAACCACGCCACAAAGTGCTAGGAATCTGATAACAAAGCCAAGTGTTCGATATTTCTGACGTGTTCTTTTCTGAAGAAAAACCACAGATCTGGTTGAAGGCTCTTTATTTCCTATTTGTAATAGCATTTTAAAATTTTCATCTTATAGGGATTTAGTGAGCATGACTTAATAATAATCCCTAGTATATTTTATCTCATGAAGCACATCATATAAATGTTCCAATAGTGTGATTATGTTTCCTTATATGGTGCATAAAACTGTACAGATGACATTGAGAACAACTCACTAAGGATCTAAGACTGACAAACAAAATCAATATTTAAAGTAAATGATGTATAAATGGAGATAGGAATTTATACAGGAATCTCAATAATGATTGGGTAAGTCTGTTTTTCTATCTGGATAAGAATCTAGATGATTTTTTTTCATGACAAGAATGTATGATCCAAACAAAATTCTTTGACTTGTTGTCATGGATCTATGGTATCTTCAAGCAATACCCAGACATGGAATAGGAACAGTAAATATTTGCTGAATGAGTAAAAGCATGAAACTCTCATTCAAAAATGCAGCCAATTATTAATAATACCTTTATTTAGAATGTGGTAAAAGACACAGATTGGTTACCTCTGTTAGAAATAAAATTTCTTCTTTCTCCTGATCTATCCACTTCATTCCCACAACTCGCTGTCAAGATTTAAAGTCCAGGAAATTGTAATTCTATAATACTAGAGAGTGGTTTTGATTTTAGTTTTCTTTAGCTGGAATCAAGATGGCTAGGAGAAATATTAATAACCTCAGATATGCAGATGACACCACCCTTATGGCAGAAAGTGAAGAAGAACTAAAGAGCCTCTGATGAAAGTGAAAGAGGAGAGTGAAAAAGATGGCTTAAAGGTCAACATTCAGAAAACAAAGATCATGGCATCTGGTCCCATCACTTCATGGTAAATAGATGGAGAAACAGTGAAAACAGTGGCTGAATTTATTTTTTGGGGCTCCAAAATCACTGCAGATGGTGACTGCAGCCATGAAATTAAAAGACGCTTGCTCTTTGGAAGAAAAGTTGTGACCAACCTAGACAGCATATTAAAAAGCAGAGACATTACTTTGCTGACAAAGGTCTGTCTAGTCAAAGCTATGGTTTTTCCAGTAGTCATGTATGGATGTGAGAGTTGGACTATAAAGAAAGCTGAGTGCTGAAGAATTAATGCTTTGAACTGCGGTGTTGGAGAAGATTCTTGAGAGTCCCTTGGACTGCAAGGAGATCCAACCAGTCCATCCTAAAGGAAATCAGTCCTGAATGTTCATTGGAAGGACTGATGTTGAAGCTGAAACTCCAATACTTTGGCCATCTGATGCAAAGAGCTGGCTCATTTGAAAAGACCCTGATGCTGGGGAAGATCGAAGGCGGGAGGAGAAGGGACAACAGAGGATGAGATGGTTGGATGGCATCACCGACTCTATGGACATGAGTGTGAGTAAACTCTGGGAGTTGGTGATGGACAGGGAGGCCTGGCATGCTGTAGTCCATAGGGTCTCAAGGAGTTGGACATGACTGAGCAACTGAACTGACTGACTGAGTACATAGAGGAAAGAGTGTTGGGATAAGAAAGCAAGTGGGAGGCCCTGGGCCCAGTATCTATAACTGATAGAACTCGATCCTCTTGTGTAATGGCCATTTATTCCTTACAAGAAATAAGAAGACTTCATAATTTTCAACTTGGTTCATTCATTTAGGGTCATATTGCATTGAGAGCACTGTGCAGGTTACTGTCATTTTTTCATTGAAGATGGTTTTCAAATTTTCCTAATTTTAGTTGAGTAATTATTTTACTTCACACTGTGCTCTTAGAGGTTATGTTCTTTGTATTCACTGAAAAATAAGCCAGCTCTTCCTTGACCAAGATTGATTTGAGTTTGCTCCCTAGCAGGAATTTGAGCTCATAAAATTGTATAGTGATCACTTTTCTTATTAAGCTACCACTCTCTCCACATTTTTAAAAAGGTAGATGTTACCTTTTGTGAAGTATCAATATTAAGTCTGAGGTCAAAGTTAACTGCACAGTCAATCATTTACAAGTTTAAACAGTTTTTCACACTGCCTTTTTCTCTGCACTTATGGGAGTTGAGGAAGGCTCAGGTGACTTTCCCCCCCTCCCCCCCACATTTAAAACTAGAGTTCTAACACTTAGAAGCATCCTGAGTATGGAGGAAATTCAGAAAATTGTATTCTAAATATTAGGGTAAACTCTCCTAAAGACACAATAGAATTTTAGTAGCCTTAGCATGAAAATAAGGCATTACTAATAAGTTTGGTCAATCTCCATTTTTTTCCCCTCTGCCTTAAGAACTTTTCATAACTAACATTTGTCTCTACATGTCCCCTGAGGTCTCAGGATATATCACTTCAGCAGTGATAAGCAAGGAATATTATTAGAACACATAATTAATTTGCTATTTTCAAAGATTGGAGCATAGTGCAATGACAATCAAACAAATGTTGTGGTAACACATTAAAATGGACTATTTTTACCCTGTGGCATTAACAAACATGATTATCAAAATGTCAGAATATTAGAACTTCCTTTTATGATTTTTTTAGTATGAGATTAGGAATATAAAATGTGTATTCAGCTGCTATTTTTAATTCCTTATTTTAAAAATTGAAAAAATATATTTACCTAATTTATAAGTATTTTTTTGTCATTTATGGATCTCTTGTGTTTTGAGCTAGAAATAAAACAACCCCAGGGATTGGAGAAAGAAGTGGAATTTTTTTTAAAAATTCAAAAATAAGAAAGAAGGTAGCAAAACAGTATTCTAGCAGCCAATGATGTTAGAATATTCTGTCAATAGACTTCTTGAGATTTAAAGGCAGTGTGAGTTTAGGGTCTGTATCAATACCCTAAAAACAATAATAATGATAGTAACTTGCCAACTCCCAAGGATTGGTAGAGAAATCCCAGTTTATCTGGCTCACTACCAAAATAATATCACTCTTAGCAAAAACAAACTATTTTGTCTACCTGAGGTAAAGAATAGGATAAATTATCAATTCTAGAGCTCATCCAGAAGTTCACAACTGTGAATCTACTGAATTTTTTCCTTTCTCTTAACAAAATATCTCTTCACACAGAGACTTGATTTAACTCCAATCCTATGAACATGAATAAATACCTTAAATAAGAGGTTCTTAAACTTTCTCAATTCATCACACTCTTAGTATTTCAGTAATTTATATCCTTGGTGGCTCAGTAGTAGAGAATCTGCCTGCAATGCAGGAAACTGCCTGATATATAGAAGACTCGGGTTTGATCCCTTGGTCAGGAAGACCCCCTAAAGAAGGAAATGGCAACCACCTTTAGTATTCTTGCCTGGGAAATCCCATGGACAGAGGAGCCTGGCAGGCTACAGTCTGTGGGGTCACAAGAATTAGACAGGGTTTAGTGACTAAAACCACCAAACCACCACCACCAATTTTCTACAGCACCCTACCAGCCAAAAGAAATAACTAACAGTGGTATTATTAAGAGTTCAGTTCAAACTATTTAATATGGTTCTGTCTCAACAACTGAGCACCCGTTGAGTACTACAGAACGTCTCACTTGGGAAGGAGCTTGCACATTGCCTCCCTCGCTTCCTGGTTCACACTGATTTTTGTGCAATGCTTGCTTCTATCACAACAATAATCAACAACCCAGTTTTGCAAAGATATGATGTCATTGAACAAAAACTAATGATCTAAAGTTGAAAATGGAAACTATTTCAAGCTATTCGTTCTCTAGGCGACTGACAGATGTTTCTGTGTTTCCCTTGAAAACTGAAAAAATCTGTCGCACCCACGTGAGTTCCCTGTGGTGGCCCAGGATACCTAAGCCACTCTGGCCCTACTGTCATTACTCTTATGCCCTTGAGTAAGGGTGAGAACACTTCCTCAGTTGGGAAAACTCCGGAAATGGGCAAGGAATTATCTGACCACAGCTCCTTTCTATATTTACATAAAGGTAGTGTTCTTGCCTGGAGAATCCCAGGGACGGGGGAGCCTGGTGGGCTGCTGTCTATGGGGTCACACAGAGTCGGACACGACTGAAGTGACTTAGCAGCAGCAGCAGCAGAGGACTTTTACACCCCACTCCAGTACTCTTGCCTGGGAAATCCCACGGATGGAGGAGCCTGGTGGGCTGCAGTCCATGGGGTCTCAAGGAGTCAGACACAACTGAGCGACTTCACTTTCACTTTTCACTTTCATGCACTGGAGAAGGAAGTGGCAACCCACTCCAGTATTCTTGCCTGGAGAATCCCAGGGACAGATGAGCCTGGTGGGCTGCCATCTATGGGGTCGCACAGAGTCGGACACAACTGACGCGACTTAGCAGCAGCAGCAGCAGAGGACTTTTAAGGGGCTTCCCAGGTGGTGCGAGTGGTAAAGGACCTGCCCGCCAATGCAGGAAACATAAGAGATGTGGGTTTGATGCCTGGGTCGGGAAGATCCCCTGGAGAAGGGCATGGCAACCCACTCCAGTATTGATGCCTAGAGAATCCCAGGACAGAGGAGCCTGGCGGGCTATGGTTCACAGGGTAGCAAAGAGTTGGACACAACTGAAACAACCTAGCACACGTGCACAGAGGACTTTCAAATGGCAGATCAAGATTAGAAAAGAGAAAGATGCTCATTGGTGTTAATAAGATCTAAAAATCTAGTTAGGTGGAGCTACAAACTTTTCAATAGATCCAGTGAGGACTAGAATCTTTTGTTTTTATTTTTATTTTCAGAGATAGCTCAGTAAGACTAATGAAGAATAATGTAACCTATAATAAAAATGAACAGATATGTAAGCAATCATTCTTCCTTTTTCAAATTCATTACTAGAATCTACACACCTCTACTCAATAGTCATAGGAAAAGACCAAGAGCAGCTACAACTGAAAACTCACAAAGGCTCAAGAGATGGTGAGGGACTTGCTAACTGCTAACTGGTAAGGATGCTGAAGCTGAAACTCCAATACTTTGGCTACCTGATACAAAGAACCGACTCACTGGAAAAGACCCTGATGCTGGGAAAGATTGAAGGCAAGAGGAAAAGGGGACAACAGCGGATGAGATGGTTGGATGGCATCACCAATGTGATGGATATGAGTTTTGAGTAAGCTCCGGGAGTTGGTGATGGACAGGGAGGCCTGGTGTGCTGCAGTCCATGGGATTATAAAGCGCTGGACATGACTGAGCAAGTGAACTAAACTGAACTGAAGGAAAGGGCAGAAATTTGACATGGGGTTGGGGGATATTGGCTCCTGGCTGGGAGAATGCCCACATGGGACACTGCAAAGGCTGTTCAGTGGATCGTACATTTCTGTATGGTGACAGGGACTAATTAGCTAGAACACCAAGAGTGCCCTAGCTTTTTATGGTACATCGGGTCCACTCATCTCTTCTTCACTGCCCCTCCACACCTTCCCCATATGTATCAGTATGTAAGTACAAGTAAAGAGCTAATTAGATTATCAGGATTCTCTGTATTACTGTTTACTTAACAGAAGATGGGGACTAGAGGTCCATTATACAGATGAACTGAAAAATATTCTTCTTTGCATTATTATTGGAGTATAATTGCTTTGCAATGTTGTATTTGCTTCTGCTCTATAATGAAGCGGATTAGCTATATGTATATATACATCTTCTCCCTCTTGGACCTCCCCTCCCATTGCACCCATCACAGAGCACAGACCTGGGCTTCCTGGGCTTTAGAGCAGGTTCCTACTAGCTATCTATTTGACACATGTACTCCAGTATTCATTGCAGCACTGTTTATACTAGACAGGACATGGAAACAATCTAACTGTCCAATAACAGGCGAATAGATAAAGAAGAAGATGTAGTTCATATATACAGTGGAATATTAGCCATAAAAAGGAACAAAACTGGGTCAAGTCTGTAGAGACACAGAGGAAGTGTTTGTCACACAGAGTGAAGTAAGTCAGAGAAAAACAAATGTCATATATTAACACATATGTGTGGAATCTAGAAAAATGGTACAGATGAACCTATTTCCAGGGCAGGAATAGAGGCACAAACGTAGAGAATAGACATCTAGATCCAGTATGGGGGTGGGGAAAGGGTAGGACATACTGGGAGATTAGGATTGAAAACTGCTTTTAACTGATGTGGTTTGACTGACAGTTTACATTCAATAAACTCTTAGTTTTATGACTAAATTCTATTTTTCTTGTCAATGATAATACTCCTGTTAATTTCCTCAGTGGCTCATATCTGAGTATTGGCAAATGCAAATAACATTACAGCATTAGATCAAAAGCAACAACAGAAGTTAACTATTATCCAGAAATTAAGATAGTTTTAAATGCATTTTGAAGAATTTAAGAGGGAAAAACTACATATGTTTTATGCAATTATCCATGTATTCTGTAACTTTCTCCATGTTTCTTCATGACAGCACAAGGGTAACCTGTTACTACTTATCTTATAAGTAGTATTTCCTACTTCCATAAAATACTTGTTTACTCTTTATGATAGTTCACATCTACTTTTTATGTATTTATTTCTTTAGTGTACTCATGATAATCATTAAAAATTTACCTATGTCTTATTAGTCTTAAGAATTAAGTTGCTACTTGGAATATATTTAACAAACTATGTGACAGGCTTCTGAGCAGAGGCTGCCAGGAACTTCTCTTCTGCCTTATACAAGCTAATTTTTTTTTTTTAGATGTGCAGTTTAGCCTCGTTCTATAGACTTGAGTCAGTTGCATATTTTCCAAAGAGTCACTTGCATATTTTCTTTATTACTTCTCTGACCAATTTGAGCTTGCATCTTCTTTCATGCTTAAACTATAACTGAAAAATAAATTTCCACAGTGCCAAGTCATTCATTTGGTCATTGGCTTTGATCAACAGGTACTTCAGTTTCTCAGCAGTTTTGCCACAATAGTTCACTTTGTTTATGACATTAGCAAAATAATGTTCTCAGAGAAATGAACAAAATGTGTGTGTGCTGTAAAAGAAGTTTAAGGACCTTGGATCTTTCACCTGTAAAATGGCATAATAAAACCCCTCTTCATAGGACTGAAGAAAGGATCAAATGAGAAGCACGATGAATAGAATAAATAACTAACCATTTCAGTCTTATCTTCCTTTTCACTTTACCAATAAATTAAACAATTATATTTCAACTTAAGGAGCATTTAACGATTTTCTAAAACATTTCATTCAGATAGATAATCATAAACCTTCACTGGTACTGTTAGTATTTGAAATTTCTGAGGGATTT
Organism: Muntiacus reevesi; assembly: GCF_963930625.1. Taxonomy (NCBI): domain Eukaryota; kingdom Metazoa; phylum Chordata; class Mammalia; order Artiodactyla; family Cervidae; genus Muntiacus; species Muntiacus reevesi. Next base: position 48,621,599 of record NC_089262.1, read on the forward strand.
TCTTAATAGGAATGCTTAACTAGTACTGTTAAGTATAAAATAATCAAGTGATTAAAATACATAATACTACCATTCTCTATAAAGTACAGTTGAAGTATAGACACCAAACAATCTTCCCAGCATTATCACGAACTAGATAAGAAAGTGGAGGTTTACATATGGCCACATGTGGAGTCAAATGAAGATAAAGGATAACACTTTACATGTAGATGGTTTGTGTAGCATCACATTGAAGGTTGAAACAGTTAGTTATTTATCCTATTCACCTTGCTTCTCAGAGAAACTTCATCTCCCAGGTAGGAAGAATCCTTTCCAGGAGTCAGTTAGTATCAAAGGAAAACCCTATTGTTCCACTATAAATACCCAGAGGGTATAAGAAAGCTGATCATGTCAAGTCATTATTTTTCAACAAAATATAGAGTTGCATCATGGTCTGATTAGATTTGTCACTTACATGAGACTGATCAGATAAAGAAACTCTTGAAAAGGAACAGGGAAACTTGAGGTCATCCTTGTAGGTTTGCTTTGGAAAGAAAAGTGCTACTTAAACATGAACGATTATATGCTTTTCATAAGAAGCACGGACGCATGTGCGTGCGTGCTTGGTTGCTCAGTCATATCCCGATTCTTTGTGACCCTTTGGACAGTAGCCCACCAGGTTCCTCAGTCCATGGAATTCTCCAGGCAAGAATAATGGAGTGGGTTGCCATGTTCTCCTCCAGAGAATCTTTCCGACCCAGAGATCGAACCTGCGTCTCTGTGTCTCCTGTATTGCAGGAGGATTCTTTCCCACTAAACCACTGGTAAGTCCCATAGGGATACACGCTGGCATCCCAAAATCAATGTGCTATAATTTTAAAAATTAGAATTTGCAGCTACATCAAATAGAGCCCACTAGCACACCATGGGCTTGTCCCTGGCTTCCAGCTAAAGCCAAATTTTTTACCTTTGCTAAAGTTGGAAGATATGACTTTCAACCTGGTTCTACATCTATTCACTATTACATATTATTATCTATGGGGTTTTTCAGCAATTTTCTTTCTAGTATTCTTATCCTATTCTCTTTCTACATTTTTTAGGTTTTTGGGCCATACCGCAGAGCCAGTGGTATCTTAGTCCTTCAACTAGGGATGAACCTGGGCCCTGGCAGTGAAAGTGCTGAATCCAAACCACTGGACTGCCAGGAAACTTCCTGTTCTCTTTATAATTGCAGTGTGGCTCTTTCAAACTCTCTCCCCTATTCTCAAGCTACCCCAGCCTCTTTCCTTTAGTTATCAATGGCTATACTTTCTTTTTTCACTGAAGTACAGTTGATTTATAATGTTGTACCAACCTCTGCTATGCAGTAAAGTGACTCAGTTATAGACATATACTCTTCTCTATACTTGCATGAAAAGGTAGATATCATAAACCATCAGTTCTCTAAATATTTCACCCATCCATCTCCAGATTTGTATTTCCTCTTTTCACTTTTCTTCATTGTTCGAAAGAATGCAGTACTCGTCTGGTACTACTTTTCCAAGGTTAGTCCCTTCACTTGAGCTCATGATCATACTTTTGTTAGCAGCTACAACTCCAAACTTAACCCTTGTGTCCCTCAGCTTACCTATTCTGAATTAAAAAAAGAAATTCCCTTGAACTCAATTCTCTCTCAAGCAACTTTAATTCTCTTTTCCCTTTCAACTTACTAATCTTTTATAGAAATGCTTGTACTTGCTGATATCTCCACTGTCAATTCAATCTTCCACTCATTCTATTCTTCCAATTCTACTACCCCACTGAGACGCTTCTTGCAGTGGTCCTCCCAAACTTAGTCATTACCAACCGTAATTGGTTCTTCAAATTTCTCCTGATCCTCTGCAATGTTGTTTCTGTTCTCTGTCCTTTTCCTTTAACTGTTGTCTTGCTCCTCCTATAGCTCCAGCCTCATTGTGTAAAAGTCAAATTCCTTATGTTGTCTACTTTCTACCCTGTCCCCATGTCAACATCATTGTTCATTTACAAGTTTGGGGTCAAAACTTCAGCATTCTCTTTGGTTCTCCTTGCCCACTGGGTATCTACACACACACACACACACACACACACACACACAGAGCCTCCTGCCTCTGGATTAAACTGTCATCCCAATCCAACTCCCTTGACCTGGGCATCCATCGTATTAAGCCTGCTTTGTTTCTATGAATTTCAACATGAACGATTTCCACTTTACTCAATCACTCAACAGTAGAGTAATCAGAAGCAATGAAAACAAGAATGGGATCACGTGATCCCAGCTAAACACCTCTGTGATTGTATTCCAGTCTTTCTCTCTTGCCACGTTTTCCTACCCACACCAATCAAACTGTCCTTCTTTAACTGAGCTATGATTCTCCTCACCCCACATGATCCAAATGTCGCCCTCTTGGCCTGGCTTTCCCTGGTCGGCAAACTCCCCTTCTCCTCTCCCTTTCTCGTGTAGTTTCTCTTGCCTCAAGGATGGTGCTGATCACATTTTATGACAAAAGTCTAAACGGCCAGCCCTCCTGCCCTGCCTCTTCTCCTACCCCATGCAGACTGGAAGCTACGAATACACCACAGTTGCTCAGAAAGTATTTTTATTACGTGTGAATGAATAAACAACCATCTTAAATTTAAAACCTAAGAAAACAAGACAAAAATAACAGAAATAGGACCAATGGGAAAAGGAAGTTGTTTTGTAATGAAGAAGAGTGGACAGCATCAATACAATGAATTAAGGATGAATATGTACTCACTGGGGCCTCCCAGATGGCTCAGTGGTAAAAGAATCTGCCTGCCAAGCCAGGAGATGCTGGATTGATCCCTGGGTTGGGAAGATCCTCTGGAGGAGGAAATGGCAGCCCTCTCCAGGATTTTTACCTGAAGAATCCCATGGACAGAGAAGGCTGGTGGTCTACAGTCTATGGCATTGAAAAGAGAAGGACACGACTAACCACACATGCACACACGCATGCATGTGAGTGTGAAGGAACAGTTGAACAAGGAAGTCTAAATCTCTAGCAGGCAATGAGGTGCTATAGTTCTGGAGCTCAACTGAGGTTTCAGGGCCAGAGATACTGAGCAGTAAGTCATCTGATGAAAGCTGATAGCTGAACATGTACATAAAAGAATTTTCCAAAGCAGAGAGAAAAGGGTCAGCGTCTATATGTTGGAGATAATACGTTAAGGGGTGATAGGCAGAATCAGTGAAGAGGGCTCTGAGCAGGAAGGAAGAGAGCCTACAACAGTGATGGGAGTTAGATTAAATGCACTTTGTATTTCCTCTGATAACTGGCACCATAACTTCTACTTTATGGGTGATTGATAAATATTATTTGAATTGGGATGGTTTTCAGAGGTCAATATGAATTAACGATACATTTCAGGATATTAAGGCAACACAACATATAAGGATATACAGCAAGTAGATATGGATCTTGGAGTGGGGTTGGAAGAATGTGGAGAGATATAATTATGGAAGAAGGTTCATTGCCAAAAATGCAGATTAAAAAAGGAGAGTAAATTGGGCAGTTTTTGAAAGATGGTGGTGACAGGTGCAGAGAGGTTAGGTAATGACGTGCTTTTACCTGTAGCCTGCAAGGACAGTAATTAGGACTTAAAAAATGTTTTTTCACTAATTATTTGACATAAAACCTGTCATTTCATAACATTATTAGTTATTTGAGATTCAGAACCCTGTCTTAAGAGTTTTCTTCTATCTCCTGTAATTGTCAAAGACAGTTACACAATGGGAATTTTGTAATTCAGAACCTGAATCAAAGTGATTGTACTTTAGCTGCTCATTCCTAGGGAGAAGAGAGTATCATCATTTTATAACTATTAGTAACTGGCAACCAAGAGCCATTTCATTTCTATAATCTCATGTAGACCTATTGGGATAACCTAAAGACCTGTTCGAATACCAAGAATAACACTAGACATTCAGGGACCCCATACATTCCTCTAAGATGTTCTGAAACCTATCCTGAGCTTTTGAGATGGTGCCATGAGAAGATGCTGTTGTTATTGGATGGATGTCTATATGCAGAAGAGGAAACTGGACACTAACTCTACACAGAGGCAGAGTGATCTTACATGACAGTGAAGGTACTGAGTAAGAGTTAGGTCCTATTTAGAAGCCTTCAGAAACCAAAAAACTAAAGAACACTACAGTAAACAGGAATGGAATGTGCTGAGAAAATGAGCTAATGACGGTATGTGATCTGTAAACCCGCTTATCTGTTTTAATTACTTTCCAAGCTGTGCCATGTCTTAAACGATATTCAAGCCTGTCCAATGTTTTCTCTACTTGACTCCAGTGATTAATATTCCAAAAATGGTTTAATTTAGGCAACCCTCCACAAAGATCTCTCAAACGAGCCAGCAAACCAGTGCTAACATCTGTGTGAAGATACATCAATGAAGATGCATTCAAAGAGACATACATGCTAATATCATGGGGACTTGCAAACTGAGTTTAAACCTTTTCAAAATATTCAGAAAAATTCACATGGTTAGGTAGCTAAATCTCAGTCAGGTCCTACATGAATACAAGCTAACGTTTTCAGTGTAAATGCCTCCATTAAAAATTTAATTCTCACTTTTCCCAGACAAGGTATTCTCTAGGTTAAATAAATGTCCTACCAAGGGTGAGAGCATATACAAATTCAATCTACTGTTTATCTTCAGTTTATACAATTTTGCTCATCATCCTTTTTAAATTAGAGAATGATGCAGTTGAACACACATCATTGGTTTTATCAACTCTAGAGAGAAATTTACTTGGTCTCCTCTAGGAGTTTTCTTGTCACTTTGCTCAGCCTCATACTTACATGTCACTGGCAATGGAGGAGTTCCGGGACATAGACTTTGGCGAGAGGTCATAGTCACTGTCGGAGCGATACAGGAAGGACTCCCGACGCTGGCTGTGGACGAAATTTGCTTGGAGAATCAGCCCAGATCCCGGGCTGGTCATGGGATCCAAGGGACTCCGTCCTGAAGATGTGCCGTTGTCCACATCGAAACTGCCAATAAGGGAGAAAAGGATGACATTGCCGTGATTTGCACGTTGATGCTTTAATAAAGTGAGACTTCATTTTAGGAAGTAACAGTAGGAAAACTAGCAGCTGATTCACTTTGTTAAAAAAATTATAATACCAGAATACACAAAAGAAAAATAATACACTGACTTCATACACTTGTCTTCCCAAGCTTTTGAGTATTTCTGCTAACTGACCAGATACAAGAACATAGATCTCTCCGAACTCAATTTCAGTTAAAAAGGAGCCATTCTGCAAAGACTGGTTCTCCTTAGAAGTCCTTTTATATAGTAATTCACTAAATATTTGGGTTCAATTCAACAAGTGCTCATGACATGTCTAATATGCTTGCTTCCCCAAAGCTGAGCTTCTCCGGAGTAGCTTCTCCACTCCTACCTATATCTACCGAATCAATAATTTCTGTTGTAGCCACTTCCCTCCATCCCCACTGCCAATATATTAAGTTCAAGATTCCATCAGCTCTCACTTATGTTATTATAAGAGTTTTAAAACTAGTCTCTTGAATCCATTTTTCACCCTGTATGACTCTCCTTAAAATGTAAACCTGACTATGTAATTCATCAGCTAAAAACCTTTCACTAGTTCACTGTTGTCCTCAGAATAAAGGTCACATTCCTTGGCTAAACTGACAGAGTCATAGGCATCTATCCTCAAGGACAACGAACCCTTTTCCCAACCTTGACATGCAACACTCTTCCATCGAGCAGTTCACGTTCCCTTCATATTGAACCACCACGTCCTTCTCTCAGGCTCTAGTGACCTAACCTTCTTCTCCCCAGTTACTCGGCACTACAGTCTCCTGCCTAACCATTATTCATCCTTGGTGGCCTAGCCTCCACTTGAAATACTGACTTGATACCCTAGAGCTTCATGAGATGCCCTTTCTCGGCACTCCCAAGACTCGTTCCCACTCCCTACAGGTGGCGTTTATAAGGAGCTGGAAATAATTACCACGTGATCTCCATTCCTAGACTGTGAGCTGAGAATGAAGATTCTAGGTGTTCTGAGCACTCATATGGCACTTCAGAAAAGTGGCTTGAACTAGTGATCAAATGAATGAAAGGCATGATGCTCAGCAATACAGATTTTAGAGTTTGGGAAGAAAAGAACTACAGATGCCATTCTTGATATCACACACTTTATAACCAAGATAAACTTTCTACAGAGGTTTTCTAGTCAAACATCAACCAGTATTATAATGAAGTCAACCCTTGTGTGTTCCTATAAGAAGAGGGTGTTAGCTCATGATAGCCCAGCAAGTATGTGGTTTAAAAACTTGCTAAATGAGTGAATGAATGAATGAATTCAAGTTCAGCTGTTACCAATGTTTTCCCCATTAGAATCTTGATCTAAACTATCAACTAGCTAATTTTTAAATATTCTTTTGCCACTGGAGTGATTAATAATAGTATTATGACCCCCAAACTAAAGGCCAAAGTGGAAGAATTATCCTGATGCTTGATGTTTCATGACTCACCTATGATTCTATGATCAAATGAGAACACTGATTCCAAATCAATCCATCTAGTAGAAAACACACACACACACACACACACACAAAGGAAAAACTCAAAATCTAGCTTTGCCAGTCACAGACATGTTTTTCAATTCAAAATTTTCTTAGAATTTTGTCACTTTACAGACGCATTTATTTGGTCCTTAAAGGACACTGAGGGATTATCTACTTGAACAGATTCATTTTATAGACGATGATACCAGCTCCTAGAAAGGTTACTTGACCAAAGTTACTGAGCTAACTGGAGTATCTGAAGTTCTGAAGTTCTTCCAGCTATAACGCATAATCGTGTAAACCATAAATGTGTGCTAGCAATGAAAAGAAAGTAAAAGTCACTCAGTCGTGTCCAACTCTTCATGACTCCATGGTATATAGTCCATGGAATTCTCCAGGCCAGAATACTGAAGTGGGTAGCCTATCTGTTCTCCAGGAGATCTTCCCTATCCAGAAATCGAACTGGGGTCTCCTGCATTGCGGGCAGATTTTTCACCAGTTGAGCTACTAGGGAAGTCTTAGGTGACACCCAAAAAGGGACATCTGTTGCATGTGGACAGACACTTCATGCATCTGGGATTTTAGCAATCCTGAGGAAGGCCAGAGGGAAAGGATTTCTAATTATTAAAGAGACTTATACAGGATCTCTGGCAAGTTCTTCTTGGACATGCTTAACTCAATAAGCATTTGTTAAATACCTACCATGAGCACTCTGAGTTACAAAAATAAAGGCAATGAGATTAATCCAGGCAGGGATATCTAAGAAATCTTCAGGGAAGAATGGCATTTAAAGAGGGATTTTGAAGGCATTCAGTATACAGTTGAAAGACATGGAAGACCTCTGCTTTGGGAGAGGATAAGAGGTGATTTCTGCTCTAAGGAGATAGTCATGGCAGTTCTTCAGCATGAGGAAGTTTTAATGTGAACACGTAAAACAAATGTTTATGCTGATTCCCCTTCAATATCAAAATGTGCTTACCGCTCTAAAAAATAAAAGGTAAGTACCCTTTTCACGCCATGCAGAAACAAAAGTATAAGAGCTATAGGAGCATGGTTTGTGGTTTAGTTTTTCTCAGTTCACCTGAGGAAATACCAATATTTCTCCCAAATGAGTAATATGTATTATTTTATTATTATAATGTTTCCAATTAAATCAAGCAAGTCTTAATAAAAATAAAATTCTCCACTATCAGTTTTGGAACAAATATTGCTAAGTATCTTTAAAATTTTATATTTTTGGGGGGCAGTTATATTATCTATTAACACCAAACATTTATTAATAGGTCATAAAACACTTGATACAGGATAGTACATGGACTTTGACAGTTTTCTTTGCAGGCTGTAGTATAACAATTTGTCCACTAGAGGGAGATCATTTTCTTGAGGAAAATCTATTAGAAATAAAAGTCAAAACTATTTATTTCTTAAAGATTCATGAAAACAACCTCTTAAATATTTTTCAAAAAATAAAAACCTCATAGGTCCATAGGAAGTGATTACCAAATATCAATAAAAACACATTAGCCTAAGAAATATTAATATTAGCTTTACAGATTAAAAATGACCTAAAAATGGTCACTGTTAGTAGGCATTCACTCTTACTTTTAAAAAATGAGCTCTTTTGTAAATATTAGAACTGAGGATCTTCTCCTGGAAGAAACTAGGTTGAAAACACATCAAGACAGTAATTCACTCAATGGATAGCAAATTAACTGAGACTTTATTTAGGCTGAAAATATGGATGATTTCAAATAAGCTACTCATTTTTGAAATGTCACTTTATAAACAATGTCACGGTATTATTAATAAAACAAGTAGGAGATGAGGGGTAACCCTAACTTTAGATGTTGGTACCAAAAAGAGGTCAGTTGTGAATTTGCCAAACACATTCTTTGGCAAACACTTTAATATAACGAATCCTCTTTTGATTTATGGCCAACACGATGGTGTCCAAGGATAAGATTGGATTGCAAGGAGATCTAACCGGTCCATCCTAAAGAAAATCAGTCCTGAATATTCATTAGAAGGACTTATGCTGAAGCTGAAACTCCAATACTTTGGCCATCTGGTACGAAGAACTGACTCATTTGAAAAGACCCTGATGCTGGGAAAGATTGAAGGCAGGAGGAGAAGGGGACGACAGAGGATGAGATGGTTGGATGTCATCACCGACGAGATGGATATGAGTTTGAGTAAACTCTGGGAGCTGGTGATGGACAGTGAGGCCTGGCGTGCTGCGGTCCATGGAGTTGCAAAAAGTAGGACACGACTGAGCAGCTGAATTGAACTGAAGGATAAGATTAGCAGAACCTTGGGAAAGTATAGAGGTAGGGAGAGTGAGAATATCTGAGTAATGATGATAGTGAGACTAATAATCACAATGATGATAATAAAACATCTAGAACACTCTCTAGGAATTGTGCTGTGTGTTATATATATGGTATCTCATTAAATCCCCACAATAACCCTTTGAAGTAGGCACTATATTTCCCATTTGACCAATGAAGAATCTCTGTCACAAAGAACTGACTCATGTTAAGTGACACGTTCAAGGCCATACAGTTTGTAAGTGGGTTTTAAATTCAAGCTATCTGATTTCAGGGCCTGGGAGAATGGCCCTGTTTATGTCTCCCCTGCAAAGCCTCCTGTTATTTGTTACAAAAATAGAAGAAAAAAAAAATCTCTTAGCTTCCTAACCTCAACAGAATTTCAAATGTTAACTCATTGAAAGTAGCATTCTGGTCACTTTATGGATCAAACATTCCAAAGCTAATCCTGGGGCTTGGTCTTTATATGACCCTCAGTTTTGGAATTTGCCAGATCCCTATTTTTCCAGTTATGAACACAATGATAAGGTGCGAAAGAGTCTCTGTTACAACCCATGTGGTAGGTTTCTTTCCAGAGTCTGAGAGCTCCTTTGGAATAGGGAGGGCTGGTGAGTCTGCAGAAGGTGGAGGGGTGGTAAAGAGCAGTGGCCCCGCCAGTCTGCTGCACTTAGAACCGCTGAAGGCTGTGTGCACCGGGCACCCCTCGTGACCATTCACTCCACTCAGGCCCCTTGCTGTGAAACCTGCCAACGGCAACAAAGAAAACCAAAGAGAAAACAAGCAAATTGACCAACCAACCAAACTGCTCCCCAGCTCTCTACATTGCTCTGAATCAGCACAATTACTGGACTACATGTCCTGATCCACCTTCCATTTGGCCTCCTTCACTATTCCCACCTTTGTGTTTCCTGACCTTGCAATCATCGGTCCACTTAGGGCCATTTCTCCCTGTTTTGCCTGATTTTAGACCCTGCTCCTCTGGTTTACGCATTTTGCATCTCTTCTTGCCCATAATGTGGAGTCTCTCCTGAATCATGGTTCTGCTGTTTTTCATGGATGAACAGGTCATCTCATGTTGCCTGGCCATCAGGACCTTATACTCGACACTGATCCCTAGCATGGAGGTGGATGGAGGTAAGACACATGAGGAGTCCAGTGGGGCCGCTTCAGGGAGCCCCACTGTAAAGACGTCCCATTACCAAAGCATCTCTGAAGAGCTCCAACAGGGAAGACCCTGGAGAGAACCCAGCAGCTGCTGAATGCTGGAGGGAACCCTGAAAGCCTCCACTCACACCAGGAACATCTCACAGCTGCTTCTGTCACTTTGTATTAACAACACGGGTGCACTGACAACAGAGATATTCCCATTTGCAGGTGGGAGATTCCAAAAACATTCCAGGACATTCACTTGGGAATTAGAAAGCAAAGCAAAGCAAAGCCAAGTTCAGTCACTCAGTCATGTCCTACTCTTCGCGACCCCATGAACCGCAGCACGCCAGGCCTCCCTGTCCATCACCAACTCCCGGAGTCCACGCAATCCCATGTCCATCGAGTCGGTGATGCCATCCAACCATCTTATCCTCTGTTGTCCCCTTCTTCTCCTGCCCTCAATCTTTCCCAGCATCAGGGTCTTTTCAAACAAGTCAGCTCTTCGCATGAGGTGGCCAAAGTATTGGAGTTTCATCTTCAGCATTAGTCCTTCCAATGAACACTCAGGACTGATCTCCTTTAGGATGGACTGGTTGGATCTCCTTGCAGTCCAAGGGACTCTCAAGAGTCTTCTCCAACACCACAGTTCAAAAGCATCAATTCTTCTGTGCTCAGCTTTCTTTATAGTCCAACTCTCACATCCACATATGACTACTGGAAAAACCATAGTCTTGACGAGACGGACCTTTGCTGACAAAGTAATGTCTGCTTTTTAATATGCTGTCTAGGTTAGAAAACATTGTCTAAATTTCAAATCATGGTTCTACCACTTTTCTAGTTGTATGCTCTTAGGCAGTTACTGTACTAAGCCTCCATTTCCTGATAAGGACAATTACAGTATCTAGTTTTAGGGCCTTATGTAATGTTTAGACAGCATTTAGCACACTGCCTGGCAGCTAGCACCTTCCCAATACATAGGATCTATTGTTGTTTTAACTGTTATTACTCTTTTGCTTTGAGGGGGACTTTCCATCTAGATTGTTCCTGAGCAGGCTGCCTTGGGAAGAACCGATTGGGGGGGGGGGTGGGAGAGAGCGGGGACTGAGGGCTGGAATCGACCTTGGCAATCAATGCGGTGACAGGTGCTGGAGCCAGACTGCTCTCACAACTTGAGCTGCTTTTACAACTTAGCTGTGTGCTTCCACCCTACTCCGTAATTCCAGTGTGATAACATCCGCGGAGAGGGTGGAGACTGTTGATTTTTCTCTAGATATGCCTCACTGAAGAAAAAGAACAATTTCCTGCTAGGAACGTGGAAGGCGTGGAAATCCCAACATCCTGGGTGGGGCTCCAGGCAAAAAGAATAAGCAGGAACAGTCCTTCAGATACCAGACCACTGGGTGTAGCTTGGTACCTATACTCGCTGCACGATTACACTGCTGTTTATTTCCTACACCTGACTCTTGCATATGGTAGCCCATGCTGCTGGCTCAGCGATGGAATCGATTTTGGTGCTTTACCACTCAGGATGAGGGGGCTGATGTGCCCCCAAGCTTAAAGAAATGTAAGCAGAGTTGGGTAATTATTTAAACATATTTTTTTTTCCTCTCTATAATAAGTGTTTTACCCACTGTTATCAATACTACAAGGCTATGAAACCTGTTTCTAATCAACACCAGTGATATTTTCCATTCAGCAATTTCTTGCAGATCGAATACCACCTCTGAAGTAAAGAAAAATACTGCTTCTTCCAATTCCCTACCTTAATAGTTACTTTGCTAGGGTTATCTATAGAGATGAGATTGGAGAAAACTGCATTTTACAGAGAGGTGCATGAATGGCAATCTTCCTCAAATCAATCCCAAAACTCCATTTCAAATTTGCATAGGAAATCATGAGAGCACATAGTATTTAGGACGTTAGCAAGTTAGAAAGTAAGTGACACTGTGCATGTTACCTTGCATAATATGTATATCTGCATGAAGGATGTGTAATTTTACCCTTTGTTTTCACAGATCATTTTTTATAAACAAAAGCCTGACACAAAGGGGAAAGTTGTCTGCTTCTTTATGGGTAAAAATATCAAATGATCTCAGGGAACACAGTATTTGTTTCTGACATGCCCATGACACTCCTGAGTCACAGAGGCCAATAAAGAGAGTCAAGTTGAAAATGATGGCATGAGTTTAATGTTTGGGTTGGAGGCCAGAAGGGACAAGCTGGACTTACTTTGTCAGTTTTTGCCAAACAGGATGGCAAAACATCAATTTCTCTAAAAGATTCAATCTAAAATTTAAAAAGCTCAAACTCAGAATTATTTTACTTGAGGTTTATAGATGATTTTTTTTTTAATTATTGAAGTGCAGTTGATTTATGATGTTGTGTTAATTTCTGCCTGTACACCAAAGTGATGCAGTTATACACATAAATATATACATTTTAAAAAATATTCTTTTTCATTATAGTTTATCATGGAATACCAAATATAGTACTCTGTGCTATACAGTAAGAGTTGTTGTTTATCCATTCTATATACAAAAGTTTACATTTGTTAACCCCAACCTCCCACTCCATCCCTCCCTCAAACCACCCCCTCTCCACAGCAACCACCAGTCCACTCTCTGGGTCCATGGCTCTGTTTCATAGATGTGTGCATGCATGCTAAGTTGCTTCAGCCATGTCCAACTCTTTGCGACCCTATGGACTGTAGCCTGCTAGGCTCCTCTGTCCATGGGATTCTCCAGGCAGGAATACTGGAGTGGGGTACCATGCCCTCCCTCAGGGGATCTTCCCGACCCAGAGATCAAACCTGCATCTCACGTCTCCTGCATTGGCAGGCAGGTTCTTTATTACTAGCACCAGCTGGGAAGCCCCAGTTTCATAGATAGGTTCATTTAAATTTGTGTCATATTTTAGAATCCATATATAAGTGATATCATATGGTATCTGTCTTTCTCTTTGTGACTTCTTTCAGTTAGTAGGATAATCTCAGCCTCTTGTATCCCTGGTTGTTTCTTGAATACATGTGAGCACTCCCTCCCCAGAGCCTTGGCATTAGTCAGAATATTCTTGACCCAGGTAACAGTCCAATGCCACCTTCATGATGAGATATCCCCAGACTACTCTATTGAAAATTGCCACTCTAATCTAGCCTTTCCTAGCCTCCTAGTGAGAGAAACTCTTGTATATTGTTGAAGGAAATGTTTGTTGGTATGGTCACTATGGAAAGCAGCATGGAGGTTCCTTAAGAAATTAAGAATAGAACTATCATATGAATCAGCAATTCCAATTCTGGCATATAATATCCGAAGGAAATAAAACCACTATCTTGAAGAGGTAAGTTCACTGCAGCACTATTTACAATAGTCAAGATACGCAAACAGCCCAAGAGTCCAGTGACTAATGAACAGATAAAGAAAAACACACACATACATGGAATGAATATTATTCTGCTATTAAAAAAAAGAAACAAATTCTGCTGCTTGTAATAACATGGATGAACCTTGAGGGCAATCACACTAAGTTAATAAGTCAGAAAGAGAAAGACAAATTCTGTATGATCTGATTTATATGCATAATCTAAAAGAAACCCACAGACAGCAGAGAATAGATTAGTGGTTGTTGGGGGCTGGGAGAAGGGGGTAAGAGAAATGGGTAATGGTGGTTAAAGGGTAGAAACTTCCAGTAGTAAGATGAATAAGTTCAGGGATATGATGTACAACACTGTGACTATAGTTAGTACAGTATAGAATTTGAAAATTGCTAAGAGAGTCTATTTCTAAAGTTCTCACCACACACACAGATAGCTGTCACTATCTGAGGTGATGTGTTAAAACCTTATTGGGGTAATCATTTTGCAATATACACAATACAAAATCACTACTTGCACATCTTAAACTTACATAATGTCATATGTTAATGATATCTCAATAAAGCTGCGAAAAACTAAAGGGGTCATAAAAAAAAAATAGGATTTGCCACCACTTAACAGAATCCGTTTGGAACATCTTCCTGTCTGCCCTCCAGTCAGCCATGGAATCAGGGGTAGGAACCTGGTTTCGTGGCCCTTTGAGAGTCTATTTTGAGAAAAGTAGTGCCCCCCAAGTTCTTACTTTTGCAAATTTTACAAAATCTATAACTATGTGCAGTGGTTATTAAGCCTCTCTTCTAGAATTTAGAATGGGGCCCAGCCAGTGAAGGGCTCTGAGCTTGATCTTCATTAGTTTCCCTGTGCATCTGAGGCCATAATAGAATGGGAAAAGACAGGGAAACAATGGAATGACTGAAAATGGGAATGTGACATCATATTTTTTTCCTAAAAGGTATATTATTATTAAGGCTAGCTTTTGTCCTAATTCTTTTGTTTTATTTTTTTGATAGCCAAAGAGTTTCCAAAGCGTACCCATCCTTTTCATAACTTTGCTTGCTATATGCTTATGCTCCTTCTTCCAGATGAGTGATTGCACCAGGTAGGATGCTAGAATCACTTTGAAGGTCTGAGAAGGATCTATTTTAAACCATATATCTCTACAGAGATCATGATTTTCTCTTTGAGAAATGGGCTTTAAAATGTTGTTCTCAATCTCATTTCTGGCTATTCACATATTTAGACTTATTAAGAATTAATTTTCAAATGGCTTAATTGGATGAATAATAATGATCAAATATTAATAAGTCCTCTGTGAAAGTATCATTAAACATCATATACTAAGTAGATTAAATGTCTAAATAAGTCTATAATAACTGAAAACAAAAACTGTAATAGTTCTACCAAAATTGCCTTTAAAAATATAATGCAAATCTGATCCTTTGCCACTATTGAATACGAAAATTTATACACCATGTTTTTCCTCTGAGTCTGGACTCTCCCTCAAACAGGTCAGGAAACAATTAACCAAGCCATACTATTAAATCTATTTTGGAGTAGTGATATCACTTAGTTTCCAACCTCAATGATCCAAACAGATGGGTTTTTCCATTTTAATGAAAGTGAAAGAGAACAGGGAAGGGCTTCAGAGAGCTGTGTGGCCTGAATTAGATACCATTTCTTCAATTTTACCATGGTAGAGCAATTGTAAGAATGTTCTGATGGTTAAACATGATCAGTGATTTCACAATTCTTTAAAATACATCATCAAGAATAAAGACACAGATGTAAATGTCCACACCAAACAGCCTATGATTCATTGTGCTATGAACCTACTGATATTTGCTTTCCTTTGTGATTTCTTATATGAGGTGAATTATACGAGCTTGCAAATGATCCTTCAAATATTTTAAGACATTGGGATGGACTGCCAAACAGCTGTGGGACTGATCCACTCCAACAATGATTTTTGAAGAGTAAAGATATATATGTATTTTTATATTTCCTTGAAATGGTTTTATATGTAATCCTGACTAAAGACAACACAATGTTGGGAAAATATAGAATTCAATAATCAAAGCCGTGAATATAGCAAATTATGCTCGCCATCTGCCAAATTCCATTCTCTGCTTGTTCCTAGGCAGACAAGAAGTCCTCATTTATAGGCTTCTTCCGCAATTAGATTCGGTCATGTAAGGAATAGATATGACCAGAAAGCTCACATGCCACTTCCAGGACTGGCTCAGAATTCCTCCTGAGTGCCTGGCTATGGGTTGTTCTTTCTGCTTCTCATAGTTGGATGCTGAAGGTTCTGCAGCAACAAAGGATGGTAGAAACACAAATGAAAGGATCATGGTCCCCAAATGACAGCAAGGAAGAGAGTTGCCCTGTTTTCCTACACACCACCCTAAATAGTTACTTGGTGAAAAATGAACTGAGTCAAAAAAAAAAAAAAAAAAAAAAGGCTCCCCATTGAGGCCCAAGTAAAACTCTGCCTCTTTAAATTCTACTGTCTTCATACTTGGTTGAACATTTTCTCTTTAATGTTCCTTGGTTGTGCTTATTTTCACGAAGACATTTCTTATCATTTGGGCTGAAGAAGTGTTAGAGAAAATGTTCATAGCCATTACACACAGTGGTTGTTGTTCTATAAAAGGGGAAGGTCTGGTTCTGTTTTGCATTGATGACAATCAGGAAGGCTAGAGAGGAGCAGTTGAACACGAGTCTGTCTGTGGATCAGAGACAAGGAGTTGCCTTCTCCAGGGATTTGGGTCCATGCTCCACCGGAGTCAAGGAGGTCTTAGAAACATGGCAGCAAACCAGGCTTGTTTTGCTTTGAACGGGACTCCACACCAAATTGACATTCTGAATGTATACATTTCTAGGAGTATATGGACCAGAGTCTTAAAAAAAAGTTCTAGAAATCTTTCATAACTTACCCAAATGTCGACTAGAACCACTCATCACTGTTTTCTAGTTCATTTGCAATGGAATTATAGGCGAGTTGGTTTTTTGTACTGGGAATGATATAGGTTGATGCAGATGCCTAGAGCCATCCTTCCTGTTCTAAACTCATAGGCTAAATGTCCTTCTAGAGCCAGATAGTCTTCTCTAGGAGGAGGAGAGAAAGTTACCTGGGACATTCTCTGGGCTGTATGGCTTCTAACAAAACGGAGTGTTGTCTAGTTTGGGCTTCCCTTCATTGAATATCAAGGTAGTTTTGCTATGAAAAATATTTCATTGTCACCCTAGAGATCAGACTCAAATTATCAAACCTGGTCAAAATTAAATTTTAAAGATTAGCAAACTATATGAATATGTTTGGATTTTTTTCTTTCCAACATAAGCTTAAATATATATTCTTTTTTTATAGCTTAATGTATAAAAATTATAGAATTTATTTTATAAGATATCTGTTCTGTAAAGGCAAACACCTTTTAAATTAGATTATCTACCAGTGGTACTGATTTTGTACAGGACAGGCTGGAGAGTCCCTGATGACTCACACAGTAAAGAATCTGCTTGCAATGCAGGAGACCTAGGTTCAGTCCCTAGGTCAGGAAGATCCCCTGGAGAAGGGAATGGCTACCTACTCCAACATTCTTTCCTGGAAAATTCCATGGACAGAGGAGCTTGGTGGGCTCTATAGTCCATGGAGCCACAAAGGGTTGGACACGACTGAGGGCCTAACACTTTCACTTTCAGACTGGAGATTAAGGTTTATTTACATATTTACACTATGGTGATCCAATGTAGTACTAAAATTTTACATGCCAGGAATCAAAACAAGTATAGTTCCGGTTAGGAAATAATGTATCTGAGGATTCTGGCATGACCGTCTATAGCCAGTTAGAGAAATTTTTGCTAGATTGAAAGGCTGTGCCATTACAAATGGCCTTGTTTACTCTGTACTTAGAGCTTCATGTACCATTTTGGACTCCTCATTAAAAAACATATCATTTTTTAAAAGGAGTATAAATGGGAAATAATCCAAAGTGGGAGACAAGATTATACAAAATAAATTCTACAAAAATGAAAAAAGACAACACACAAAATTGAATAGAATCCATCCAGAAAAGAGGCCAGTTGGCACAACTGGATGATTACATATAAATATTTGAGATCTATCATTGCATGAAAATGAAAGGAATTTTTACAGCTAAAGAAGTAAAATCTGACTTTTAAAAACATAGCAAAGGACCTCAAAAAAACAAAGCAAAGGAGGTCAGCAGTGAAAACCATGCATTTTTCTCAACTATAGACTTGGCACATCAATAGGATTTATGAACAGTATCACCAGGAATTTGGTTGTCCTGAAGGGAAAAAAGTCTTATTTTAATTTAGGAGTAGAAATTCAGTGCAACCACTATAGTACTTGAGTCTTCTCAATGCACTCCATTTCTTCCCAGTGAAGTGAAAAGAAGTAAAAGTGTTAGTCCTTAGTTGTGTCCAACTCTTTGGGACCCCATTGACTGTAGCCTGCCAGGCTTCTCTGTTCATGGAATTCTCCAGGCAAGAATACTTCCCTTCTCCAGGGGATCTTCCCCACCCAGGAATCGAATCTATGTCTCCTGCATTGTAGGCAGATTCTTTGCAATCTGAGCCACCAGGGAAGCCCCCAGTGGTGCCTGGCAATACTAGATGCTTGATAAATATTTGCAAAAACAATAGAATTATTTCTGTACCTACTTCATCACCTTTAGGATGTGGTGATATCTTAAGTACAGTGTAAACAAGGCCATTTGTAATGGCACAGCCTTTCAATCTAGCAAAAATTTCTCTAACTGGCTATAGACGGTCATGCCAGAATCCTCAGATACATTATTTCCTAACCGGAACTATACTTGTTTTGATTCCTGGCATGTAAAATTTTAGTACTACATTGGATCACCATAGTGTAAATATGTAAATAAACCTTAATCTCCAGTCTGAAAGTGAAAGTGTTAGGCCCTCAGTCGTGTCCAACCCTTTGTGGCTCCATGGACTATAGAGCCCACCAAGCTCCTCTGTCCATGGAATTTTCCAGGAAAGAATGTTGGAGTAGGTAGCCATTCCCTTCTCCAGGGGATCTTCCTGACCTAGGGATTGAACCTAGGTCTCCTGCAGGCAGATTCTTCACTTGTGAGTCATCAGGGACTCTCCAGCCTGTCCTGTACAAAATCAGTACCACTGGTAGATAATCTAATTTAAAAGGTGTTTGCCTTTACAGAACAGATATCTTATAAAATAAATTCTATAATTTTTTATACATTAAGCTATAAAAAATAATAGATGTCAGATGTTTAAACTTATGTTGGCAGGAAAAAAAAATCCAAACATATTCATATACTTTGCTGATCTTTAAATTTTAATTTTGACCAGATTAAAAAAAAAAAAAAAAGGCCAAGAGATTCAGATACTTCTTGAAATCAAAATCATAGTTTTTGAAAGCATTCATTCAGTTGTGTTTTTCTTCCCCCCCTAACTTTAAAACTTAAAAAAAAAAAAATCTTAAAATGTGATTTTACCCTTCTTTTTCTCTTCCTATAAAGTTTAGACCTAGAAATTAAATTTGACAAGAGGAAAAAATCCAAACCACATGTATGCTTATTCTGTTCTTGGCTTCCTTGTACACAGCTGTCCTTTAAACCTGCAATGTAATTATGAGTTTGAATACTATGTTTGCCACTAATCCCACTAACGCACTTGGCCCTTCAGGCCACATGGAAATAATCTCTTTGGATGCCATGGGTGCTTCAACCATTTGCCGTGTCCCTAAGCTCCATCTGTGCCCCTTGATGAGCTAGCCTACGATGACCCTTCCTAGGGAAACAGAAGAATTTCTCCCAAAGGCCCCTCCTTCCTGAGCCTCTCCCTCCTAGCACCACACTGCTTCTAAAGCCCTTCCACTGTCATGGTTCAATGAAATTCACAGGGTGACCCTGGGCAATGGCAGCGATGGGGAGGAGGCTTATCCTCATTTACAAAAAGAAACCAAGACTCAGGAAGGAGGACAATGGTTTATCCAGAGTCTCATTGATTTAAGTGACTGAATTATGGCTCAAACTAAAATCTTCTGGTCTTCCGACCAAAAACTTAAAAGGATTGAACCACTGGATTAGTTTTAACTTCATAAAGGTTGAAACAAAAACACATTCTTAATGTGCCCTATTACAACTCATTTTCAGATATCATCTAGCTGCCTTGAGCATAATGTTCAAAATCTTTGCGTGGAACATGACATTTTGCTGACATGAAGGGATGTGTTTATGTATCTCTAAATATAAAAGTATGACAAAACTTGAAAGGAATTGAAATATGGGTCCTCCACTTTGTTAACTTTGCTAATCACCCTGACCACAGTGTAATGCCTTAAATGTTTGGTAAAATGTTTAATAATACTTGGGAAAGATGTAGCAAACCACCTTGAGGTTAAAGTTAAACACAATACAGACTAGTTTTATGAGACAAAGAGGTTCCAAATTCATACTGAAAGTGTAGATGACAAAAAAGAAATGTATTTTTCTCCAGCAAAAAGGTAACAACTGACCTTGAGCTCCACTACCGGATTGGGAATTTCGAACCACGATTTTGAGTTCTAACTCTGCTACTGACTAGTTTTGACACTGGCAAATCTCTAGACTTTTCTGGGATTTTACCAATAAAATAAAGAGATTCAAGGGGACAGTGAAGGGACTCAGCCCTATATATACATGTATCCATTTTCTCCCAAACTTCCCTCCTGTCCAGGCTGCTCTTAATCAGCTATATTCCAATACAAAATAAAAAGTTTAATAAATAAAATTAAGAGACTGACTAACAATCATTCTCAATTACTGCTCTGCATATCACTTTGGAAAGACTTCTAAAACTACAGATTCTCAGGCCTCTTTCTGGATACTCTGAGTCAGTAATCTAGGATTGGACCCAGGAATATTTCTTTTTAAAACGGGGTCCAGGTAATTTGATGTCTTGGCAAGTTAGGAAGACTAGATGTGTCTCCAAGATCTCTTTCAGCTTTAACATTCCTGATTTCAATTGCATGGCACTGAACTCAGCTCATAAATCTGGACTCCACCCTCCAGGGAAGCAGCGCATACACAGCCAGTGCTATTTTCAATGCACTTGTCATAGCTGCTTCCTGGGTGGTGTCCTGCCCACTGGTCTGCCGTGTTACCCCATCTTCTACATTGTTGTGGGGATTTTGTGTGTAGATGAATGGAAGCAAGAAAGAAGGGGGAAAAGGAAGAGGGGAAGAGGAAGAAAGAAGGAGGGAAAGACGGCAACTGGAGATAACTTAGTGTGGTGGGAAATTGAGATTTTTGTTACTTCCTTCAATAACCACTCTTGCCTACAACACTAGATTAAAATTCTTTATCATGGCATTTGAATTAAAGTCTGGTTCCAACTCCCTCCCCAACTTCATCTCTGGCCCCAAGGTTACTTTTGCCCCTGCTGTTCTCAACACACAGAGTATATTTTACAGATGATAAAGTTTTATGGGAGCCCCACCTATTGCTACCCATGAAATCTATTTTGTTCTTCAAAGCTCCACACGGATGAACCAATGTCTAATATGCCTCCAATTCTTGCTCCTGCATTTCCAAATGTTACTCAGGTCCTCACTAAAGCAATATTTTGGAGTACTGTAACAGGTTTCAGAAACATCTCTCCCCTTATCAGATGCTCCTTTCCCACTATTTGAGGTTGGAAGGCTACATACATACCCCTTCCTTTAATCATTATAATAAAAATAAGATTTACAAAGTGCTTTGTTATATACCAAATATTTTTATATATATTATTTCATTTGCTCTTGATGACATTTCTATGAGATATATATTACTGTTCACCCCTATTTTATAGATGATGAAACTGTAACTCAGAGAAATTTAATAACTTGATGATTAATGATGGAGCAGAAATTCAAATCTAGATCCTGTGAATTTCCATCTTGTGTTTTTCCTATACTGCATGCCAAGGCATTAGAAATAGCAGGTGCTCACTAAATGAATATTAAATGCTGAGGGCATGAATGACTGCAGAGAGCAGAAATCATGGCTCAGTGGGAACATGATGGCATTCCATGACAGAGAAACCTGTTTGCATCTTGAATTCATCACTTGTTAGCTGGACAGTGTTGAACAGCTTAATTTGCCTGAGCATCTCCTTTCTCATCTACCGCATGAAGAAATAATACCGTATGTGTGTGAGCACATGTATGTGAACTCCACTGCATAAAATTTGTATATGCACCTTCTCCAGTGTGTGCACAGAGCAAGTATTCATTATATACTGGCTTTTTACTGTGTATGAGAGGCAGTCATTCTGTCAGTTGTGTCTGAGTTCTGTGCATATGTCTACCTGTGGTGGGTATGTTAATTCCTGAGACTTTAACCTCTCATCTTCAGAGAAAAATATATACATTATGTATATATAATGAAATATTGCTCAGCCATAGAAAAGAATGAAATAATGCCATTTGCAACAACACAAGATAGACCTAGCGGTGATTGTACTGAGTGAAGTAGGCCAGACAGAGAAAGACAAATATCATATGATATCACTTACATGTGGAATCTAAAAACGTATACAAAATGAACTTATATACAAAGCTGAAACAGACCCACAGACATAGAAAACAAGCTTATGGCTGCCAAAGTGGAAACAGAAAGGGAAGGAATACATTAGGAGTTTACAACGTGTAACTCTATGGCTGATTCATATCAATGTATGACAAAACCCACTGAAAAATAAAAATTTTAAAAAAATAAATAAATTAAAAAAATAAAAAAAAAGGAGTTTACATATGCACACTACTACATATAATGTAGATAACTGACAAGGGTCTACTGTACAGCATAGGAAACTCTACTCAATATTTAGCAATAAACTATAAGGGAAAAATATGATTCAGAAAAAAGAATCCAAGTCACTTTGCTAAACACTTGAAACTAACACAACATTGTAAATCACCTATATTCCAATAAAAAAATAAAAGAAAGAACACATGATCTAGGCTGTCTGGGTTCAAAACCTAATTTTCTCTCTTCTTAGCCATCTGAGTTTGGCCAAGTTACTCAACTTCTCCATGCCTCAGTTTCCCTCCATGAAATGGAGAAAATAAGTGTCCAGCATAATAGCTGGTATGTGCTCAGAACTATGTAAGTGCTAGCTAGCTCTTTCCTATGTCAGGAGGCACTGTTTATCGTGAGGCGAGAATACTTGGCCTTTATGCTTCTCAACAAAATGTACTAATAACTCTTACAAAATAGGAACAAAAGGCACCCTGTAACCTTGTTATTTCTACATGGAGTAGTAGATAATGGTAATCAGATGAACACTTGGACAACAGGAGAGAACTCACGTTTTGTTTTGTTTTTTATAGAAAAAAGAGATGGGAGTGTGCTTTTTGTATTTAAACACAATGAGATCTCTGTTCTCATGGATTTATGAATGGAATAGGAAAAAAGGTCCTTTGACCTTTGTAGAAGAGCTCCACCTTTGACATTCTCATCTGACATTCCTGAATCTGCCTATTCCTTTCCACGCCCCACCACCAAACAGAAAGAACAGGAAGGAGATAAGGGTGCCGTTCTTTAGAAATAGTTTTCCAGAATCAGAATTATTCCTTTTGAATACTATGTCACAGGCTCTGCTTCACCTGGAAAATCTCATACCTGTTTCACCACAGTTAGAAATTATCACAAAAATATACACTACTGGTAATGTCAAAGCACATAAAGCAACAGGTTATCATCTCTTTTATTCTCCAGCCTTGTATATAGTAGGAGGGAAGAGCAAACATATTTTTGACTATAATATGGTAAGTAATGTGAGATTCATGTCCTCAGGAATAACTAGAAAGAAACCTAAGCTATTTATTGCAGAGACAGAATCTTTGTAAATGTGGAGATAAAGTTGCCGCTGGAAGGCCAGGTATTCCTGTTACCAAAATAAACCCACCTGAGCAATGGCAAAGGCTTCCCAGGGGGTAGTGAGGGCAAGAATCTGCCTGCCAATGCAAGAGACACAAGAGAGGTGGGTTCGATCCCTGGGTTGGGAAGATCCCCTGGAGAAGGAAATGGCAACCCACTCCAGTATTCTTGCCTTGAAAATCCCATGGACAGAGCAGCCTGCCAGGCTACAGTCCATGGGGTCTTAGAGCTGGACAGACTGAGCGTGTGCACACACACACACACACACATGCACACACACAAGCGATGGTAAACATGAATGAGAGTGTAACTACAGAAGAAGGGTTTTCTCCATATTCTTGCTGGAGTTCTGTTTGGCAAAATAAAATACGCAATTTTATAATTTCACAATTTGGGGAGCCCAGAATTAAATCTCCATGTGTGTGCTTTGTCACTCAGTCCTCTATGACTCTTTGCAACTCCATGGACTGGAGTCTGCCAGGCTCCTCTGTCCATGGGATTCTCCAGGCTAGAATACTGGAGTGGGTTGCTCTGCCCTCCTCCAGGAGATCTTCTCAATCCAGAGATTGAACCCAGGTCTCCTGCATTGCAGGCGTCTGGCCAACAGGGAAGCCCAAGAATATTGGAGTGGGTAGCCTATCCCTTCTCCAGGGGAACTTCCTGACGCAGGAATTGAACCAGGGTTTCCTGCACTGCAGGCGGATTCTTTACCATTTGAGCTACCAGGGAAGCCCTAAATCTACCATATGGGGTCTAAATACCAGTGCTTTAACCGTTATGTATTGTTATACTGATACTTTCTCCTGGATGCTTCAAACTTTGCCTGATGTCCCTGGGAGACGGTTTGGTCTTCAGCATCTTTCAAACTGGTAACACTGATTACTCTGATGACACTTCTCTGCACTGGAGACCAGAGGATGTGTCAAGCTCTCCTCCACCCTGCTCTCTGCCACTGCATCCCTGACAGAATTAGAGCTGATATCTCAGCAGCTCCCAAAGGTGAGTCCTTCCAGACAGTCCACACGTTGGGAGATTTACTGTCCATGGGGATCCTACTGCCCTGTTCTATGGGCCTTCTTCCAAGGATAACACAATAATAAAAATAGATAAAAACAACAGAGGATAGACTATTCTCAGCATTTTAGATCCATCTAAAATGGATCTTAAAATTTGATTTTTATTACTATACTAGATAGGTTCCCAGATAGCTCAGTGGGTAAAGAATCTGCCTGTGATGTAGGAGACATAGGTTTGATCCCTGGGTCGGGAAGATCCTCTGGAGAAGGGCAACCCACTCCCGTATTCTTGCCTATAGAATTCCATGGACAGAGGAGCCTGGTGGGCTACAGTCCATAGGGTTGCAAAGAGTCAGACACGACTGAGTGACTGAGCTCATCACAACATGCTAAATAAAGAAATGGTGCTCATAAAAGTTAAGTAACCTGCCTGAAATCCAAGTTTGTATCCACTATACTTCATGGCTTCTCTAGGATCCAGTGGTCCCTTATTAAACACTGATGCAATTGATCAAAACTAGGTTCCACAATGCTATTTAGCTCCCCTCAAATATCATATCTTAGTAGAAACAGCATGGACTTTGGAATCAGATCTGGTTGTGAAGAAGCTCGGTTCCCTGCCAGCTTTGGGACCTTAAGCAAAGCTTCTTAGACTCTCTCAGCCTGAGCGTCCACACTTGTTGAAAAGGGATTATAAAGCACTCACATGTAGAAAACCCAAAAGAGCTAATGAATATTAAAGCACTCAAGACACTGTTTCAAAGGTGATATGTGTTCAATAAATGTTAATTCCCTTTTTGTTCTTTTCTACTTAAATACACTGAAATTTCCCATATTTTAATAAGATGGTTATAATTTGGCTCATTGCATTAATCTTGAGGCCAGTGAAACATTAATGAAATTAGTATTTGCAACCTTTCCATTGATCGAAACTAATGGCCAACATACAACTTCCTCAGTTCAGGGGGTCCAATTATATTCTTAAGGGAGGTGTTGGTGTATTTACAGATTATATCATAACACAATCTTGCTATTGCTCAGATTCTAAGACTTTTCTTTTATGTGACCGTGCCTTTGTTAGAGTAGAGAAAGGACATGACTTTGATCCTGGTTCCAAAAAAAGCATATTTCACTACAATAAACCAATTGAAAATTCTCCTTGAATAGCACATTCCGCTCCATGCCAGTTTTGGCAAGATATGATAAAGCTAAATGGGGGGTGGTGACGGTTGTGAATTTACAATTTCTTTGTCCCTGAGCCCACCAGCTTCTGAGTTTCCTACAGTTTTTCAAGTTCTCTGGATATTTCATGAGTGACACAGATTTTATTTTAAAAGCTGATATCAATCTGCATTGTGCTCCTAGGAGAGATGTGGTCAGATGGCAGGGGAAAGGAGTGATGCAGGTCTGGAAGCATTGGACTCTTGGCTCAATACTTGCAGACCTTCCTGGTGAACAAACCAAATGGTTCAGTTGATAACTCAAGTACAGATTCCCCACAGGTGTAGAACAGATTGTTTCTACTCAGGTCATTCTAATAAATGTCCATATATGCAGCAACTGTATAGCAGAGGGTTTCAAATTTTAGAGCTCAGAGATAGCAACAAGGACCTACTGTATAGCACAGGGATTATACTCAATATTTTGCAATACCCTATAAGAGAAAAGAGTCTGAAAAAGAATACCTGTATCTGAATCATTGGGTTGAACATCTGAAACTAACATGACACTATAAATTACAGTTCAATTTAAAAGAGATCCTTTTAAGAATAAAATGACTTGAAAATCTTCAGAAATGTAAGCCTTTCGAAAAAAAAAATTTTCAAACACACCCACACACCCTTTTGGATATAATTCCATAAAGTTCAGTATGGCCCAGTGGTTAAGCCTATGTTTCCACCTGGATCCAAACAGCCTGGATTAAAACCCGTACTCTGCTACTGCATAGTTATAGACTTTCTGCAAGATATCAAACTTCATTTTCCTTGTCTTCAAAAATGGAAATAAAAACAGTACCTATTCGGTAGGACCATGATGAGGTTTAAATAAGATAAATCATGTGTAGTGGGATGATGAGTGATCTGTAAATTTTTACTGTTACTATTTTAAGGGCGTTACAGATCCTTAAAGTCTCTTTGTAGATTCCAAGTTAAGAATTTCTGCTATGAAATGGGGACAAAGTTAAAACCAGTGAAGGACAGCCCACCTACCATGAAAGCCACAAGAGGCTTTTCAAGTAAAAATTTCAATAAAAGGGCCACTAAACAGCTAGGTCTGCTGTCCTGCCTGGCCCTCAGCAGGCAGGACAACGGGTCTAGCCACGGCCCCTGCTCCTTCCAAGGAGCACCAGCCTGTACCAGCCACGAGAACTTGGCAGCAATGGCTTCTCCTGCACTTGAGCAAAACAGCTTCTTGGCGGCCTGAACCTTACAAGGCTATTGTTCTATTCCTGGTGTCATCTTTACAAGATTCCAGGCGTAAGAAAGGGCTGCTAGAAGGTTTTAATGAGAACACAAGTACCTACTTTAAGGGCTGACATACAATAACCTCTCAATAAATGCTGTCTCTTTCCATGGGTCAGGAGAGAGTAACTTGACTTGACAAGCTCACAGCGCTGGGAGAAATTCCACTGACACTCAGGGGAATGCCTAAGTTATGTAGTTTAACTAAATATGACTTGAAATAAGAAGGCCTTTGAGTGGAATTTTCTTTGGGGATTATACAGAGGTTTTGCTGCTGTGATGCTATTTTCTCTTAAGACTTTTGCTTGTGTTTTAAAGTACTCTATTTAATCCAAGTAGACTATTCGGCCAAATTAGAACTATTTGACATTGGAATATCTAGCAACCAGCAAGTTCAGATACATTTGTCTTTAGTAGGAAGTAGCCATGAATTTAATAGTGCCTGAAGGTTCTGCATCATATTGTCTTGTCCAGAAAGATGATCTCAGAAGCAACAGGATTAAAGTACTTTAATTTCTGTATCCTCAGCACCTAACACAGTTCTGACACCATGTATAGGAACTTAATAACTATTTATTGAATGTATATGCTATATATAGACTTCAACATCACAGAGAAGTCTCTCTGTTTAACACAGGTTTTATTGATGGACCAGTGGAGGTCCAGCATATGCAAACAGATGCCATGGCTGATACCATGGGCAAATTATAACTCGATAGTATTCGGGAGAACTGACTCTTCCTAATGGGGTCTCTTGAGCTGTTGAGCAGCAGAATCACCACCGTATTTGCAGCAAGACTCATCGATACTTCTCCAACTGGTTTTACCAAACTCTCTGGGTAGGTCCTGTTGCATGTGACCTCAATTCAGTTTCAACCATAGTGATGTGAGTAGATGGAGATGAGAGGGAAAAAAAAAAGGAAATATCTAAGTAAACAGAATTCAGTCATGTCAAAAGGAACAACAGGGCAAATCACGATCAATAAATAATTCAGTGACAATGCCATCCATTTAAAAGTATCCATTTCAATAAGCCAGGGCAGGAATAATGACAGAGACATGATGCCAATGACAACAGTGCCAATGAATTACTGTTTATTGGGGATTTGTTTACGGAGGATTGTGCTAAATCCTTTCTCATAGCTTATTTTACTTCTTCCTCACAACAATCCTGGATGGAGAAAACTAGTATTTCTCTCTCCTTTTTATAGATAAGAAAACTAAGGCAGAGAGAAGTCAAGTCAATTACAGATTAGAGCTACTGTCAAAGCACCAACATCAGACAGATCTTTTTTTTTTTTTCATCATCATACCAATATTTCTCACTATGTGGCCTTAGACAACCTGCCCCAGAATTAATTGGTTGCTTGTTAAATGAATAGTTCCAAGTCTTATCCAGAGCTACTGAATCAGTCTGAAGGATGAAATCCCAAGACCCCACATTTAAAAACAAAACACATACAGCATTTCTGATGCACACACACCTTGAGAATCACTGTCTGTGTAGCATGAATTTCATAGAATGCTATTGCTACATGAATCGGAAGGAATAAAATGATTCTCATTTTACTGTCAAGGCCCTACTTGTAAGAGTGAAAACACATCACCATATTTAAAGAAACACTGACATATTCTCTATCACCAAAAAAGGAAACTCAAGCTGTTTCTCTACTGAACTGATAACATAAATGTGACTGCCTTTGACCAGGCTTGGAAGATAGATTTTAGTTCTACTTTGTCTTCTGTCTTGCACATAAGTCTTAATTTCCCATCTGTAAAACAAAAATGTCTGACTAGATAAAATAATATGAAAATTCATCTTTTATTAAAAATCAATTACCAATTATTGTTTTTTAAAAACAAATCCCATATATTACTTTGGAAAGAGCAACTTTATTTAAAAGGGCTTTAAAAAACCTTTTTTAATACCTTGCTATTAAAAAATGAAAGAAAAATCCAGAAGGAAAAAAAGAAAAAAATCTGGCAATATAGTGTGTATTGAGAGATTTATAAACATTTACGCTCTTTGGCCTCGTAATGGTATTTCCTAGAATTTTGCTTAAGTAATTAATCACAGATGCAGATTAAGATTTCTATAACAAAGATGCTCAAGAGCTATTATTTATTATTTATAACAGCAAAAGGGAGAAAGTTCAATTGTGTAACAGTTGAAAGAACAGCTAAGTAAGTCATTTTATTTTATCTAAAATGAATTCAATGCCACCATTAGGATATCAGGTTTTCCTGGAACACTAGATGATATGGGAAAATGCTTATTTCGAAGGCGAAGTGAGAAATGTAAAAAAAAAAATGATTATATATAGAGTCCTGACAGTCACTTGGTGCTCAACAAAAGCAAAACAGTAGGATTTATATAGCAATAAACATGTCTCAAATATTCAATCTTTTGGACCTAATATTTTTGTTCATTTGTGTATTTACATATACGTGTGCATTTGAATATGTCTGCGTATCTGTGTGTGTGTTTTAAAAACTTATATAGGAAATAAATCAAACTACTTGAATGATGCCTACCCCTGGATGCTACTGTTGCAGGTTATTTATATATTGCAATGTGTATTTTCTGTGGTTCTGTTTTTCCACAAGGAACATGTGTTTATTTTGTGCTTAGAAAAATATGTTATTAGAAAATAATTCAGTGAGAAACTACTTTTGGAAACATCTTTATGATGCAAAATGAAGCATGTCTGCATGTTCCTGGCTAACAAAGAGGCCTCTGAGGTCCCATCGGTGGTGAATTTGGCGGTGATTGTACTGTTGGGGAGCTCTGAACTCAAATGTTGCCTTTATGAGCTTGGGCACACAGGACATATTGGAAGTGGCAGGCAGTGCCAGCTTCCGCCAAAAGAATGGTCATGCAAATGTGTGCTTTTGCCCAAAAAGGAAAGTAACGTGCCTGTAACTGGATATTGTAAATAAGCGGTCAAAGGATCCCTAAATAAGCAATATCACATAAGCCCTCTTTACAGCATAGTTTTCCTTCTGGGATCTGTGTCAGGCTCACAGACATGAAGGCAGCCAGGAAATTGTTATCTGTTTACCTCTAATTTCTTTTTATAACTGCACATGCCAGCAATGGGAGAAAACACTTCTTTATGAGAAAAGTAAAATTGGCAGTAAGCCTTCTGAGTTCTTAAATGACCTTAACAAACCCAGACTTCTACTTATCATGGAGTTGTCATACATACCCTCATCCACACTTTACTTTCAACTGAGTTTGAGCACATATGTAGGTATGTGTGTATTAGAACCCTGACTTGGCCTCAAATCTTGGCTCTACCAATTGCTTTGTGCCTGGGCAGATTTCTTCCTTAGGCTCTCTGCATCTTGGTTTTGTCATCTGTAAATGCAGACAGCCTGATGCCACACAGGGATCTGGGAGGTTAGTTGAGAAAATAAGAAACAGGGATGGAGCACAAAGCTAGGCAAATGGCAAAGATGAAATACAAGTGAATTTGAACCCGGCCCCCTCTCAGGAGACAGAAAAATGGTTTCAGGCCTCTCAAAAGCATTTCAAGGGACTTGCCTGACTGTTCAGTGGTTGAGACTTCACCTTCCAAACTGGGGGGTGTGGGTTCGATTCCTGTGCTGGGCTTGGTCGTGTCTGACTCTTTATGACCCCATATACTGCAACCCGCCAGGCTCCTCTGTCCTTGGGGGTTCTCCAGGCAAGAATACTGGAGTGGGTTGCCATGCCCTCCTCCAGGGGTTCTTCCCAATCCAGGGATCAAACCCAGGTCTCCCGCATTGTAGGCGGATTCTTTACTGACTGAGCCACAAGGGATACCCAAGACTACTGGAGTTGGTAGCCTATCCCTTCTCCAGGGGATCTTCTCAACCCAGAAGTCAAACCAGGGTCTCCTGCATTGCAGGTGGATTCTTTACCAGCTGAGCTAACAGGGAAGCCTCAAAGTGCTTCTGGGCAGTGGTGGGATCCATGGTTGATCCCTGTTGTTTTCTGTTTGAACAACGACTAAAGTTTTGAAAATTCTTTACTGATGCTGGTGAGTTTTGTTCAGGTGACGATGATCACTGGTCAAAGGCAAAACAATTCATCTCTCTTCTACAGAGTCAGCTTTGTTTGAGCAACACAATAACATCTATTCAGAAAAGTACCCATCTCTTTTTTCTTTTTAAATATTGAGGCAAACTTCTCAGAGGTTTCTTTAAGAGCCAATGGCAATAAACATGTTTCAACCTCTGTTTTGTTTCACTGTAGGCTTGGTGTGTGGTTAGATTATGCAATGAAAGCGAGCTTGACATTACAGATATTATTTAAAACAAACAAAAAACTACACAGAATAATGTTGATAATCCTGTATTCATTATTCATTATCCTAATAAAAACACATAAATGTCTGAAAAGAAACAAACTGTTATCCATTAGACCTTCTTCCATCTCCTATTAAATAACAGTGGTTAATGTCACAGCCCTAGTCAAAACCAACTCTGATCTTAATAAATCTGATTTTAAAAGATCACCAGATGGGCACTATATTAACCTTATGTGATATTTTCAACCATGATGACTAAGAAAAACCATCATTTTTATATGGGTGCTCTTATTGGGAGAAGAGAGACTGTTGATGGGCGCATTCTCCATGTTTGTTCCCTCCTGAAAGGAAGGCTGGATCTACATGGAAGTCAACGTACTAATAAAAAGTAAAGATAATCAAATTAGTCAACAATCTGGAATAATGCTCATTTTTATAGTTCCAGATGCGGATCTTCACTCAGATAAAGTGCAACTATTTTGTTTGTTTGTCAGAACTCCCCAAATTAAATATTAATATCATTAAAATACACAAATACTCTTATCACTGTGTAAGTACATGTGTATACAGGTATGCATATGCTATGGGATGAGGATCCAATTAAGTTTTGTGAACATTATTTCAGTTACAAGTCATAATGCTTGTATTGCATATTTCTGTGTGTAAAAACACCTACACCCATATACATATATACCCATGCACCATTAAACATGACTTTTTATATTATTTTGTATACTTGACCTCATTCGATAATAACAGGAACCACAGTCTAACTGAAATACATGCCTCTGCCATGAAACTAAGTCAGTTAATTAATGACTGTAAGAGCAGCTGATTTACAGGCCTATCTGTCCCACAGCCACACTAACTGAGCTAATTAATGACACGTGTCCTGTGACGCTTGTTAAATTAGCAAATGCTCTTCCATTAAAAGGCACACAGTAAACAGTTCCTTTAAATGGTAACATTGTGATAGGTTAAATATTTCACTCAGATACATAATATAGATGAGCAGATCATCTCTCTTACTGTTGTACAGAACACAGGTCATATAAGCACATAGCACTTGTTCAATAAATACTTTTAATGAATAAAGACATAAATATTTATATATGTCTTTATATATATATATATAAAAGACATTTTATATTTATAAGACTTTATATATATAAGACATATATGTATGTCTTATATAAATGTATGAATAAATACCTTATCTTCTTGTGGTAAAATATTTATGTATCTAAAATCTAGAAGAAACAAAGAATTAATGTTCAATTATTCCTTATTTTAGCTAAAAATATTAACTTTCTCTTTATGGTTATGCAAAACAAAAGCAATTCCAAAGTGTGAAAATTATGAGTTTTATACTCTGTCACAGAGTTCTCATAAAGAGTTGTTCTCATGATCTGTACACTATGCATGTATATTGTGGTGGCTCTAGTCTGAACCACTGACTATTTCAAAAAAGAAATTGTGAGTGTGTGTTAGTCGCTCAGTTGTACCTGACTCTTTGTAACCCCATGGACTATAGCCTGCCAGGCTCCTCTGTTCATGGAATACTCCAGACAAGAATATTGGAGTAGGTAGCCATTCCCTTCTCCAGGGGATCCTTCTGACCGATGGATTGAACCTGGGTCTCCTGCACTGCAGGCAAATTAGAAGACTTTAAAGTGAAGGGTGAAGTTTTCATCTATTTCTTACTAATAGTCAATCTGTAGTATGATCAATTCTTTTAGAAGTTAAACTCTCAGTAAGCACATAATATGATTCTGTATTTTAAGGATGATTTATACTTTATTTTACCTGTAATATTAATATATTATTGCAAAGCTTAAAGTCCACCCTTAGTTGATATAAGATCAAAATATGAAAAAAAAAACAAAGTACCTGAACATGGATGAAACTGGAGCCCACCATACAGAGTAAAGTAAGCCAGAAAGAAAAACACCAATACAGCATACTAACGCATATATATGGAATTTAGAAAGATCGTAATGATAACCCTATATGCAAGACAGAAAAAGAGATACAGATGTATAGAACAGACTTTTGGACTCCATGGGAGAAGGCAAGGGTGGGACGATCTGAGAGAACAGCATCAAAACATGTATATTATCAAGTGTGAAACAGATCGCCAGTCCAGCTTGGATGCATGAGACAAGTGCTCAGGGCTGGTACACAGGAATGACCCAGAGGGATGGGGTGGGCAGGGAGGTGGGAGGGGGGCTCAGGATGGGGAACACATGTAAATCCATGGCTGATTCATGTCAATGTATGGCAAAAACCACTACAATATTCTAAAGTAATTAGCCTCCAACTAATAAAAATAATTGGGAAAAAATAAAAATGTAATGAAAAAAAAACCAAAAAAACCAAAGTACCTGAACCAACAGCTAAATAAGAACCCCAGAGTGTATACTTTCCCTGATGGTTATCTTCTAAAAATAGAACAAATATTGGGAACAATTTTTGTGAAAACAGAGTGCTGATTTTCAGGAGGTGGGTTAGTATTTTTAATGTTTATGAGCACCATTTAATGCAGAAGAAGCCTACATTTCCTTAGTAAAACATAAATAGGAGGTCCTGCCTATATTTATTCAAGGTTAAGGGCAATTGCAGCTTCCCAGAGACTCCACAATGGACACTTCAGAGGAGGACTGGGTTGTTTGACCAGACTGAAAACAATGGCCTTTTACACTGATAAAACCTACTGTACTACTTTTTACTGACGGGTTTTTTTAAAACAGAAATGGAATGGAACCCTCAATTACATTATTGATCCAAGACTCCCTCTATTTCATATTAGAAATTTGCTTGAAAAATGGAAACTTGTGGAATAGATGATTTTGAACACAGATTCTGCAATCTGAGGTCACTTGGACCTCATCTGTTGCTCTGTTCCTCCCTGTTCTCTAGGAATAATTTTGATTTCAAACAGGAGCAAATTTAGTGGCCCTTCATCATCATTCTGGGCAATGGCATTATGCCACCCTTCCCATGGTCACTATGAATATATGCCCATCTCACTATTGTCTTCCTCCTTGGTTTTTTTGTGCCTGTACTCCTATCTGAGACTCCAGTTCATATGACCTTCAGATGCAGGCTTGGTTGCTCTGTTCCTATTCTATCCTTGAAATACAAACAGGTTTATAGACCTTGGGGCTTCCCTGATAGCTCAGTTGCTAAAGAATCTGCCAGCAATGTAGGAGACCCTGGTTCAATTCCTGGGTTGGGAAGATGTGCTGGAGAAGGCATAGGCTACCCACTCCATATTCTTGGGCTTCCCTTGTGGCTCAGCTGGTGAAGAATCTCCCTGCAATGTGGGAGACCTGGGTTCGATCCCTGGGTTGGGAAGATCCCCTGGAGAAGGGAACGGCTACCCACTCCTGTATTCTGTCCTGGAGAATTCCATGGCCATGGGGTGGCAAAGAGTCAGACACAACTGAGCAACTTTCACTTTACAGACCTTCCTAGGGTCATAAGATCTAAACCAATGATCTCCAATCTAATGAGACAGCACATTTCTAAATGCAAACCCTGTAATCTGGTATTTATTTTTAATAAGCTATCTTCTTGCATTACTATACCAAAATATTATATACTTTACAAAATACACTACAGATAAATTCTGAGAGGATGAGAAAAAAATACACTATTTTCTTTCCACATTCCACTAAGCTGTCTTGTCTACACTCTGGGTTATTTCTAAGAATAACCTGCTTTGAACCACTTGTTAGGACACTAGTATGTTTTGTCCCCAAACACCAGTTGGTAGATGATATTGCCATCATTCCTGGCCAGATAGAACCTTCCCCAGTTCCCAATGGGTAGTCCACTGCTCCTGCTTTCACCTACCTCCTCTACCAACTTATCACCAGGTCCTACCAATCTCTGCTTTATCCCAATGAAAGTGTTCACTCCAGGTTTCAATCTCTCTCATTTTGCCTTATACTAATGTAATTAACTTATCAAGTCTGTGAGACAAGAAAGGAAAAAGATTTCTACAAAGGCTAGTAAATGGACAAGAGTAATAAAAAGTTATCGAAGGCAAATGTAAAAAGACAATTATAACAGCTTAATATATTTTATCAATGAACTGCATAGATTTTTAAAATTATTGCTAGTTTCTTTTATGATATTAATTGTTAAATGCATTTTTAAATGTAAATGTTAATTTACATTCATAAATGTAAATTTTTAAATGTAATTGCTTAATATAAATGTCATTTTACAAGTGACAAGTATAAAATTTACATATGATAGATGATACATAAAATTTGATGTGTGTGTGTGCTAAGTCATGTCTGACTCTTTGTGACCCCACGGACTGTAGCCCACCAAGCTCCCCTGTCCATGGTATTCTCCAGGTAAGAATACTGGAGTGGGTTGCCATGCCCTTCTCCAGGTGATCTTCCCAAGCCAGGGATCGAACCTGCATCTCTCGAGTCTCCTAAATTGGCAGGCAGGGTTTTTTTTGTTCTTTTTTTTACCACTAGTTCCACCTAGGAAGTCCTGACACAAGAGAATAAGAAAAGCAGGAGGTATTTAACAAGTGGTCCTGAACACACGATTAACTACTCGGAAATAAGGTAAACTTGGATCCTCATATTAAAATAAATTCCAAAAAAAACCCAACAAAAAACAAAAAAAAATTAAAAAAATAAATTCCAGAGGCTCTCCCAGTGGCTCAGTGGTGAAGACTCTGCCTGCCAATACAGAAGACATGGGTTCGATTCCGAATCGTGGAGGATCCCACACGCTGTGGATTAACTAAGCCCATGTGCCACAACTACTGAACCTGTGTTCTAGAGCCAGGGAGCCGCAACTGCTTTAGACTTCATGTCCCAGAGCCTGTGCGCCCCAACAAAAGAAGCCACCACAATCAGAAGCCAGTGCACCGCAATGAAGAGTAGCCCCCGCTCGCCGCAACTAGAGAAAAGCCTGAGCAGCAGTGAAGACCTACCATAGCCAGAAATGAATAAATAAATCAAGTTAAAAAAAATGCCCAGTTATTTTAAAAAATAAATAAAATAAACTCCAAACTGATTAAAGAATTACGTAAAAAAATGAATTCACAAAGAAAATATGGCTAAATATTTATCTGTCCTTAGTACAAAAAAAAAACCCCTCATGTTGTTCAAACAGAGAAGGAAGTTACAAGAGAAAAACAAACAATAGATCTAACTACATAAAACACCATAAACAAACGTAAAAAGGAACTAAAAAGTAGAATATGTAATTACCACAACTGTGAGATAAAAAAGATTCGTATCTAATATGTAAAGAACTTTTACAACCAACGAGAAAAACTATACACCACAAGAGAAAAATAACTAATAGGCAAATAGAAAATTCACAGAGTGGCTAATCTTTTTAATTTGGGGGAAAATTAGAAACAGCTTAAATGTCCACAATAGGCAAATATGAAATTAAATTATTAAATGTATTAAGGCAGAATATGTGCATGCATATAAATAGTGTTTCAAATAAATATGAAACGATATGGGAAAGCACTCATTATAAAATGTTAACTTATTAAAAAGCTGAAGTAAAAGTGTATGAACCACATGACTGCTATTAGTACCATATTACACTGGAAGAAAATACCTAAGAATTCACAGTGGTCATTTTGGAGAGTGAGGAGGTTATGAGTAATTTATATTTGCATTTTTTTCATATTTTCAAAAGTGTCTAGAGTGCACATGAATTGCTTTTATAATAAAATTTATTGTAATAAAAGAAAATACATGGGGGGTTAGTGTGCTGTGATTGTAAATATTTTGCAGATTACAAGGCAAAGAAGTTTAAATTAATAATGTTTTCCTATTTGAATAAAATAAAAGGAGTCCTCAACAACATAACATGGTTAGAATCTGAAATACTACATGTTTCATATTTGAGTTCGGGGCAAGCCATGACTGTGCTATGCTTTATTTTTAAAAGCTGTATTAAGGCAGTTTCCCATAAGACGCATTGTTGGAGAGAGAGCCCAGCAGAGTGGTCAAGGGTTGGGGCTTGGGTGTCCGGCAGCCTGGGTTGGAGTTTTCACTCCACCACATAGAGCATAGGAACAGTACACATGTGACTCTCCCCACTGAAAGCCTCATCCAACTAACTAGATCCTATTACTGTTTCCCCTACACAGATGCCTTATCAACCTCATTTTCTAATAACTGAATGATGACTTCAGATGATTATTCATGCCATCTAAATAGTAAATGGAGAACTGATAGTAAGAAATGGATAGAAACAGATCCAGAAATAAATACCCAGAGATACTGGAGATAAAACCAGTCAATCTTAAAGGAAATCAACCCTCAATATTCATTGGAAAAACTAATGTTGAAGCTGAAGCTCCAATACTCTGGCTATCTGATATGAAGAACTGACTCATTGGAAAAGACCTTGCTGCTGGGAAAGACTGGGCAAAAGGAGAAAGAGGCGGCAGAGGATGAGATGGTTAGACAGATTACTAACTCTGTGGACATGCATATGAGCAAACTTTGGGAGACAGTGAAGGACAGGGCGGCCTAGTGTGCTGCTGCCCATGGGGTCGCAAAGAGTCAGAGACGACTCAGTGACTAAACAACAATAATGACAATTGAGTATATTCGCCATGGCTCTCTTCACTGGGTGCCTGTGCTCCCAGCATAACGATGTATATAACCCATGTATATAAGCCACGGTCCTTAGGAACTGCAATTAGATCATGATCAACAGCAGAGTCATATTCTCTTGTCACATCACACATAAAAATGTGAAAGAATCTTGCTTTTTTAATATATATATGAGAGAGAAAACTAGGCAACTGTGAGTTTTTTACAATACAAAATACTTTGTTAACTCTGTTGACATTTGATAAATGAATACTAGCTGCATCATGGCAGGAAAATCCCTATTTATTTCTGAAAAATTACTGTGATTAATCAGTGTCTTCTCTAAAAATAAACAATAGTCTTGCCAAAGGGAAAATGTATCATGACATGAAAGGAAAAAAAAATTGTGACATAAAATAGCTCTATATTTAAATAAAATGAAATATAAAAAGACTTCTCTTCAGTTACAATCATCTTCAAAAATGAACTCTGCAGGAATACATGGTCATTGTTCCTATGGCATGTTTCTGTCATTCGATAAGACAAGCTAATTTAACCAAAGATAGAAACCAGAAATCTACTTGTATAGGCAAGTCAATCCGATGTAATATTTGTTCTGGCAGCATTTTAATTCCATCACTCAACCCTTCATCCCCAGACACAGTCACCACATAGCATATTCCTCATCCCCACAGCAGGACATATATGATCACTGAAGAAAAATGTATTCATTTATTCACCTGTGGTTTTATTCCTCTGAAAAAGAATTTTTAACCCTAAGAAAGACTTGTCTTCTAAATTTTGTATAAAATAAAAATTTTTTAACATTATTCCTGAAGACTTATTTGTATAGAATCTCTTTATTCTTTTCATAGTTTTCTACGTTAATCTATATTGATCACTGCCATGGCCTTTTTTTCATTTTATAGAACTAAGTGAATCCAAGTCATGTAGTTTTCAAAATCAGGTTTGGTTAGTATATATTTTTTAAAAAGTAAGGATTTTGACTATTAAAGGATGCTATCAGGGGCAAATCATTCCTCACCCACTGACCCAACACCACAGAAGGAGTCATAACATTGAGCAGCGGTGTCATAGCAGTGCTGAAGAAATAAATGCTTAATGAATAAATGAGCGAACACAAGAATGAATGAACAAATCAACAAACAAATGCATGAGGTCATGTTTCTACCATTCGATAAGACAAGCTAATTTAACCAAAGATAGAAACCAGAATCTACGCTTAACCACCAAGAGGTCAAACAGGAAAAAAAAAACAAAAAACAAAAAAACAAAACCACTAAATGTTCTGTCTTAAGTAATTAGGAAAACTCACACTAAAACGGCTAATTTTCAAGCACAGACACATTTCAGAGCTACGTGATGGATGCAGTGCAGGAAGTAAGGTCTCCTCTTTTGGTCACCAACACACAATACCTGGACAGACGACAGGAAACTGAAGGGCTCCAGACTAACCAGCTCTGCTTTCAGCATTTACTGCATCTTTCATGTTTATTTCACCCACGTATTCTTGTTTCTCAATCCCAGATGCTCACTTTTTTTTTTTTTTTTGCCTTTGATGTAGTTTCTATAAAACACTTGGGAAACATTATTTTAGAGTGAACTAAGCAATGTCTGATTTTTAAAATGATACCTTGGCTCTTAAAGCTAGAACAGCAGACAGGAATTTTTTTTGCCCTAACAACTAAAACTGACCTCACACTGGGCAGACGGGAAGAAAGTGGGTTGTGCAGCACTGACACCTCACAGAGCAGGCTGACCCATAAACAAGCCTCTGGCCCAACCATCATGGGTCAAGAAGGGCATCAAGAAAATCACTCTCTTCTTTTTCACATGAATGAATCACATTTTCATTTGAAAAATTAATTCGTGCACATAGTAAGGGCTCAGTGACTCAGTCACGTCCAACTCTTTGTGACCCCATGGACTGTAGCCCACCAGGCTCCTTTGTCCGTGGGATTTTCCAGGCAAGAATACTGAAGTGGGTTACCATTTCCTTCTCCAACACACAATAAAAATCCCTCTAATTCAAAATGGTGAGTACTCAGCCCACCTCAATCTCAGATGCCCAAGCTGGTAGCCATCTCTTCTCCAAAGCTTGCAACTATCACCATTGCCTAGAGTGCATATGCAGAAATACACTGGAAGGTGAAAACATATGCATATTTTCATATATTATATATGTCGAGAGTCTTTGGACATTTACAAAATTGGGAACATTTACCTTGACTTTTAAAATTATACCTAGACAACTAATTTAATAATGATCCAGTTATTCCATATAACAACTTTCTGCTGTAATACAACCACTTTAGGAAATAGTAAAAAACAAAAATAAAAGTTAAACATATACATATCATTAGAGACAGCAATTCTACTATGTACATACTCATGAGAAATATAAAATCATTTTGTCACAAGAAAACTTTTTTCCTATTTTTCAATTTAAATATTAAAATTAAAAAAAATATTGTTGGTTTCTGCCATACAACAACACAAATCATTCATAATTACACATACATCCCCCCTCCCATTCTAGCCTCCCTCCCCTCCCACCATTCCATCCCTCCAGGTCATCACAGAGTGCCAGACTGGGCTCCCTGTGCTGCAAAGCAACTTCTTGCCAGCTATCCATCCTACACCAGAGAGTGTATATACCATTGATGCTACTTTCTCCATTGGTCCCACTCACTCCCTCCTTAACTGTGTCCATAAGTTCACACTTTGCATCTGCCTTTCCATTCCTTCCCTGCAAATAGGTTAATCAAAATCATTTCTCGAGATTCCATATATATATATATGGAATATATATATGCATATATATATATATATATATATGCATTAAAATACTAAATCTGTTTTTACTTTTCTGACTTGCTTCACTCTGTATAATAGGCTCTAGGTTCATCCACCTCACAAGAATTGATTCAAATTCATTTTTTATGGCTGAGTAATATTCCATTTTCCCTGGAGGAGGGCATGGCAACCCACTCCAGTATTCTTGCCTGGAGAACCCCCATGGACAGAGGGGCTTGGCAGGCTGCAGGCCATGTGGTCACAAAGAGTTGGACATGACTGAGTAACTAAGCAATTATATTCCATTGTATATATGTATAACATCTTCTTTATTCATCATCTGTTGATGGACATCTAGGTTGCTTCCATGTCCTGGCCATTGTAAACAATGCTGCTATGAACACTGTGGTACATGTGTCCTTTTTAATTATGGTTTTCTCAGGGTATATGCCCTATAATGGGGTTGCTGGCCATATGGTAGATTTATTCCTAGCCTCCAATTAAAATAAACTAATTAAAAAAAATTAAAGAATCTCCATAGTGTTCTCCATCATCGCTTTATCAGTATACTTTCCTACCAAGTGTAGGAGAGTCCCTTTTTCTTCACATCCTTTCCAGCATTTATTGTTTGCAGATTTTTTGATGATGGCCATTCTGACTGGTGTTAGGTGATACCTCACAGTAGTTTTGACTTGTATTTCTATAATAATTACTGATGTTGAGCATCTTTTCATGTGTTTATTAACTATGTGTACATCTTATATATCTTCTTTGGAGAAATGTCTGTTTAGGTCTTCTGTTCATTTCTTGATTGGGCTGTTTGTTTTCCTAATATTGAGCTGTATGAGCTGCTTATATATTCTGGAGATTAATCCTTTGTTAGTTGTTTCATTTACAACCATTTTCTTCCAAGCTAAGGATTGTCTTTTAATGTTGTTTATTGTTTCCTTTGCTGTGCAAAAGCTTTTAAGTTTAATTAGGTCCCATTTACTTATTTTTGTTTTTATTTCCATTACTGTAGGAGGTGGGTCACAGAGGATCTTGCTGTGAGTTTATTTTTGTGTATGGTGTTAGGAAGTGTTCTAGTTTCATTCTTCTGCATGTAGATGTCCAGTTTTTTCCAGCACCACTTATTGAAGAGGCTGTCTTTTCTCACTGTATATTCTTGCCTCCTTTGTCAAAAATAAAGTGTCCATAGGTGTGTAAGTTTATCTCTGGACTTTCTATCTTGTTCTATTGATCTATATTTTTGGTTTTGTATCAGTACCATACTGTCTTTTTTTTTTTTCCTCCAGTTGGTTTTAATGAATCGTAATACCATATCATGTGTTACACCAGCTCAGGACGAGAATTTTCTAATAAACTCTTTCTGATACTAAAACTGCTTCTTTTCATATCACCCAAAGGTCCACCCCAAGCTGCAGGAAGAAAAGGCTGGGTGAGTCCTAGGTTTCTTAGGAGGAAATCCAACTTGATATGCCCCCTCTTTCCAAGAAGATGGGACAGGGAGAGCGAGTTCCAGCCCCCAGAGAAACGACTAACAGGCAACGGAGGTGCGGCTCCGTCCTTGTCAGGAGGTCTGCCGGGCCTTAACCCACAGGCGTTCTGCAGTGGCGTGGTGGCTCACGCTCTTCCGACAGCAGAGCGTGCTGCCGCCTTCCCGGACCCCCGCCCACACTCTACCACCAGCGGTAGTGGGCCAGCGCGCGGTTGGCCTCGGCCATCTTGTGCATGTCGTGCTTTCTCTTAATCACAGGGCCCCGGCTGTGGAAAGCCTCCAGCAGCTCCCGAGACAGCTTCTCCGGCATCAGCATCCGCCGGGGCTTCTTCTCCCTGCACTCAGCAATCATCCACTTCACGGCCAGGAAGCAGCGACGCCGGTCAGCCAGCGGCATGGGGACCTGGCAGAAATGGCCCCCCTTGAGGATGGGTACCAGCCCAATCACAGGCTCACAGTTTTTCAGTGCTTGATGGAAGATGGTGTAAGGGTTGCGTTCGATGGTTGCCTGTTCCTCTGCAGAAGCAGCATGGTACTTCTCAAACTGTTTCCTTTTCACAACTTCCAGGGTCTGTGTCATGAGGGATCTGGCCAGGATTTTATTTCCTCCTTTCATCATCATGTTGGTGAATTTACTGATCACTGGGTCTTCAAATACGAAGCTTGTTTTCATGGCTGGGGCAGCTTTGATAACCTGAGTCTTCCTGAGCTCCCGCTCATACGTCTCCTCCTCAGTCAGCTGGGCCAAGGGCTTGCGGTAATATTCCTTGTCAATCTGAGGATCCTGGTACTCAGGGCCATAGCGGCTCCACCTCACTTGGGTTAGCCCTGGAAGCCGCAGGACAGCCCTCCGCACGCCGAGAGCCAAGCCCGGCCACCCTCGCGCAACCTTCACTGTGGGGGCAGCCATCTTGGCTGCCCTACCGTATTGTCTTGATGACTGCAGCTCTATAGTATAGTCTGAAGTCAGGAAGGTTGATTCCTCCAGCTCCACTTTTCTTTGTCAAGCCTGCTTTGGCTATTCAGTCTTTTGTGTTTTCATACAAAGCCCATTCATCACTGCAACTAAAAGAATAAAACATCTAAGAATAAACCTACCTAAAGAGACAAAAGACCTGTATGCAGAAAACTGTAAGACACTGATGAATGAAATCAAAGATGACACAAACAGATGGAGAGCTGGACCACATTCTTCTTCTTCTTCTTGTTCAGTTGCTCAGCCGTGTCCAATTCTTTACAACTTCATGGACTGCAGCACACCAGGCTTCCCTGTCCTTCACCATCTCCCGGAGCTTGTTCAAACTCAGGTCCATTGAGTCGGTGATGCCATCCAACCATCTTGCTCTCTGTCATCCCCTTCTCGTTCTACCTTCAATCTTTCCCAGCATCAGGGTATTTTCCAATGAATCAGCTCTTTGCATTAGGTCGCCAAAGTATTAGAGCTTCAGTTTCAGCATCAGTCTTTCCAATGAATATTCAGGGTTGATTTCCTTTAGGATTGACTGGTTTCAATACTGTGAAAATGGTTATTCCGCCCAAAGCAATCTACAGATTCAATGCAATCCCTATCAAACTTACCAATGATATTTTCACAGACGTAGAACACAAGAAAATTTTTATATAAATATTCACAGTAGTATAACTCATGAGAACCAAAAGGTGAAAACAATCCACATGTCTATCAACTGATGAATGAATAAACTAAAGGTGGTGTATCTATACAATGGAATATTATTTGTCCTTACAAAGAAACAAAATACTGATAGATACACACTGCAACATAGATGAACCTTGAAAATGTTATGTTAAGTGAAAGAAGTCAGTCAGGAAAAACAACGTATTACATGATTGTATTTAAATGGAATATTCAGAGTAGGCAAATCTAATAGAGCCAAAAGTAGATTAATAGTTGCTTAGGGCAAGGAGTAGAGCAGGTCACGTGGAAGGGTGACAGCTGTGGGGAACTGGGTTTCTTCCAGGGTGATAAAATATACCGTAATGAACTGTGTTATTGCACAACTCTGTAAATATACTAATAATTCATTAGCTATATGATTTTAATGAGGAATTAATATGGCACGTGAATTATACCTCAATAAATTTCCTTCAAAAATAAAAGTGAGAAGCCTCTCCAGGTACCAATACATTGGGAAGTGAAAAACAGGAGCTTCAGGACGGTGAACAGGTAGACAAGTTTCTTTTCGTGTAAAAAGGGAGTGAATAGAATTTATAGTTTCCTTGTTTGCTTTTAAGGGATACACAAAGAAAATTAATGAGTGGAGAACTCTGAGTATGCGTACCATTTTTCCAAATTATGACAGTAATAGTAATTAATAGTAAACATTACCTAAAGATAACTCCATACCAGTATATGAGACATTCCTCACAGCTACACAGTATTTCATTAATGTTATACAAAATTGCTGAATGAGCCCTATACTGATTGACATTTAGGCTATTTCTAGTTTTCTATGATAAAAAATTGCTGTAGAACATTTTTATACATATATTTTTGCACTTTTACACAGGCCAACAGCTAGAAAAAAATTTCAAGAGTGGAGCTGATACATTAAAGATACACAATATAAAGAAATCTTAAACAATGTAACCAAAGTATACCTCTTAAATTTGTTGACAGCTGCAGCAGCTATAAAAACTCAGTTTAAA
Source organism: Muntiacus reevesi (assembly GCF_963930625.1). Lineage (NCBI taxonomy): Eukaryota > Metazoa > Chordata > Mammalia > Artiodactyla > Cervidae > Muntiacus > Muntiacus reevesi. Next base: position 48,666,280 of record NC_089262.1, read on the forward strand.
TAAGCATAATCACTGAGCAAAATTCATTCTTCTGAACAAGGTTAAAGGAAAATTGACAATTTTCCCATTTTCTGTTATGAGAACATTAAAGAAGAAGCACAATAAGCTTCTTTGAAAAGAAATTAAGACAAAACCCAACTGGCTTATTCTACGCAAGCTCTGAAACTTGAGCAAGAGAGAACTCCTTTTAATAGACATGAATTTATTTGAATTCATTATGCGGTTTCCCACATGCTGTGCCCATTTAAAGTGACCTTTCAGCCTCAAAGTAGGAGTCTAATAGCAACAGGATGAAGAGAATCTGTTCAATTAAGATAAACATCAACTGTCAAAATCCGATTAGACTATTTAAATTCTAAGAAGGCAAAATCATCATCAAAAGAAATGGAAACTTCAGGGCAGCAGTAAACTTGGTGTAATGTCATTCTGTGAGGTTTTGACGGTGCAAAAAGATTTCTGAGTGTCCATGAAACACAGGGCTCTGTTTGAATGCATTCATTCTCCTCTTTTCTTCCTTCCAGTCTGGCTCATCTTGGAGTTGTTTTTGAGTGGTTCTCCTTAGCTGCATTGTCATCTCTAAATAGACATATCTGGGCAAAGGAAACTGTTACTCCCTATGGTCAAGGAATGGTAGATACTTAACTAACAAACTTTTGTGGTCGACAATAACAAAAAGTTACACATACATCTTTAACAGACATTAGGTTGTCAAAAGAATTAGAATGCAATATGCTAGGAACAGAGACACAAACAGAGAACAGACGTGGACATGGTGGGAGGAGGGGAGGGAGGGATGAATTGGGAGATTAGGTTTGATATAAATACAAGTACCATATGTAAAATATTAGGTTTGACATAAATAAAGCACCATGTGTAAGACAGAGAGAGAGTGAGAACGTACTCTATAGCACAGGGAGCTCAGTCAGTGCTCTGTGATGACCTGGATGGGTGGCACAGGGGTGGGCAGTAAGATCCCAAAGGGTACACATATACACATAGAAGTATACACATAGCTGACTCACTTTGTTGTACAGTAGAAACAACACTATAAAGCAATTATACTCCAATAAAAAAGAATCCAATATCCTATATTTCACACTAAACCCTTAACTTATTTTTGGTTGTTATTGTTGCTTTTGTCATTATTTTGTTGCTTTCTGATTTGTGATGGGTTTCAGCATGCTCGTTGTCTGGAGCTGATAGAACCCATTCATGACCTACGAAGAAGTGCAAGGGGGAAAAAATGACATATGTCTCAAGCAGTCTTGCCAAAGAGAACTGTCTTTTTCACCATTCATATTGTCACAGGAGGCACACCCTCCCATCAGCTGAAGGCCAAATTATATCCTTTGGGAAGATTACTCCAGCAAGTTACTAGAACCATTTTTTTTTAAAAACACATATATCTATTCATCAACTACATTTTGAATTCAAACCTTAACTAAACTAAGCCCATAGAGGTATCAGAACACTGAAATCTAGGTACTCACAGGCAGAGAAAATTCAATATGGCTTGCCCTAGTGGGTGACATGCTATCTAAAATAGAAGTAAATTTGCCATTAGAAAACATAGATGCTATTTTCTATTACTCCTATTACTCATAACTCATTTATTACAAGGAGTATTTCTTTCTCCCCACCAGTATATTTGCATTTATTCCGGACTCTTATCCTAAATCAGAAATGGCTAGGATTGAGACCAAACTCAACAGAAGTTTTCATGGACTTAACTTCCTTTCCCAACAAATTTTATGGGAAATCACAAGTTGCAACATGAGTTGATAAGCAAGGCACTATCATTTCTTTATCAGAATAGCCAGAATAGATTGTCAGACATTTTAAAAGATTTTCTTGAGAGGCTTTTTGTTGTTTGTTTGTTTGTTTTGTTTTCTTCTCTCCAAATAGGTTGACAGTTCAACTTGGGCCCTAAAGAATACAGAAAATCAAAGAAGATTTTAAAGCAACTTTTATTTAGAAATAGTTCAGAGAATGAAAGGTATTCATTTGATATTCAATTAAGTTTTTTTGCCTCGAAGGCTAGAGCTTCTTTATATGAATTTGAAATTTAGAGTTGGTTACACTTATGCAATATTCAGGAAGCAACTGAGTGAACATGAAGTGCCTTGAGCAACTGGCACCAAGGGAATTTGGTACTTTAAAACTGTGGGGAAGCCCAGGTTTGCATATGGAGGTCTGTATTTGGACCTTACCCATCTCTTGTATAAAGTAGAAATAAAGACCTATAAATGACAAGAATCATGGAAGCAAACAGGTTTGGTACTTTGAACAAATTATATAGCTTATCGAAGGAAATCATCTAAGATGTTGCTTTGATTATTGGAGACTTAGGCAATTTTTTACTATTAGGATATGACACATGAGTGAAATTTAAAAGAAAGAATGAACCTCTGTGCTTTCTACATAAAGTGAAAGGGAAGTCGCTCAGTCGTGTCCAACTCTTTGCGACCCCATGGACTGTAGCCTACCAGGCTCCTCAGTCCATAGAATTTTCCAGGCAAGAGTACTGGAGTGGGTTGCTATTTCCTTCTCCAGGGGATCTTCCCAACCCAGGGATCAAACCCGGGTCTCCCGCACTGCAGGCAGATGCTTTACTATCTGAGCCACATGACTATCAGTTGACAAAGAAAGTCAAATCACCAACAGAACAAAACTGCAAGTGAAAAAAATAAGACTTATTTTAGAAGGGATGACAAAAGGGACAATACTGCAAGAAGTAGGAGATTCAAGTGAGAAGTTAATTTATAATTCAATTAAAATCTTACACTTTGTAAAGTTTAAAATTGTATAGTTTTTCTGACTACTGGCTAAAGTATATAAACGTTACTTATGGACTGCCCACAATCCAGGCAGGTTCTTTACCAACTGAGCCACCAGGAAAGCCCCAAGAGTACGGGAGTGGGGTGCCATTCCCTTCTCCAGGGGATCTTCCACCCAGGTTTCTCACACTGCAGGCAGGTTCTTTACCATCTGAGCCGCCAGGGAAGTCCACTGAAGGGACAGGGCATGCTAAATGTGGTAGATTCCAATGTCAGACTGAGTTCAAAACTAGTTAACACTATATATAGAGCCAGAGCTGCTGTAACTGCTAACTGAACTACTGCTAAAATACCAGGACTCCACATGTTTGGCGGGAATCATGTACTAATACAGTTCACTGTGATATTTGATATTTTAGTGGTAAGCAGGCTTTCCATTGTGTGGTTCCCTTGTATGGCAATTATAATCCTTAAGGGCAAATGCTTTATACCAAACTACAATGGGACATGAGTGCCATTTTCTTCTGATTTCTACATGGAATCTGGTCTCCGATAGTTCTTTCCAAAGCTCTTATTAGATCCCTATTTGATGAAATGACCTTATTTAGATTAATGCAGTTAAAGCCATGGATTACGTAAGATGTTTAAAGGAATATAACTGCACTCAACCATAGTAATAATAAAATTAGTTTATTTTACTCAGTGCTGGTAAGCAAACTAGTAGCAGCCATTAACCTTATTTTCCTTCATTTTCACTAATGTGAAACAGAGTCCTCAAACATTTAAAAAAATTAGCTAGGTACTATAAAAATGAAATCTCCTGCAGATTACCTGTGAAGACAGACATTTTGGTAATAAGATAAATTATGTCAAATGTCAATATGAGTTATTTTTGTTTAAACTTCATTTTTTTCTATTTATCTGATTTCCCTTCTCATGTTCTCTTCCTCCACATACATTAAAATTTCCTAGTTCATATGCTTTCTGTTTGAAAAATTAAACGCTAAATTCATCTAAATCAGAGAGAAATCTGCTGGTTCTAAAGCTTAATAAAATGAACTTAAACATTTAATTTGGCTGACACAGCCTTGTTAGGAGGTGATTAAGCAATTTACCTAGAATAAAAATATCCCTCTAATCTCAGGGAAAATATTTTGGTTTTAAAAAAATCAAATATCCCAGATTTATTTCATATTACCACACCCTAAATTCAAGTAGTCAGGTTTTTAAATTATTCTGTTCACTGCCGGATTTTTGAGAACAACTGAGCCACTCACTTTTAAACTATAAATGTAATTTTATCATGAAAGCAAAAAAATCCTAGGGATATAGAAGACAGTAAAAGTAGAAATCTTCTGCCCCCAGGAATACTTTAGAAAGTCAATGGATTGGAAATTTTATGAAGGTGAGGGCTAATATTTCATCAATGTCTCTCTAAGACCCATCAGGGTGCCGAACTGAGTTAATAAACATTGTTAAGTGAAGCAATGAAAAATATACTTTTACTTTTGCAACTAGTAAAAGAGCCACAGAAATAAAACTCTCCTTTACCAGTACATTTTAAGCTATAGAATCAGATTTCATGGTCAAGTGGCTAGAAAATGATCTTGTACCACACTAAAAACAAATCCTCAATTATTAAGGATTAAGACTTAATTTCTTAGCATTCCAAAAAATTTAAGTCTAGAGATGTGGTAAAGCTAAAAGCAATTTAATAGTGGGAAAAGTGCACAATCCAGGAAGGAATGCTCACCCAGACTCTGGAGGCCAGAGGTGAGGGCTCTAGGCCACACTTGGCCCCTGATTTAACAACCCACCCAAGGAGTCTGTCTGATGGGGTGGCCATGTTTGGCTTCAAAAGGCTGACAATGAAGCTGAAGTGAGCCTGAAGCAGTGGTGGTCCTTGCCCCAAGCAGGTCTCCCAGATGAAGAGAGCAGCGAATTGATAAAGTTAGAGAAAGTCAACTATGTGTCAACTGGGTGATGAACGCGCACAGCACGCATTAGCATCCGCACACGCCCTTCATGGTTAGTTGATGGTCCTGAGATGGGTCACTCAGGCAAAGAGAGATGCTGAGGAAAACTGGGAAGGTAGATTCTATTAACAGACAGGAGACTCCTGAGGGAACAAGGAGAAGTGGTGAGACTGGAATTACCAATGAAGTTGGGAAACTAAGGGTAAAACCCACCGGAAAACAGGCACACATCCTCTCTGATCTGATACTGAACAATTCTTTGCCACAGAGAGTAATTCTGCCTTCACAAGTCAGTACAATTCTTAGCAGAGTGCCATCTATTAAAATAAAATTAAACATAAACACAGATTGGGACGGTTTCCTGGTGATGTAACACACTCCTTGTTCTCTCCGCATGCAACAGACAGATGCACAATCCTGCTGATGGGATAGGCACCGTGCTGGGTACCCAGGTACAAAGATGAAAAAACCCAGTCTAGCCTACAACCCACTCACAGTCCCTGAGGACAGGCAGGCAAGACAGCAGGCAGTTGTTGCCATGCTTCAAGTACTTTGCTAGAGAAATGGACCAGGTCTCCTGTGAACACAGAGAGCATCTTAATTCTGAATGGGAAGGCCAGGAAGGCTTCTCAGAAGAAACGCCCACTGAGGGTGAAGCTAAGCAACAGCTTGCACGTGAAATTGTATTCAAATGATTACTATAAATTAACAACAGTTTTGAATTGAACTGATGGTCCTATACACCAAACTGTGACCTAAACAATTAGCATATTTTTTACCCTGAATTTATATTACAAACAAAAATGTGCCTAACTATACGTTAGTGAGAAATGAATGGACTACATACAACTACATCAACATGGGATAAACTCTCAAACATCAATTGGCAGGGGAAAAAAAACCCACCAGCCACAAAACCGTACAAACTGTATTCATTCATTTTATATAAAACTCAGAAGTAGAAAATTGTATTCTGTGATTTTTTTGAAATCAGGATAGTTGTTACACTTTGTGCTGGTGGGCAGTAGTTAAAAGGGGCACAAAGGTAGCTTTAGAATTGCTGGTAGAATTATTTTTAATCAAGGTGGTGATTATAAGGGTGGCCATTGATAACAGGAATTATTAACTTTTCTTTTTTTTCTGGTTTGCAACATCCAAAAAGAGTAGTTATGGTTTAGGACATGTACACATGTTCTTCATAGGTGACAAATGACAAAAACATATCAAAGTTTCTAAAAAATACACACACACATTTGTATTGATATATAAATACTGCTTTTGCTACAACTTAATTTTTGTGCAAATTTAATGGCAGAGTCAAAATGTAAAGAATTATTTTGAGACCATCAGGGCCACCTAAAATGGCACGCAGCCCCATGACATCCCTCTTCTCTTTGGTGGCATCACCAAAAAGTTGGCAGCACTTTTTCTGAATCTCATTGCAGCTCCCAGTACTATTCCACGTGGCTACTACTAATGGGCCACAGATGAATATGATTAGCCATCCTGGTTTTAAACAAAGAGGATTGTCTATTTCCTTTGTTATTTACATGTGAAAGACATTACAATTAAGGACACATTTCATGTGTATTTCTAAGTCAGGGTATAATTTCACAGCTACGTATGTAAAATGATTTTCCCAATTATAAAAACACTTACAAAGGGATGTTTGCTAACAGTAAGTCTGCTGATATTTTTGTGTTTTATATTACCATGGAAACACTTTCTGATTCATATACAATTAGACGCAATTTTAACAACAGGACTCAGATAAACAATTGGGACTATTTTTCTCAAGCAGAGATTCAGGGAATCTTTAGTGACCCAATTTTTTCCCTCAAGGTGGTGAGCCCCACCCTCAATCACACCTTTTAGCCCAAGGGAACAGTTGTTAATTATAACAAAGTAAAGCTTTTACACATTTTTTTTATTGGTAACTACTCATATTAAAATAAGTAGATAGCAGAGACAATGGAATACTAATTGGTTGCTCTCACTAAACCACTGCATTTTCTACATTTCCAGCCTCTACGCTCTTCAGCTCATCCTGAAACTATACTCTGGGCCACAGGAACTAATCTAACCAAATCCCCTTTTTTGCATGTTGTCTTTCTAGATGGAGAAAGAGGCTCGTGCTATGCTAGACTGGCAGAGTAAAGATAAACAGGAGTCCTACCCAGTCTGGGACCTGCTAAGGATGAGGAGACTCAGGCCATGGAGATAACAATCTGTATATTACACAACCCAGAAGGCATGTCAGGACTAGAGGAGCAGGGGATCTGGAAAGACAGGCAAGGCCTGGCAGTGAGGTACAGTAAGACCGAACCACCAGGTGGCAGAAAGTGAAGATGAACTAAAGAGCCACTTGATGAGGGCGAAAGAGAAGAGAGAAAAAGCCAGCTTGAAATTCAGCATTAAAAAAAACAATAAAACAAGATCATGGCATCCCGTCCCATCACTTCATGGCAAATAGATGCGGAAAAAGTGGAAAGAGTGATAGATTTTATTTTCTTGGTCTCCAAAATCACTGCAGATGGTGACTGCAGCCGTCAAATTAAAAGATGCTTGCTCCTTGGAAGGTAAGCTATGACAAACCTAGACACTATATTGAAAAAAGCAGAGATATCACTTTGCCAACAAAGGTCTGCACAGTCAAAGCTATGGTTTTTCCAGCAGTCATGTATGGATGTGAGAGTTGGACCATAAAGAAGGCTGAGCAATGAAGAATTAACGCTTCTGAACTGTGGTGCTGGAGAACTCGTGAGAGTCCATTGGACTTCAAGGAAATCAAACCAGTCAATCCTAAAGGAAATCAACCCTGAATATTCATTAGAAGGACTGAGGCTGAAGCTGAAGCTCCTGATACTTTGGCCACCTGATGTGAAGAGCCATCGCACTGGAAAAAACCCTGATGCTGGGAAAGACTGAAGGCAAAAGGACAAGTGGGCAGCATAGGATGAGATGGTTACAAAGCATTGCTGACTCAATGGACATGAGTTTGAGCAAACTCCAGGAGTTAGCGGAGGACAGAGGAGCCTGGCATGTTGCAGCCCATGGGGCCACAAAGAGTCAGACTTACTGACCAAACAATAACAACAATCTAAAGTTAAGGTCTGGGCTTCCAGCCCTTCTTGTGAGATTTAACCCACTGCCTGGGACTGTTGTCCTATAGGATTCTGACCTATTTTTAAACTAAATCAGAAGCATTTTACCTTCCAACTGATCACTTCTTGCTCTGCTACCTTCTCTATATCATTTATTCTTTGACCCACCTGAACAGAAGTAGATCTTTGAAGCACAGTGTGATTTATCCAGAACACCTAACTTTGTATAAAGGCTCGGTCTGAGGGGTCCCAAGAAGACTGTCTCACAGAAAATAAGCTCTTATAGACTGAATCAGTTTCACCCTATAGTTCTTGATTATTTAAAAAGCCCCAATAATATACAAACTTGAAAAATGCATAATACAAGCTAACATTTCCTGATACAAGGAATCAGCTACTCTGCTAAGGACTTTAATTAATTTTAATTAAGTTAATTAACTTATCTGACATATTTACATATGTATCACTACTAAAGGTAACATTATGGGAATTCCCTGGCACTTCCAAGGCAGGGGATACAGGTTCGATCACTGGTCAGGGGACTAAGATCCCACAGGCTACACAGCGTGGCCAAAAAAAAGAAAAATTTAATAATTTTTAAAAGTATGTGAATCCATGAAATTCTCTTATTTACTATGCAATCTTAGGTAAGTTTGCCTCACTAGTCTAGAAAATGAGGAATAATAATAATGTGTGCCTCACAGGATTTATGATGAGACTTGATAGGATAATTCTTTTCAAATGCACAGCCTGATATCTGTCACAGAAGCACTCAGTAAATAGCAATTACCATGATTTTTATTTCAGTGAGACTATGTTTTGGAGAAGAGAGAAGAGTAAAGCTACAATTTCAACACATGAATTTTAGCAATTTAATAAGCTATGTGACTTCTAAAAAATGTTACTGATCAGAGTTTAGTTACCTGCAGAGGCCTCTGGACAAAGCACTGTCTTGAATTTCCTTCAGGAGATCATGGAGACCTCAACCTCCATACCACTGCATACATATTCCTTCAATCCAACTTTGAAGTTGTGACAGAACTATCATGATATTAGCTAACTTCACAGACATAAATTTAAGAATTACATTAAAGTACCATACAAATTATAAATGGAAATACTTGCACGAATTTGCCAGACAAAGTTTTAGCTCTCTATTTGACTTCAAACTTTGTGTTTGAGTTTTAAGAAAAATATTTCTCCAACAAAATCTGTTGCCACAAAAACACTGACATTGTTTCTAACCATTTTCTTGACCTTACTTGACTGGAAATGTTAAAGACCAGCAAAACTTTTCCACTTCCAAAAATGGGGTCAGGGTGGGGAGAATCAGATTATAGGTTATTTTCTGTGGTCCTATTCATTTCCAAGAGTTTATGGTTCTACTTGCTGGTCAAATGCCAGAGAGGAAGAAAACAGTGCAATTTATAGTCAGATTGGGGGAGAGGGTCAATAAACCGAACGCATCAAGAACTAGCTAGATTTCTAGAGAACGAAGTTGGGCCAAAGTCCGCTTTCCATGTCCCCATCCATCTCTATGGTCCACGGTAGAACACTTGTTGCACACCTTGAGAAAGAAGGCACACAAATACAAAAGGTATTTGTTCTTGAGCTGTACATGATTAAAAAGAGAACCTTGTAACAATCTAGGACAGAAAGGAAAGGCATAGAGCATCAGCCTACTGACCACTTTTGCAATACTAGGAGGCAGAATCATGGGTGACCAAAGCAGTGGAGATAGTGGAGAAAAGTGAATAAAACAAGAACAAGAACAATACCACCACCACAAAAAACATGGGGTTTAGAATTAGACCATGTTTTCTGTCATTTACGAGTTTTATCTCCTGTAATTATGAAGATAAAATGAACTAAATCATGTACAGCACCAAGTCCAGTGTCTGACAACTAGTAGGTTGAGTTGTTGACAACTCAACATTGTATATCTGTTATGTGGGTTCAATGCCGGGGTTGGGAAGATCCTCTGGAGGAGGAAATGGCAACCCACTCCAGCATTCTTGCAAGGTGAATCCCATCAACAAAGGAGGCTGGTGGGCTACAGTCCATGGGGTCACGAGAATCAGACATGACTGAGCATGAACACACACATACATATCATTACAGTGGTCACCACTCTGGTTACCACTGGAGACTTAGGGGCTACTGGCCCAGCTAGCTGGTAATCCAGCTGCCAATCAGAGTTACCTGCTGCTCTATCACACATCTATAGCAGAGGAAACGTTACAGCAGTGGTTGCCTGCCTGCCAGAATGCCATTGGTTAAAAGCTGACACATTTTGCAGGAATTTATCCTAACTAAAACAGTTTCAGTCATATAAACCCCCTGACACAAAGAAGAAATTCTGTACCACATTGCAATGAAGTGAAATCACAGATGTCAGGAATTGTTATTTTCTGTATTCCATATATACAAGAACATTTCATACATATTCATTTTAGAAAGTTGACTTTCTCATCTTGAATGTATTTTAAACAGGACAGAGAATCAGGCACAATGGGAACACTCTTTTGCATGAAGCTTGAAAACAATTACACATTGAAACTATGTTTTACAGAACATTTCTTTTAACAAGTCACACTGGGACCATCCCCTTTACAATTCAAAATGAGTATTTTGCACTATGAAATGAAATGGAGAAGGAAATGGTAACCCACTCCAGTATTCTTGCCTGGGGAATCCCATGGACAGAAGAACTTGGCAGGCTACCGTCCGTGAGGTCACAAAGAGTTGGACGCCAATTGAGTACATAAGATGAAAAAAGACCACAAAGTCACTTACTAGTCACTTCACTCCATAAAGGAGAATCTTCTTATCTACTGATTCACTACCCTGATAACTAGGAAGAAACGGGTTAAAATTTAAGCAAGGAAGATTAGTATTAGCTATAAACAAAACGTCTGAACTGTGCGGGCTGTAAAATATCAAACCTTCTCCAGTAAGGAAGTTTCGGAAATTGTCATCTCAGTGTGCATATATTCTACACCTGGTTTCTAGTTTTCTAATTTCTTGTTCTCCCTCACATAACAGAGAAATGGGAAGACTTCAAGTCGATTTTCCTTATCCTCTGGCAGAAGTTTTTAGTCCTGAGATGAAGGGGAGAAACAAACAAATAAAAAACATGCAAATTCATTACTAGAGCTGCTGCCAGAAGGTGGCAATGTGATTAAACAGGGCAGGGTGCCAGATGGTGAGTGTCTGGTTCAAAATGGGCTGAGGTCCTTCCAGCCTCCCCTCTGACCTTCCCTCTTATTTCTCTAGCCACTTCTTCAGATCTTTCCCATAATCGTCCCCTTATTGTTTCTTACTGTTATTCTGAAGAGCATCTTAGCTTAGTTTCCCCAATTCACATCCTCACCTATCGCCCAGGATGCTCCTAAGAGAGCCAACTGCCTAGGAAGGCTGAAGGTAGATAATAAAGACGTAACATTCATATTTCCTCTGTTATGCTAAGAACTGCATCCACAGGTTCTGGAATTCTCTATATTCTACATTCTCCTAAAAGACGTCCTAGTTTAGTCCAAACTTGACTGCAGAGCAAAGCATTTAGAGAGCTGAGAATTAGAATTTCATAACTTATGACTTTAAAGAGTATCTGTGATCCATTCTGTGCTTCCCTGGCATTAATATAATGTTTTAAATAATTGTCAAACTATTTTAACCACTTTTCCTAAAAGCTGCTTATCTCTAGATCTGGGATTATCTCTAGGTCTATATCACCAGATTTGACACAAACTTAGAAAATGGGATCAAAAAGGTTTATTGCATCAAAACTCTGAACCAATCTTGAAAATAGTCACTTCCCTAAGTCCAGTCACATTGTATAACTGGACAGGCAGAAATTATGCAAGTTCCATTTGTTTTCCCATTTGCAAAACCTTGTAAGATAAAAGATACAGGAAGGAAGATTTTGTACCTTTTTCAAAGCTGAGTTAAAACATTATGAAACTTCATACAAAGTCTGGGAACTTGTTTCTTACCTGAAGCCTTACAGATCTTACAGAGAACAAAGTAAGACTTTCTAACAAAATTGGAAAGATGATCTATTAGAACTGAGAAGCACTGACTTTTGCTCTTTACTTTCCTACAATTGGGAATAGATAACTTTATTTGCTACTAGTAGAGAATAATCACAAAACCCTTTCAAATAGTTATTTTTCAATGCCCAACATCACTATTAAACTTTGAAAGTGAAAGTCGCTCAGTAGTGTCCGACCCTTTGTGACCCCATGGACCATACAGTCCATGGAATTCCCCAGGCCAGAATACTGGAGAGAGTAGTCTTTCCCTTCTCCAGGGGATCTTCCCAACCCAGGGATCGAAACCAGATCTCCTGCATTGCAGGTGGATTCTTTTCTAGCTGAGCCACAAGGGAAGCCCAAGAATACTGGAGTGGGTAGCCTTTCCCTTCTCTAGCAGATCTTCCCCACCCAGGAATCGAACCGGGGTCTCCTGCATTGCAGGCGGGTTCTCTACCAACTGAGCTATTAGGGAACTTTATAGGCTATCATACCCCAGAAGGTCAATCTCCAATTTATCTTTTCAGTCACCCAATAGCTAACCAAATATTTTAGTGCATTTGCTATATTCACAAGATAGACAATTTGACAGTCATCAAGTGATACTTATATAAATAGTGGTGGTAGTGATTTAATCGCTCAGTCACCTCCGACACTTTGCAACCCCGTAGACTGTAGCCCGCCAGACTCATCCATCCATGGGATTTACCAGGCAAGAATCCTGGACTGGGTAGCCATTTCCTTCTCCAGGGAATCTCAGCTCTCCTGCATTGCAGGCGATTCTTTACCTACTGAGCTACCAGGGAAGCCCAAAGAAACAGATCACTGGCTCTGAAGCAGACAGGCATGGGATTGAACCTCAGCACTCCCTAGCAATGAAAGTGCCTTGTTCAAATTATTTTACCTCTTAGGTTCATTTCTTCATCTGTAAAATATGGATTAACAACTCCTTCCTTTCAACATTATTACAAGAACTAAACAAGATACTATATGTAAAATTTTCCACAAATTCATAAGAGACACTCGATAAAATGAAAGCTAGAAATATTATTATTAGAAAAATACATGATACAGTGGAGCACAGAACTAATATTTACAACAGTTCAAGATATGTAAGTTAAGTAAAAAAAGAGAGAGAGAGAACAGTTGAGGCTAGGATAGCAGGCATTAAAAGTGACTTTCCCTCCAAAATATTACTATCATTCCATCTTTTTATTTTCACTTAGAAAAGCAGTAGTTTTACTATGATCATGAAGTCAAAATAAGAATTCTCAGTCAGCCTGAACTTTTATAAATTTAGCAGAATAGAGTTAATAGAAAAGAATAATAATTTACTGATCTGAGAAGCAATGTTTTTTAGAAAGTTACATCTGCTCACTACTGAAATGCTTATTTGCCATATTTTGGACACTGAGAAAATTATTGTTTACCAGATATACAGATGGCTACACATATAAAGATGAGTTTGCTAATGCACATGGTAGTTATATTTTTCATATATTTAAACTTTCATATATCATAATTCCTTGATGAAAAAGTTCATATAATATAGTAAAAGACTATATATTCAGAAGAGTGAAAATCACCCTGCCTCCATTCTGGCCATTTTTACCCTAGAAGGTAACCACTACTAAAGGCTTAGAAAACAGCCTTCCAGGCTTATTTTCTATGTCTATAAACCTAAGTAAAATTTTTACATATTTAATAATCTGCTTCAAAACTTACTTTATAAAAAGACTCACAGTCATATCTTAGACAATAGCATCTTCCCACCACCAGATTACACAATGAGCAATCTTAAATATCACAAGTATATATGCCAAATAATGAACAGCAGGAAAGAACAAAGTCCAGTTTTACTGATCAAAGTTTTCTATATTTATATTTGTGAGGATAATTATTTTTCACTTAAATTCAATTACATAAGTCTTGGTTAGATTAAGGAAAACTACCTCTGGGATACATTTGTAAGTGGTAAAATGCTATAGAATCACAATTTTATTATATTAGATAGCTGCTGACTATATCTAAATTGAAGATATGTGAAATTAAAATATTTATGGTTCTGTAACTACCTCTTTGTTTTCTCATAGAGAATGTAAAGGTGGACTATTACTACCAAAATGACTGAAACAGAAAGGCAAAATCAATGATGCTGCTAGTTTTATTAACTGTATGATCAGAAGAAAACATGCAGATCATGTTTTTTATCAATTTCCAGCAGATATTTAAAAGACTGTAAAAGGATTAATACCACAATTAAATTCTTTTAGAACCTGGCACAGAGTAGGTAGTCAATAAATACACCTATTGAAAAAATAAAAGCAACCTAGTATATAACCTTTTTATATAATACTTTATATATATTTAAAATATTATATATAAGGAAACAGATCAATTTCAAGATTATTTTTATCTTAGTTTTAGAAATTAATAGAATTTTAACTATAAGTAAGGCTTGTTTTTTAAGCAGATGAACCAGAAGGAAGGGTATATAATATCATTAGGAGTTTGTCATGAACTCCTCTTTTAAAATGTGAGTATCTCAAAGGGATTCAGTCAGGGCTGTAAATAACAAGTTCGTGTGGATTGCTTTTTATGGTAGTGGTTGAAAAGAAACAGGAAAAAAGCAAAGGAAAATTAATCTGAAGCACTGGGTTCTTGCAAAAGGCAATTAGCAAACTGTCCGGAAGCATCCAAAGAGAAAATAGACAGTCTTAGAAAAAAGGGGGCAATGGAACAGACAAGATTTACATAAGTAGCATTAAGATAGTTGAGGCAAAAGATGATTCTCCCAAAAGAAAGTATTCTCAAGCACAGAATGAAATAAAATCATCTGAAAAGGGAATATTTACTTGGTCTCTCTAGCGGGAAGTCGGTTGTTAAGAGGATGAGGTAGGTTTTGGTTTCTGAAAAGGAAAGGGGGTACGGGTGGGGGTTGAGAGGACACCATCCTACTGAAATCTCGGGGGCACGTGTGTACAGAGGGACAGGGAGAGGAAGGGCTGCTTTTCTTGTTAATCAAGTAAACATCTCTCTATATGTGTGTGAATGTACACATATACACACGCGTGTTTCCTCTCTACATCTAGTCTATAATCTATGCTGACTTTCTTCTATTTAAAAATATAAATATATGTGTTATATAGAAATTGAAGGATAAAGGATAATAAAACAGTTAAACTATAACTATAGTGATTACAACCTCAGATCAATGATTCAGAGACAGCAGTGATATACCCAAACAGTTACATTATTAATAAGACAGAGGTAAGAGGGAGGTTTCCACAGAGTGCCATCAGGGGTCATTAGCACAAAGAGAGGCATTTACTTCTTACATAAACACTATCTAAACCAAACACTACTCAAACTACTTAAAATTAAATGGAACAATATACACATTCATAAATCAATATTTTAAAACATATACTTTGAACTGTGGCCCTATTTATTTATGACCTTACGTAACACAGAATAATCAAATAGAATAGTTGCGGATAAAAATAGACTATGATAACCTCAGAGGAGTAAAGGATGTAGATGTTACTGACACTGAAATGCACTGTGTTGCTGATTGATTGGATCCTAAATTTAGAACTAAGTCTCCTGGCGTTTTAGACAAAAACAGCAAATAGGTTGGTTAAATACTATTTATTCATGCATAAGAGCCTGTTTTCACATAGGCAGGACAGAAATCACAAGTGAATAAAATTCACTTATAAATTCTGATTACCCATTTATATTGGAGATTTACATTAGTTATGGCAACTAATAAAAGGATTCTAAGTATTTCCCAATATTTATTATTTGGCATAAAAGAGCCATACAAATTTAGTTGCAGATGCAAACTTTTCTTTAAATAAACTCAAGGAGGAATTTATTACATGTATTCATTTATTTAAAAAAAATCAAAATTGGTATGAGATCAAATCTGCATCTATAGTTTATTAAAACTCACAAATATACCACTGCAGGACAATTCTTGATTCTAGTCTCCTACAAAACAGCAGTACAATAACAGCAAATGACAATTCAATCTCATAAATGTGGGCTGAATTCCCTATACAAATAATGTAAGTATTTATTTGTGTGTCTGCCTGCTCAAATAATTATATGTAGTGCATCTTACCTGCCTGCTTTCAGCCTTTCCTCAACACCTGCCTTCACTCATTGCTTTTAATTCTCCTGTCTGAAGGATTCTTTCCGTTTAAAAAAGATGAGCTTATTTATATATTTATAATCAATCACTAAGATAAACAAAATAAAATTAACCTCTGAAACAGCCATAAAAATAATTTTTGTAAATAGCTGTATTAGACCAAAAAGTTACTTATTGAGAAACTATTCCTTAACGACCACGTGCATATGGCCATATCAAATACTTAAGAAATAGTAGAGCTAAATATTAGAATAAATTGAAGTTAATATACTTTTTATTAAGATGAAAACACTAAAGTTACCCAAAAACCCCCACATAATTATCAGGGAACATTATATTGACAAAATAAAACAGGAGATTCCTGAATGATAAGCAACTTGTTATACATTTAGTCATATAATTGAATTCAAGCTGGTTATATGATTAAAATGTAAAGCATTGTTAATTATTTTAATACTCATGTGCTGAAAGTAAAGTACTACTTCTAAAGACTGCAGCAAAGATCATTAACTACTAGCCTGCTTGTCTATCAGGCAAGAGAGATAAGAAAACATGCAGGCAGATCAGACAGTGAAAAATGATAAGTTTTCGTCTTCTAAACTTCCAATGTTTTTGCAAGTTTCCTTCCTCTTCTAAAACTTGTTACCAGATGAACTGCTATGGTCCATGAGGAGTTTAAAAAAAAGTGTGAGCACCCTTGTTTTTAGAGCAAACAAAATCGAGCAACAAAATAAAGTGAAAGTGTCACCAACACTGTTCTCTTTCTTACAAAGCTCTAACATCATACCTAACTCTTGAGCCTCGTCAGCAATTACTAAACACTCCACTATTACGTCAATCTTTAAATGAAAGAAGGGGAGAAGCAGGAGAGAAAAGCACATTACCACACTCCCTCTGAAGTCCTCAGGGAACTTGTAGACCGGGATCTTGGCTTCATGATAATACTCATTTTGGAGGAAAAAGGAAAAAAAAAAAAACAAAAAACCTCTTCAAGAATTCTGATTAATACATTTCAGCTGTGTTTCTACAAAGATGGCTTTAAATATATTCCATTTCCAAAGGAGGTTGTTTGAAGAAATTTCCCGGAATCCAATTTCTGCCCCCAGTCCGGAACAGAGAGAGGTTTCTAAGACACAGAAGCTTTTTCCTCTTTCATACTGAATTTACTCCATCACCAGGCTGTTCGGAAGTGACAGTTTGTTTTCTGTTTTGCACTGCCAAGGGAGGAACTGGATTTTCAATCTATTCTTCATCTGGTCACAAGGGTAACCAAAAGAGTGAAAGAGCCACTTGATCACATCTTTTTTGCATTTCCACAATACCAGGATTAAAGGTTTCCGACCGTCTCAAAGAGCTCAGGTTAGAGAGAAAGGAAACAAAAATGACCGCGAGGTACAGTAACACCATCAGATAGCTGTCAGGGAAGTTCCATTTCAGGGCGACCACAGAAAAACACTCCTCTTGGGGGAGCCAAGAAGTCAGAGAGGGAACAAAGCGCTCCACACTTGAGCTGGGCTCACTGTTGTACCTGCGAACGTAATTTCCGCTCTGTCCCCTGCTTAGAATCTGAGTCCATGCCTTTGTGAATGAGAACTATCATTCAATCTCACCAGGCAGAAACTATTCCTCAAGGGCTGTATGACGTCTGTAGGAAGGCAGTTCAAAACATCGCAGGGAAGTGAGAGAGAGGAAAAAAAAAACGACCCGGCGCCCAGCGGGTCTAGTCAGTTGCTGAAATTTACAAAGCTTCTTTGCAGATCAGAGCCAGAGAGAAGTGTAAACCAGCCAAACAGACAGAAGACATCTCGAAACTTACTTCCTCCTCTGGGAAATGAGGTGTCTCTTGTTATTCAAGGTAAGATTCCCTGAGCACCTTTATAAGGAACACACCCCTTCACTACAGACTTGTTTATCCACTCTCAAAAAAAAAAAAAAAAATCATTTTCTCAAACTCTGGCACAGAAAACTAAAATTTCTAGTCAACAGTAAAGTTGAGAGGACTTGGGAGACTTAGCAGCTGTTCGTTTGGGGCACATTTAATGAAATTTCATGCTTTGGGGTTGGTTGTAGAAACACAATTGTCTCTTAAAAATTAAGCAGAATGTAGCAGGCATCGTTTCATCAGGTTGCAATGTTTAAACTGAAAAATCTAATGTCATGTTGCTGGACAAGTGGCTTCATGTACTGAGACTGTTTCCTTGAAGGATGTTTTGTAAACTTTTTTTTTTTTAAATCATATGCAAATTTCATTGATTTATATGTATATACCAAGATTCTTGGTTTGCAAATTCCTAACAGATCTCCAGTAAGGAATGAAGCTTATATCTCAACATCTCTTATTATGAAAACTAATCCCTGCCCCAGTTCCTATATCTGAAATAAAATATTTTTTGTTATAATAAACATAATCTAAACTGATCCATTTTGAAAACAAATGTATGGTTACCAAAGGGGAAATGTAGGGGAGAGGGATAAATTAAGAGTTTGGGATTAACATAAACACATTGGGCTTCCCTGGTGGCTCAGATGGTGAAGAATCTGCTTGCAATGCAGGAGACCTGGGTTCAATCCCTGGGTTGGGAAGATCCCTGGAGAAAGGAAAGGCTACCCACTCCAATATTCTGGCCTAGAGAATTCCATGGACAGAGGAGCCTGGCAGGTTACAGTCCATGGGGTCTCAGAGTCAGACACGACTGAGCAACTTTCACTGAACACACTACTGTGCATAAAATGGATAACCAATGGATTTAACTAGTATAAAACACAGGGAACTTTACTCAATGTTTTGTAATAATTTATATGGGAAAAGAGTCTGTAAAATAATATGTGTGTAAATGAACTACTTTGTTGTACATATAAAACTAACACAACATTGTAAATCAACTATACTCCAATAAAATTTAACAACCACAAAAAACAAACAAAACAATTCAAATTGCTGGTAAGAGAAGAGAATTGGACTTCCCTCCCCAATCCCTCTAAACATTTCCACTAGGATACATATTAACATTTGTCTGGGTATGCCAACTTCAGTTAATTTGAATGTGAATTATCAAGTGAAAAATACTTTAAGCATCCTGATTTCTTAAATGACATTAGTTAGCACGTTGGTTCTTTAGCCTGACGTGATCCTGGTATTTATTTAGCATTTGCAGACAGGATATTGTAGCGCAAGTGTGACCCACCCAAAGGACTTGGAAAATTAATGTAGTAAGGCATCTCGCCAGACCTCTGGCTACTTATTACAGCAAACCCTTCACCTCCTCCTCCCCTGTCACACTTCAAGGTGCATTTATTATTTAGTCTCCTCTCAAGCCACTTCAGGTAAATGCCAATAAACTGCTGGCCATATCTCCTTAAGCTTTTCAGTTTTCCTATGACTGTTTAGGAATATTCACAGATTCTTGGCTCTGTCCCACGTTAAACAGTTGCTGGCACTTTAAGGGAGGTTGACCAATCACATACTTTCAGACATTCAAAAGAAAGTTGGGGAAACTACTCCCCTTTTTGGAGGGAGGGGGCTTATGAAAAGAGGTTTATCTTTTTTTCTTGGAATTTTAATGTAGAGAAAAAAGAAAAAAAAAACAAACCCAGACCAAGTGAAAGTAACTAACCACTATTACTTATGTGAAGTACTGTTCTCTTTCATGTAAGGCCCAGCAAATGCCTTCTTGTTGATAATTCAGAAAGAAAGCAACAGTAATCACAAAATGAAACGTCTGAATGTTGAGGGTTAAACTCTCTTGAATTAGCTATATGACACAGGGAGCCCAAACCCAGTGCTCTGGGATAACTTAGAGGGGTGGGAAGGGGTGGGAGATGGGAAAGAGGTGCAAGAGGGATGGGACATATGTGTACCTATGACTGATTATGTTGATATATAGCAGAAACCAACACAATATTGTAAAGCAATTATCCTCCAATTAGAAATAAATTAACTAAAAATTAAAAACTCTCCTAAAATAGTCCTCTGTTTTACCATCCCCAAGAAAGCTCTTTCTCTCCCAGTGAGATTACTTAGCTCACTGGCACTCCCTTCCCTGTCAGAAACCCATCCTTAATCTCTTTAGGTTAGGGCTATCCTGGGTTCTACTCGACGTTACACGTATCCCAAGAATGTATCTCTGAAAATCCTAACCCACTTGTTGGGTCCACTATATAACAGTCCTTTAATGACTAATACATCACCCCTGTCCCCAAAGAAAACAAGTTTAAATAGTGGGGAATCTGACAACATATGCAACAAGCCACAAGACTGGAAGCTTCTTAGATCCATCCGTCAAGGTTAACATTACAGAAAAAGACAGACGCACAATAGTACACAGTAGCACAGTAGTACAAGGCCATAGAGATTGAAATTTTAAATTTTGCTCTTATCCCTAATATTAAGGCAGTGACAAAATGATCACAATTTTTTAAAACCCTAATAGTACTTGTTCAATATTACAGTGTTTTCTCCAGTCTAAGGAATTTTCCCCCCATAGGGTAATTTCTGAAATAATGTTTTATAAATTGAGTATCACATATTATTTCCTCTGAAAATCTCCTCAGAATGGAGGGATATGGCACTGCTTCCTCCCACACATTCCTGTTAGTACACAAATATATGACGGTGTACACAATGGCCAATGAAGATGCCTGAATCTGGGGAGAATTTAGGGACTTTAGGAAACACGCGGACCTTGTCTGGAGGGCTTTAGAGGACATGCATTTGATCTAGAAGCTACTATGATTTCTAGCATCGGAGAACATGCATTTGATCTAGAAGCTACTATGGTTTCTAGCATTTTCCTGATATACTGAATTGTGTAGTGTTACATAGACTTCTGTTTGACTGCTGTCATTGCAACATTCAAAGGACTGTACCACAGATGTTTATGTTCATCATGGTCATCCAACCATATACATTTGGTTGATTCCAACCACTGTGTGGTATCACGTTTCCTCAACTTCAGGCATCTGGACACAACCTCTACAAGTTCTTTCCTACTGGCATCTATACCATGCACACACCATCATGACTTGATGTTTTTCTTCACTGACTCATTCTCTTTTAACTTAAATAACATAAACAATAAGCTTGTATTTATTTGATTAAATAGGTTTGATATGCTGATTGCATTTCCCCCCAATAAAAGTGTTAATTTTTAAAAAAGCATCCAAATATCACCTAAAATCTCTCTCATACTAATGGTGGTCAGGAGGCAATATGGGCAACACTCCTGTGGAAAGCATCAACTGCAGGGAAATAGACTGGGTACACCCTAAAACCTCCCTTTTATTCAATGGCAAGCACAATTTGTGGGACTGAGGACAGTTATCAAATGCCAAGCATTAAACGTAAAACAGTAACTGAAACCAACTGAATGGACTGTTAAGTTCATTAACAGTTAGACAGTATGTTAATTACTGCACAATTCGATTTTTTTTCAGATGTTGTTACTTTGAAATACTCTGCCCACTTTCAAACCTCCATCCTTTGAGTAAACTCTTATTTTCAGATCACAACTTTTGAGAATCATGTTATGATGTAACAAAATATACAGGCCTGTCAAATGTGCTTAAAATCAGGACTGCATATAGGTCAAGTAACTTTGCAGGAAGAATGAACAAGGAGCCGCAGATTTGTTATTTTGTTGCTACTACAGTTTCCTGGCATTCTACATTGTACTCAAGTATTTAATAAGAAAAAGACACTTGGAACTCTTACAGTATTTCCTACTTATTGAGGAATCATGTGGTATTGCCCTTATCTGGAGGGGAATCGGTAGCAGATTTTGAGCTGTTTCTCTTATATACATTTGGAGTCAAGGACTTTTCTATAAGCATAAACCTCCTTGGAGTTAAGTTCCTTAACTTCTGAGGGAAAGCTCAAGAGTATTATATTTTGAATGCTTCTGACCTTCAGGTTTCCTACCTTTTTTGTAAAATGTCAGGTTAGAAAAGTAATTATCATGATTTTGATGTAATCCTGCCTGTCTAATTCTGCTTTTGATGCCTGTGTGCTTTTGGTGTCATATCTAAAAATGCACTGCCAGGACCAATGTCAAGGAGTTTTTCCCTATTTTGTTCTAGGAATGTTAAGTTTCAGGCCTTGTAAGTTTTTAATCCATTTCAGGTAAATTTCTGTGACCAGTATAAGGTACAGGTCAATTTCATTATTTTGTATGTGGTTATCCAGTTTTCTCAACATCATTTATTAAAGAGATTATCCTTCCCCCAGTGTATGTTCTTGGCTCCTTTATTAAAAATTAATTGACCAAAAATGCATGGGTTTATTTCTGGGTTCTCTATTCTTTTTTTGTTTTAACATTTACTTATTTGGCTGTGCCAGGTCTTAGTTGAAGCATGCAGGATCTTTTAGTTGCAGCAAGGGGTATCTAGTTCCCTTATCAGGGATTGAACCTGGACCCATGCATTGTGAGCATAGAATCTTAGCTGCTGGATTACTAGGGAAATCTCAAGACTCTATTCTGTTCCATTGTTCTATGGGTCTGTTTTTATGTCAGTACTATACTGTTTTGCAGCCATGAAATTAAAAGACGCTTACTCCTTGGAAGGAAAGTTATGACCAACTTAGACAGCATATTAAAAAGCAGAGACATTACTTTGCCAACAAAGGTCTGTCTAGTCAAGGCTATGGTTTTTCCAGTGGTCATGTATGGATATGAGAGTTGGACTGTGAAGAAAGCTGAGTGCTGAAGAATTGATGCTTTTGAACTGTAGTGTTGGAGAAGACTCTTGAGGGTCCCTTGGATTGCAAGGAGATCCAACCAGTTCATCCTAAAGGAGATCGGTCCTGGGTGTTCATTGGAAGAACTGATGCTGAAGTTGAAACTCCAATACTTTGGCCACCTCATGTGAAGAGTTGACTCATTGGAAAAGACCCTGATGCTGGGAGGGATTGGGGGCAGGAGGAGAAGGGGACGACAGAGGATGAGATGGCTGGATGGCATCACCAACTTGATGGACATGGGTTTGAGTAAACTCTGGGAGTTGGTGATACACAGGTAGGCCTAGCATGCTGCGATTCATGGGGTCACAAAGAGTCAGACATGACTGAGCGACTGAACTGAAGTGAACTGATACTGTTTTGATTACTATAACCTTTTAATATAGTCTGAAATCAGGAAATGTGATGCCTCTAGCTCTGTCCTTCTATTTCAAAATTGCTTTGGCTATTTGTGGTTTGTGTGTGTGTGTGTGTGTGTATGTGTGTGGGGGGGTTCCATATGAATTGTAGGAGTGTCTTTTTTATTTATGTGGAGAATGCTGTTGGAATTTTTATAAATACTGCACTGAATCTTTTACATCAAGCTAAAAAATTTCTGCATGGCAAAGGAAATCATCAACAAAATCCTTTTGGGTTCTGCATCGAACTGTATGGGCTTCCCTGGTGGCTCAGTTGGTAAAGAATCCACCTGCCATGTGGGAGACCTGGGTTCGATTCCCAGGTTGGGAAGATCCCCTGGAGAAGGGAACAGTTACCCACTCCAGTATTCTGGCCTGGAGAATTCCATGAACTGTATATGTATAGTCGATGGGGTCGCAAAGTGTCGGACACAACTGAGTGACTTTCACTCCCTTCACTCCGCTCTCCAACTGTCCAACTGTAACCTGTGTTTGGGGCTGGGGGGAGATGCAGAGTTTCCCATGTCAACAAACAATTCTCTGACACCACCAGCAGGATGTCAGAGAATTCAACTCAATACTGACACCATCCACTTGGAGATAATATCAGATTCCACAGGTTAAGGGCTCAGTCCCATGAGACGCCCTCCTGCTCTCTACAGATGTCAGTTGCAAAACCAAGTTGTTACTTGCATTACTGAAAAATTGGTTATAAATCAGAGGTTCCCATGATCCCCTCCTTATTTCTAGAGATGCTACCAAGAATTTAGGAAACACATGTACTCACTAGATTACTGGTATATGATAGAAGGATATAACTCAGGAACAGCCAGATGGAAAAGGTATGTAGGGCATGGTATGGGGAAAGGACACAAAGCTTCCACACTCTTTCCTAGTGCATCACTCTGCCCCCATATTCACCAATCCTGAAGCTTTCTGAACCCTATTCTTTCCAGTTTTTATGGAGGCTTCTTTGTTACTGGCATAACTGATTAAATCACTGGTCTTTGAGGAGTGAGTCAACCTCTAGCCTCTCTCCCAGCCAACCCCCTTCAGAAGTCTGGGTGAAAATGAAAGTTCCAACTTTCTAAAGGATTGGTTGGTTCCACTAGCAACTAGTCCCCTTCTTTAAGTTCCCTAGGGACTTTCCAGAAGTTACCTTTTTAGCATAACAAAAGATACTTTTATGATTCTTATCATAGGAAATTCCAAAGGTTTTAAGAGCTGTGAACCAGGAACCAGTGGGAAAAGACCTAATATGTATTAGAAACAGATTCTGGTCATCCGAATGACCAAATGTATGTTTCTTATAAATCACAATGTCACAAAAGTGAAAATTTAACCTATGTAATGGAGAAGATATTTGCAAGTCACATAACTGATAAAGTATTAATATTTAAAATACATATAAAATTCGTACAACTCAATAGCAGAAGAACCCAAATAATACGATTAATAAATGAGCAAAGGACTTGAGCAGACATTTTCCCAAAAAACATATAGATGCTCAGTAGTACATAAAAAGATGTTCAACATCCCTAATTATCAGGGAAATTTAAATCAAAATCACAAGATAGCAACTCACTCCTTGTCCATCTGCCAGTAAATTCTAGATTTTCAAGATATCCAGGATTAAACAGTCTAAGTTCACTGTCCTCATTTCTAGTTTTTAGGCTCATAAACACTACAAAGAGGGTATACGTGACAAGGTTACGACTCTGTTAGCTGTGAAGTGTGTAAGATGTTCAGCCATAGTCCTAGAGTCACTTGCGGTCACCTCCACAATAGATGGCACTTTGATTACCTCATTAAGTAATCCTGACTAACAAATGACTATTTTAAAAGGTAACAATATGTAAGATCTCTGATAGTATAGATTTCAACATTTGTCAACCAATTATATTGTCAATCAAAAGGTGCAGCAAACTAGTTTTTAAAACTGGCATAAGCACTTTTGCCTGGGATCAGTAATGTTGACGGGATATGTACTTTGTAAATAACTCTCAGAACTATGTACTAATTTAAAATATGGGATCAAAAGAAAAAAACACCCTGCACTGTATGGCTCAAGTAAGCTGTTTAAAGTTTCATAAGTGCTGTTGTATTTCCTTTATATTCTAACCCTCTCTTCTTCATTCTTTATGTTCTTCATTATTCTCAAATTACGTGTATCTCTGTAAATTAAACCTCATTTCAATTAAGTATTTAAATGATATTAAAGAAATGCATGCAAATAGCTCATCAGTGGTGAGAGTAGGATTCTCAAACTCCTGCATTGATCCCTGACCTGAGGTCACATATGAGGTTGAGCCCTAGAAGGATGATGGAGGCTCCAAGTGCTTGGGTGGGGCTTGTGCACTGGGGAATTTGCTGTAGTGAGATTGGGTGCCCAGCAGGTATTTTATTTGACCACCCTAAATGTCACTGTATGATTTTTTCCCCTCTGAGGTGGTTTGTCTTTTCTAGGGATGGGTATTAAGTCATCCTGCTAGTGGTCTGATGTGGGCAAGAGAAGGGAAATGGAGGTCTGTACGGTCAGTTTGCAGACTTTTGTAGCATCCTCCAAACACAGTTTGCATAGCTATCCTTCCCGGCCTCTCTGCCTGTTACTGCAAAACCTCTTGTCTTCCATGGGGAGAGACATGGGGTATGCTGACTATCCAGAGAGTCAAGACTTGTGGTTGGGTGTACATTATACATACCTCTGTACTATCCCTGTTTTTGGAATTCACTCATGTTATTGATTTGAGTGATATTTTTAGAAAAAAACAATGGATGGGGAGGTCATCTACCCACCATTTTGAAGCTAGAAATCTATAAATTTTACTTTAAAATGAAGGAATTGGCTATGTCAATTTAAGTTCAAGTATTTAAAAATTATCTTTATATATACAGTTGCTAAATATATTTTGACCCTCTCTAAGTATAGGTCAAGATACAGTATTTTTTTATCATGGTAAAACATACATAACATAAAAGTTACCAATTTAAACCTTTTTAGTGCACAGCTCAATGGCCTTACATACATTCACATTGTTGGACAACCATTCAGTTTAGTTCAGTTCAGTCACTCAGTCATGTCCAACTTTTTGTGACTCCATGGATTGCAGCATGCCAGGCATCCCTGTCCATCACCAATTCCCAGAGCTTACTCAAACTCTTGTCCATTGAGTCGGTGATATCAACGAAGCATCTCATCCTCTGCCATCCCCTTTTCCTCCCACCTTCAACCTTTCCCGGCATCAGGGTCTTTTCCAACGAGACAGTTCTTTGCATCAGGTGGCCAAAGTATTGGAGTTTCAGCTTAAGCATCAGTCCTTCCAATGAACACCCAGGACTGATCTCCTTTAGGATGGATTGGTTGGATCTCCTTGCAGTCCAAGGGACTCTCAAGAGTCTTCTCCAACACCACAGTTCAAAAGCATCAATTCTTCATCACTTAGCTTTCTTTATAGTCCAACTCTCACATCCATACATGATTACTGGAAATACCATAGCTTCAACTAGATGGACTTTGGTCGGCAAAGTAATGTCTCTGATTTTTAACATGCTGTCTGGGTTGGTCATAGCTTTTTTTCCAAGGAGCAAGCGTTTTTAAATTTTATGGCTGCAGTCACCATCTGCAGTGATTTTGGAGCCCAAGAAAATAAAGTCTGTCACTGTTTCCATTGTTTCCCCATCTATTTGCCATGAAGTGATGGGACCGGATGCCATGATCTTTGTTTTCTGAATGTTGACCTTTAAGCCAACTTTTTCACTCTCCTCTTTCAATTTCATCAAGAGGCTCTTTAGCTCTTCTTCGTTTTCTGCCATAAGGTTGGTGTCATCTGTGTATCTGAGGTTATTGATATTTCTCCCAGCAATCTTGATTCCAGCTTGTGCTTCATCCAGACTGGCATTTCACATGATGTACTCTGCACATAAGCTAAATAAGCAGGGTGACAATATGCAGCCTTGATGTACTCCTTTCCCAATTTAGAATCAGTTTGTTGTTCCATGTCCAGTTCTAACCATTGCTTCTTGACCTGCATATAGATTTCTGAGGAGGCAGGTCAGGTGGTCTGGTATTCCCATCGCTTTAAGAATTTTCCACAGTTTGTTGTGGAAAAGGCAACCATTACCACTATCCATCTCTAGAACTTTTTCATTCATTTTCTCAAACTGTAACACAGTAGTACCCATTAAACAGTAACACCCATTTCCCTCTCCTCCCACACCTGGACAACCACCAGTCTGCACCGTCTCCATAAATTTAAGTAATGATGTAAGTGGAATAAAAAAGATTAAAGTTTAATGGTATATTCAGGAGTTGATAGCCAGTCTTGTTCTAAATGTCTCATTCTTAAAGAGCAAATCAAAGCATTAGAAATAAAAGTTAAGACAAGGATTCTCAACTTGAGAAATTGATGTACTTCCTTAAACCATCCCTGATTCTCCATAAAGTGTTGCATGCTGTTACATAGACACAGTCAAGAGTAAAAATACTGCCTTGACCAATGTCTGGTTTGTTTTCTTGTAAGTCATCTCTATAGCTGTTACTTTGTTGAAATGTATACACATGATATTAGCACTTACCCTAATTATAGCTCATATTATCTCTAGTTCCTATTTCAGATTCATACTAGACCCTATGTTTAATCAAGTGGTTTCTAATGCTGTTTACCTATCTCAAAGGACAATGCTATATTCTAAAATTGAATTAAATCTTTTAAAAGAGATCAAACAACTGGAAACATCACATTGCCAACTGAAGCCCTTGTTCCTAACACTGTGAGACAACTTGAAGTTTTCATTAAAATAGAATTTGGAAAAAAAAGTGTCAAAAGTAAATGTACATAGAATGTACTTTAATGGTAATTTAACACCTGACGCTTTAGACAATGAAGGAAACTGACTTATTAGAAAGCAAATTTTCAGAGGCTCATTTAATTTACATTTGTTTGATAACATTTTTCCTACCTTGTAGTAATGGTAATGGTAAAACAATCCAGGCAACTCAAGTAATTTCCCCTTGATCACACATCACAAATAAGATCTATTTAATGTAAAAGGTCTGCTCTTTGAGACAATGTCTATTAGTTAAGGAGGGTATACAGGAGCAGGTTAAAAAGCAGCCTTTGGGGTTAGATTGCCTGGGTGCCAATCCAAACACTACTGGTGACTAGCTGTTTGGTCTTGAACAAGTTACTAATCTTCTCTAAGTATCAGTTTCCTAGACTATAAAATGGAGATAAAACAGGGTTTTGAGGATTAAATGAGACATGTAAAATCTTGCCAAAGTATTTGGCATATAGTAGTGGCTCAGACAGTAAAGAATCTGCCTGCAGTGCAGGAGACCTGGGGTTCGATTTCCAGGTTGGGAAGATCCCCTGGAGAAGGGAATGGCAACCCACTCCAGTATTCTTGCCTGGAAAATTTCATGGACAGAGGAACCTGGTGGGCTACAGTCCATGGGATCGCAAAGAAACGGACACGACTGAACAACTAACACTTTCAAGGGTTCAACGGGCTTCCCAGGTGGCTCTCAATGGACATCACTCATGTCCACCAACTCAATGTACGTGAATTTCTGGGAGATGGTTTTTTTTTACCTCTGAGCCACCATGGAAGCCCCACACTTGAAACTAACATATTGTAAATCAACTATACTTCCATAACTTTTTTAAAAAATTAAATTGTTTTCTGCTTCCATCTTAATTTGACCTTGAGCCCCCGACTCCCTTTACCTAATAGACTTGAATAGTTTTCTTCCCTCCCATTTATACATCTAAGGTTCAGTCTCTGTATTATTTTAGGGTTACCTTCCAATTTGGCTCAGAGGTTAAAGCGTCTGCCTCCAATGAGGGAGACCCGGGTTCGATCCCTGGGTTGGGAAGATCCCCTGGAGAAGGAAATGGTAACCCACTCCAGTATTCTTGCCTAGAGAATCCCATGGATGGAGGAGCCAGGTAGGCTACAGTCCACGGGGTTGCAAAGAGTTGGACATGACTGAGCGACTTCACTTTCACTTTCCAATGACACAAAACTTAAAATGTTAAATTTCGCTTGAAAACTTTCAGCAGCCTCCTCTTTCTTACTGAATCAATTACAGCCTTCTCCAATGATGACAGACATGCACATCGTACATGGCTTGCCCGAAATCTGCCCAAGCTGCTTCCCCTACCTCCATTTCTGTTCAGGATCTAACAAGAGCAGCAGTAAAGACCAACTAACTCCATGACAAACTCAGAAGTTCAGTTTCTTGGCTTCATTCAGTTCTGTGAATATCTTGGGTTAATTCTGATGATTAATATTCTATATGTACATTTTTTAACTTGTGTGTAATGTATTTACAATAGTCAGCAGCACACAATAGCAATCATAGGGACAGCAGAGTTCCACAGTTACCGTTCAAACAATTGATTTTGACTGCAATCTTTGAAAACAACTTTAATCTCCTAAATCTACTCTTCTCCTGTGAGATAACACACTTATCTTCCTCCCAGGGTTGTTCTGGGATGGAAGGAGACAACCTGTTATCCACCTATGTGCAAGGATTCCTTCTCTACCACTCGCAGATCTCTGCAAGTGCTTCGTTGGCAACATTATTGTTCTTCCCTTTGGTCTCTCTTTTCTGATCAAAAATTAACTCGGGGTCAGCTTTTCTGGTCCCATCGCTTTTCAGTTTGAATTACGTGCCTTGGGTTAAGCAAACGTTCAGATTCTGATGCTAATTCCAACCAGAGTGCTTAGGAACACAGTCACAGTGTGATCCTCTCTTTATCTGGCAAAGCGGAAGGGACTGTGGATTCCCATCCTCGTATCCCCAGTGTCTGGTCCTGAACAGACACCTGGGCTCTTCCACAGAGCTGCAAGCCCCTTGCATTCAGGAACGGGGTTTATTTATCTCTGCATTCCCAGTACCTACAACAAAATCTGGCTCACAGGCTGTCTGCTTAACAACAGAGTACATCTTTTTGGTTAATCACAGTAGATAAGCCTTTTCAAAGTTTTCTTCCTTTGCCCTTTTATGACATATGCTTCCCGGCTGGAATCAGAATTCAAAAACTGAGTCTGGTGTGTTTTCTTTTTCATAAGTTGCTATTTCTGAAAACTATCTTCTACACCTTCTTTGCCAAAACAGAGTTCCCACATCTTTACAGTAAAAATTTTCTCCCAAAGGAAAAAGAATTGGGTAAGAAACATACTGGAAGGGAGCTTAGGCAATCAGTGAGCTGACCCCAGCATCATTTTTAAGGAGGAAAAGATTCTTTCTTAAGTGTTTAGTGTTTACTATGTCATGAGCTATAAATCCAAATAAAGTACTTCAGTTCAAAGAAATGGCTTTTCTGGGAAGAGTTTCCCCACATCTTTATTGGCAGGAAAATGAGAGGGTGCTTGAGGGGACCTGTAATATCTGCCATAGCCAGCCACCCATCAGCCCATGAATGAGAGAGCTGTGCCTCTGGATGAGGAGTCTGCTCTGGCCAGAGCTCAAAGAAATGGATTGGAGTCACGGAGAGAGGTTATTAACATAATAATGTCTACATCAGCCACATGAAGGCTCTATATACCCATTTATCAGGTGAAGTCCAGAGAGTGCTTCCCAACAAGGTGAGTGGAAGAAGTGGCTAGAACTCAGGCTCACCAAATACCAGGCACTGGATATGGCGCTCACACATGTCATCTCATTAATAGTGAAAACAAACTCATATTAGTGACAATGTCGACTGTAGAGCATAGGGAACTGCATTCAATATCGGGTGATAAAGCAAAATGGAAAAGAGTATGTGTATGTGTATAACTGAATAGGGTTTCCAAGGTGGCCTGGTGGTAAAGGATCCTCCTGGCAATGCAGGAGACGCAAGAGATGTGAGTTTGATCTCTGGGTCATGGAGATCCCCTGGAATAGGAAACGGCACCCTATTCCAGAATTCTTGCCTAAAATTTCATGGGCAGAGGAGCCTGTTGGGCTTATAGTCAATGGGGTCACAAAGAGTCGAACGAGACTGAGGATATAACTGAATCACTTTGCTGGAGAGCAGAAATTAATGCAACATTTTAAATCAACTATGCTTTAATAATATACATTTAAAAATAAGAAAATACACAAATTCATGAACTATGTATTAGTTTCCTCCATCAAAGAGTTGAGGAAACTGAGGCCTGGAGGAGCTTGGCTGCCATTCTCAAGGCCTTAAGAGTAGGACATGGATTTGTCTTTTAGGAGAGCTAAACATCACCTGGGGAAACTAGGACCTCAGGAACTAAACAAATAGCATCACAAATAGCATCTCAGTAGGAGGATTTTTTTTTTTGTTTTTAATTTTTAAATCAATCCTAAGATAAAGACGATGAGACGGACAGACTTTCACTCCTAGTCACAGTTATTTTTGTGGACATGACATCAAAATTGTTAGAAATTAATCATTATTTTCATTCTAGGAATTAAAACTTTACAAATATTTCAGGTATTTAGATACCAGACTATAGGTGTATATATAAATGTAGTAGTCAACAAAAACTTTTGGAAAAAGAAACACCTTTATTTTACTATGTTGATTCTTTTTTCCAAAATGAAGACTCATTTTCCTTTAGAGCTCAAGAACAATTTCTATAGGTACATTATACTTACAGTTACATTTTGCTTTTATAACAGATAATTTCGGTACAAGGGATAGGCAAGCAGACTCAGGTACTGTTTAACCTGACTTTGTGGATCAGTCAGCGCTCTTCTGGGGAGAAAGTCAGCCTTCATTCCAGGCAGTCAGTGAACTCTAAAAAAATAACTGTACACAACACAGAACTGTGATTTTCAGAGGAATTACTCTATAGTGTATTCTCTGTCTTCTCAAAGAGAGTGCCTTGTCTAACAATTTTGCAAAAAGTTTAATCTTAAAGATGGTAATTGGCAGAACTTGATTTATGGAAAGTTGAAGGCAAATGAGTTAGAAGAGATAATGCCAAAACACTCTCCACTTTCAGAACAGATTGTTCCTCCATACGGGAAGAGAATGTGAAAAAGCTCTCTCCTCCAAGTTCATGAAATTTAAGCCTTCATTCAGCTGACAGTCCTTCAGTAAGTTAATTTCCCCCAGGACTAAGGCAGTTCCGGTTAACACACAGACCTCTCTGAAGATAGTTGATCTTTTTCTTAAGAGTTACCTAATAGGAACTCTAAATTACAATGACAGCTTGGGTTTAGTTAAAAAAAAAGGAAGTTATTTAAAAAATAATCTTGCAAATGGATAGTAGTTTAAGCAAGGCTGTTTTAATTCCTTTGTAAATTCCACTACACATCATATCCTGGATATTAAAGATCCAAAAAAATAAAAAATAAAATGGATCCACTTCCCACATTATATAATGATTTTGTTATGAAAATCTAGAAAGGATCTTTATAATTGTTCTTTGAAATTATTTGGCTACTAAATTCATTTAGCTAAGGACTAACTCTGATTTCTCTGCAACCATCTGACATATTTGAGAATTCTTATGAAATGGAAAAAAAAAAAAACCAGCCCACAAGGTTTTTTTCCCAAATGTAACAAAATTTTTATATAATTACTTGATAATTATTGAAGTTCATATAATGTTACATTTTTAAATACTTAATTAAATTGTAATTGGGATTTTGCAGTTTTCTTTTTGTATTTTGGAGTCAATAACTTTACTTTTTAGTTCTCAAATATTTTCATAGGCCCATAAAAAGCTCCCAAGCTCTAGACACTGAGGACCAAAGTATGTGCCATGGACAAAAGAGCCCTGCTGTTGGTTTTTGGAAGGAAAGAGAATTCCAGTAAGAAGTGATTCATGCAAGAAGACATATTTAATATTTCCAGATAGTGTGCTATTTCCTGCAGCACATTGATGATTATGAGTTATACTTCACTTTGCTAACGAGGTGAAGTAAGGCAACCAGTCTTCATGACTTGCTTATGATCCAGTTCAGTCTAGATCCCATGAACAATGAAAAGCACAAGATGTGCTTGTCTCCGGGAGGACCTAATAGTTTAGTTGGGAAGAAAAATACTCCTCTCCTTGCGGTTAGAATTTCTCTATAATAACTGAACACATGAGATCATGAGATAATGAATTCAGAGTTTGGGTACTTGAATGACCAAACTAAAACAATAATATTGTTGCCTGGTGTACCAAAATGATTGGTTAAATTGTCCTTTAAAACACCTGACTAGTGATTTAGGGACAGTGATATTGCTGGCAACCCAACATTTCCCCATGATGGAGGAAGAAGGATGAGAGTCCTTAAGAGGCCAACTTTATTTCTATTCAGGCCCAGGGGATACAGTTTTGAACTGGGGTTAAAACAGGTTTCTACTCCAATTAGAGAAACTGGAAATAGGAAGACAAGATGTCAACCCACAATAAAACAGGTATATCTGGATTAACACTGACTTATTCTGCTCCATTGCTCAGTGAGTACAATTGATATTTTTCCTTTGAAATAAACTTTCTTTAAGGACAAATGGATGTATTCTTTCAAAACAGCACAAAATATACCACAGAGGCCTCTATAACCAAACACTTTTTCTTCATTGTTGTCACTGTTACTTAAATAGTAACATTCCTAAAGCCTACAGTGAAATTGATATGGGCTTTAGGAATGCTGTGGAATTCTGGCTCTTTTGTAACTGGCAAGTAGGCCACAAGGTTAAACTTTAATGCCTGAGTGACTTGACTCTCCCGACTCAAGGGGAGTCACGTACCACGTGGCACCATCTGGCTGCAGGGTTACTGCGTGCTCTGTTGGAGGAGGGTGAATCACCATTTCAGACCAAGCTCTATGCCCACAGAGAAAAGCCACACCACCGCTCTCCTATCCTGGGGAAATAATCTGTGAGCAACCCGCCTTCAACTCCTTAGAGATTATTTCTGAGAATGTATGTCTTCAACTACTGCTTGACATGACTGGAAGCAGAAGAAATGGCTACAGAGAATCTCAGTTCACCCTAAAGAATCACCTAGGGCTTACCAAGTGGCTCAGTCGGTAAAGAATCTGTCTGCAGTGTGGGAGACCCAGGTTCCATTCCTGGATTGGGAAGATCCCCTGGAGAAGGGAATGGCTACCCACTCCAGTATTCTTGCCTGGAGAATCCTCGTGGATAGAAGAGCCCGGTGAGGTACAGTCCATAGGGTTGCCTAGAGTCAGACACGACTGAGCAACTAAGCAGAACACAGCACAGCGGCACTAAAAATCATAAAGGAATTGTGTGAGGGAGTATCTGTTAGCAGGGCCACTGCATGTGTCTGGGCAAACAGTACATTGCACAACTCCAGGGGGCACCATTTACACAACCCATGATGTGAATTGTGTCTATGGAGTCCTGCAACATGGCGGGCCCATCTTTCTGTTTCTCAAATGATGAGACAATACACCTGTATTTTTCACCTTTCGATAGATCCCAAAGGCTCCAGTTGAAGCGCCAAGGCCAACACAAGGGACAATACAGAGAAAGTGGTATTAGACAGTGGTGGGGAAGACTGTGAGTCAGAGTGACAAGGTATAAATCCCAATCTGTCTCCTTACCCAAGTCACGGGGATTTACCTTTCTATGCCCCAGTCTGTTCTGCTGTAAAATGGGTATAATCAAGGTAATTGGGAGAATTATATTAAATGATGCTGGTAAAATGCTTAGAACAGTGCTCAGCATATAGTCAAAGACTCACTAAATGTTAACTCTTACTATTGAAGAATATAATGTCTCTCTCTCTCTTTTTTTTCCCACTTGTTAGGATTCTGGAATGAATAAAAAAAATCATACTATATTATTACAATTTGGCCTCAAGAGTATTTATGACTCTGGAAGAAACATTTTCTGTGTATCTTTAAAGCTGAGAACTAGGAACAGCTTAACAGGATGTTTTTGGAAAAATGAAAAGACAATGACCAAAGGTACATTGAACCATTTGAAGATTTTTTATTGGGGTAATCGGTCCACAAAAAAAAATACTCTTTCCATTCCTCAGAGAGTGGCTCATTACCCAGGAATGTCTGAGACCCCAACGTGATCAACTTTTTTCACTTGTAAAGAGAAACCTGGAATTATATGAGAGATCTTCCCTTTTAAAATCTCAAATTTTATAAAATACCATCTGGCCAATACTATGAAATCAAACAAAATAAGTTTGATGTGGGGGTGCTCCTTGTGTTACCAGATTTCTTTTTAACCGCCATTTAAGATGTACAGACTTACTGTTTTACTAATCTCAAAAAAACTCCTTTATGCAGATTGGCTAATGCAACAGTGGGCTAATATCAGCTATTTATATTTTAACAGCAGTGGTGGTGGTTTAGTTGCTAAGTCATGTCAGATTCTTGCAACCCCATGGAGTCCGCCAGGCTCCTCTGTCCTCTGTCCATGGCATTTCCCAGGCAAGAGTACTGGAGTGGGTTCCCAATTCCTTCTCCAGAGGATCTTCCTGACCTGGGGATTGAACCTGGATATCCTGCATTTCAGGCAGACTTTTTACCAACTGAGCCACCAGGAAGCCCCATTTTTAACACCAGGTGTAGTATGTGTGTGTGTTAGTAGCTCAGTCATGTCTGACTCTTTGCAGCCCCAAGGACTGTAGCTCACCAGGCTCTTCTGTCCTTGGAACTCTCCAGGCAAGTATACTGGAGTGGGTTGCCATTCCCTTTTCCAGGGGGTCTTTCCAACCCAAGGACTGAACCCAGGTCTCCCACTTTGCAGGCAGACTCTATCATCTGAGCCACCAGGGAAGCCAGCAGGTACAGTACTTCTCAAAAAAAAATTGTGTGTGTGTGTGTGTGTGTGTGTTAAAGGCCTGAAATGTTTACCATTAGAAATTAATCCCACTGGATAAATTATTTTATTTACTATTTAGCAGTAGGTATAGTAAAAAAATTTTGGAGAATTAGTTGTGATAAAATGTTAAGTGCTTATTCCATCCATACATGAAACCAGTCCTAGTAGACTCAATTAAAAAAAATAAAAATCTTCATTTTTTACTCTTTAGCTAATCATTAACCAAAGTCTGAGTGACTACTTGAATAAGTAATTTGGTATCTCTGAAAAACAGAAGGAAACTAGCATTTGATTAGCATCTACTATCCACTTGGTTTGGTTCTTTAATTGCTTTTTCTTCAAATATTGAAAACAATCCCTTAAGAGTCGTAATTATTCCTTATTTTATATGCAATTTGATGTTTGGAAAGGTCACGCCTACTTCCTTTGGACCATGCACTTCTCTCATGCTAGCAATGTTGATACTGTCAAGTAAATATTCAAGATCTGGTACTGTTGGTAATCAGCAACACACACACACACCAACATTGAAAAACAAGGGTAAATTCATGAGGTTAGACAGAGCTAGCTGCCATATGATAATTCAAAGGGAAGATTCTGTGCTGATGAACAGAACCATTTTCACCTTATTCTGAATCATCATGTTTCATTGTTAGGCACTGTATACAGTATACATATTAACTGGAATCTCATATTTCCTTATATTCATCACAAACACAGACTGGAGTGTGTAATTAAATGTAAGTAGGTGATTTATCTTTCAGATTTTTCTAAAAGAGAAATCAAGTCTGCTGGACTGGAGTGGGATGGGTCTACAGAGATTAGGGGGAAATTGAGGGATAGCAAAACTTGTGTTGATTTCATAGGAAGTAAAGGGTAGAGGTGTCAAGAATACACAGAATAACTATACAAAAAAGATGTCCATGACCCAGGTAAGCACAGTGGTCTGATCGCTCACCTACAGCCAGACATCTGAGAGTGCGAAGTCAAGGGGGACTCAGGAAGCATCACTATGAACAAAGCTAGTGGAGGTGAAGGAATTCCAGCTGAGCTATTTCAAATCCTAAAAGATGATGTTAAAGTGCTGCACTCAATATGCCAGCAAATTTGGAAAACTCAGCAGTGGTCACAGGAGTGGAAAAGGTCAGTTTTCATTCCAATTCCAAAGAAGGGCAATGCCAAAGAATGTTCAAACTACTGCACAACTGTACTTATTTCACATGCTAGTAAAGTAATGCTCAAAATTCTCCAAGCTAGGCTTCAATAGTACATGAACCAAGAACTTCCAAATATTCAAGTTGGATTTAGGAAAGGCAGAGGAACCAGAAATCGAATTGCCAACATCTGTTGGATCACAGACAAAGCAAGAGAATTCCAGAAAAACATCTGCATCTGCTTCATTGACTATGCCAAAGCCTTTGATTGTGTGGATATCAACAAACTGGGAAATTCTTCAAGAGATGGGAATACCAGACCACCACACCTGCCTCCTGAGAAACCTGTATGCAGGTAAAGAAACAACAGTTAGCACCTCCCATAGAACAACAAACTGGTTCCAAATTGGGAAAGGAGTATGTCAAGGCTGTATATTTTCACCTAGCTTATTTAACTTATATGAAGAGCACACCATGTGAACTGCCAGGCTGGATGAAGCACAAGCTGGAATCAAGATTGCCGGGAGAAATATAAATAATATCAGATATGCAGATGACACCACCCTTATGGCAAAAAACGAAGAGGAATTAAAAAGCCTCTTGATGAAGGTGAAAGAGGACAATGAAAAAGCTGCCTTAAAACTCGACATTCAGAAAACTAAGATCACATGGAAAGGGGCCCCATCACTTCATGGCAAATAGATGGGAAACAATGGAAACAGTGACAGACTTTAGTTTTTTGGGTTCCAAAATCACTGTGGATGGTGACTGCAGCCATGAAATTAAAAGAAGCTTGCTCCTTGGATGAAAATCTATGACCAATCTAGACAGCATATTAAAAAGCAGAGACATTACTTTGCCCACAAATGTCTGTCTAGTCAATGCTATAGTTTTTCTAGTAGACATGTATGGATGTGAGATTTGGATCATAGAGAAGGATGAGTGCCAAAGAACTGATGCTTTTGAACTGTGGTATTGGAGAAGACTGTTGAGAGTTCCTTGGATTGCAAGGAGATCAAACCAGTCAATCGTAAAGGAAACAGCCCTGAATATTCATTCGAAGGATTGATGCTGAATCTGAAGCTCCAATCCTTTGGCCATCCGATGCGAAGAGCTGACTCATTAGACAAGGCCTTGATGCTGGAAAGACTGAAGGCAGGAGAAGGGGACAACAGAGGATGAGATAGCTGGATGGCATCACTGACACAAAACATGAGTTTGAGCAAGCTCCTGGAGATGGGGAAGGAAGGGAAGCCTGGAGTGCTGCAGTCCATGGGGTCGCAAAGAGTCAGACATGACTGAGCAACTGAACAACAACAACAAAAAAAAGGGTAGAAAGTCAAAAGTGAAACTAGTTCATACATTTCCAGGACAGTTTCAGATTTAACGATGTATAAGGAAATCTTTTGACTCATTGGAAAAGACCCTGATACTGGGAGAGATTGAGGGCAGGAGGAGAAGGGGATGACAGAGGATGAGATGGCTGGATGGCATCACTGACTCGATGGACATGAGTTTGAGTAAACTCCGGGACTTGGTGATGAACAGGGAGGCCTGGCATGCTGTGATTCATGGGGTCTCAAAGAGTCAGACATGACTGAGTGATTGAACTGAACTGAACTGAACTGAAGGAAATCTAAGACTTCCCAGGTGGCACAGTGGTAAAAGAATCTGCTTTCCAAGCAAGAAATGTTAAGAGACATGGGTTTGACCCCTGGGTTGGGAAGATCTCCTGGAGGAGGAAATGGCAACCTGCTCCAATGTTCTTGCCTGGGAAATCCCATGGGACAGTGGAGCTTAGTGGGCTAGAGTCCATGGGGTCACAAAAAGTCAGACAAGACTGAGCTACTGAACAACCACCACCAACATTCTGACATCGGTTAAGATGTCTTTATGTCAAATATGTCTTTCCAAGCAATATCAACTCTAATTAAGACATTACCAACTTAATCCAATGTCACATAAATCCCAAATGATTAAATACTGTTTATTCAGAATAATATCAGATACTTATAAAGATGGATTAGTAAGTATTTTGAGGTCACTATAATAAATATAGTGACATATAGGAGCACTTGCAAGTTTGCAATAGAAAGAGGAGATGGTTGGTAAGAGAAACACTTCCACAAAAAGCATCACATTATTTTGTTTTTTTCACTTGATAGATCTTATCATATGTGAATTCGTAGTATTCTTCACTGTGGATTTCACCCACTGGAACAGAACTTCTATGAGCACAGGGATTGCCTATCTTACATCCTCCTACATCTCCAATAACTGGAACAGTGCCTGGTCCATAGGAAGCACTCAACCAACACTGGGCAATCAACAAGTGAATTACATAGATCAGGAATGTTCTAATAAGAAAGAAGAGAAGGACAACTCCTTGTGGGATGAATAGTCCCACAAAAGATGTCAAGGAAAGAGGATCCTGGATAGAAGCTTGAAAGCTGTTGGAAATGAGAAGGCCATTCCTTTGTGGGGTATGAAAGACAAAACGGATGGGCCAGGCCCTAGAGCTGCATGAAGCAATGAGAAGTGCTATTCCACCAGGAAATCTTGATGAAGCGATTTGGGATTACATAAAGAACAGCCTTTTAACAAAAACAGAATGGGCTCCCTTGGGTTTGTTAGAAGAGTCAATATCTGTGAGGAGAGGTATTGGAGCTTTGGGTAGAAGAAAAAACACAGGGAAAACGTGACACTGGGCAGTCAGGCCGTGAAGGTAGAACTTTTAAAGGTCTCCTTGAATCCTGGGGTTTCAGGCCTCTGTTTTTACCTTTTTGCTCAAAACGACTTAAAGAGAATTTCTTAAATTCCTTGAATTAATCATAAATAAAAAGTTGCCTTTTTCTTCCTAAACCAAGAGAAAACAGCTAACTATCAAAGTTCTTTCATCTTGTATTTGGCAAAACCACATTTCAGCTAGTGGGGAAACAATTGTTTTACCTTCACTGTAGAAGAGGTAATTGAGAATGACATTAAAGACACATTTTCTATAGATTTCAGAAGACAATATTTTGTTTTGAAGGTTTATGATGTGATAAAGTATTTTTAAAGTCCATTCTAATTAAACAGCTTGGAGAAAGATGTCTTTATTTATTTTTTTGTTGTTGTTTATTTTTTTTTTGAAAGATGTCTTTAAATCTCAACCTATGGAAGGTCTTATTTCAAATGCTAGTCTACAGAGGATTTCAAATTAACATGACTGTACGTCTGATGGTGTGAGAAAGTAAATGGATTTGCTTTATATTTATTAAGATCATCTCTGGTGTCATATATTCAAATGCCAAGATACTAACACAGAAACAATAATAGTTTTGTTTAAATTTTTTCCAACATACAGAATAAAGAGAAGCCTTGATTGAAAATACTTCTATACATAGGCAGATGAATTACCTCAGTATCTATGACCTTCATAGAGGTAGGTATTGGTGTCTATGTTCTCTGAATACCCACCTCTCAAAGCTGAATGCTCCAAAAATCTGCAGCTCCCTGACTGAAGGTTTTTTTGTTTTTTAAAACCTGTGAGTCTTTGTCGAAGGGTTGTTTTCCTGGCCACATGCTTGACCCATGGGTAAGCAAACCAGAGTGCTGGGTTGTACCTGATCCCTAGAAATAGGTGATGGATGAGAAGGGAGTTGGTAGATAAGAGCTCCAGCTTCCTCATCCCATTGACAGGGCCACTCTAAGGAGTGTTCCACACTGTCCCCTGTTGCCCCAAGCCAGACTCAGACCCACATTCCCACTGGGATAACTGACTTGATGATGTTTTTGTGTCCTTCTACTCTCTGTCTCACTTTCTTATTTCTTTCCTTAAGTTTTGTGGACTTCCTAAATAAACTACTCATACTTTTTGTCCCAGGTTTTACTGCTGGAGAATCCTATACCAGCTGTGCCTTTTTCATTGTTTTGTGACACC
This sequence comes from Muntiacus reevesi, assembly GCF_963930625.1. NCBI lineage: Eukaryota > Metazoa > Chordata > Mammalia > Artiodactyla > Cervidae > Muntiacus > Muntiacus reevesi. Next base: position 48,707,304 of record NC_089262.1, read on the forward strand.
AAAGAAGAGTTTTTATTGGGACTTGAAAACTAAATAAACAGGGATTAAAGTGAGAAAAGTAGAGAAGACCCTGATGCTGGGAAAGACTGAAGGCCAAAGGAGAAGAGGGCAGGAGATGAGATGGTTGGATAGCATCACCCATTCATTGGATGTGAACTTGGGCAAGCTCCAGGAGACGGTGAGGGACAGGGAAGTCCGGTGTGCTGCAGTCCATGGGGTCGCAAAGAGTTGGACACGACTTAACAATGGAACAACAACAAAGTGAGATGATTATGTGTGTTCTTCGTTAAACACTGAAATGCTTCTATTTTAGTTTAAAACTCTGTTGAGTTTTCTCAAGTTCTTCCCTTTTTCTTTACATCCTTGTTTTTCTTTCCCGTTTGGCTTTTTCAGTTTCTGGCACACACATGTGAAATAGGATGGCATAGGGGTATGTCAATGAGAAACAATAAATTTTTTTTTTAAAGTTTACAGCCTCAGAGTGTTTATTATATGAACCAAAAAAAGACTTTACACTGTGTGGGGGATGTGTGTGTGTGTGTGTGTGAAGGAAGTCATTATGAATATATCATATGTTGGCAGGCAAATGTTATTTCTAGAAGAAATGGAAATTTATTTGCCTGGATCTAAATTAGTGTTATTCTGAAATCAGTATATTTTCTGATGGTGTGAAACAACATACAAAATACATAAACACATATATATGTGTGTGCACTTGACATATACTTAATATTGAGTTGGCCCAAAAGTTTGTTTGGGTTTTCCTGCACAATATTATGCAACATCCAAATGAACTTTTTCAGTTCAGTTCAGTCACTCAGTCGTGTCCAATTCTTTGCCACCCCATGGGGTGCAGCACACCAGGCTTCCCTGTCTATCACCAACTCCTGGAGCTTGCACAAACCCATGTCCATCGAGTCGGTGATGCCATCCAACCATCTCATCCTCTGTCATCCCCTTCTCCTCCTGCCTTCAATCTTTCCCAACATCAGGGTCTTTTCCAGTGAGTCAGTTCTTCACATCAGGTGGCCAAAGTATTGGAGCTTCAGCATCAATCTTTCCAATGAACACCCAGGACTGATCTCCTTTAGGATTGACTGGTTTACTCTCCTTGCAGTCCAAGGGACTCTCAAGAGTCTTCTCCCAACACCATAGTTCAAAAGCATCAGTTCTTCCGTGCTTAGCTTTCTTTATAGTCCACCTCTCACATCCATACATGAATACTGGAAAAACCATAGTTTTGACGAGACAGATCTTTGTTGGCAAAGTAACGTCTCTGATTTTTAATATGCTCCTTAGGTTGGTTATAGCTTTTCTTCCAGGGAGCAAACATCTTTTAATTTCATGGCTGCCTGCAGTCACCGTCTGCAGTGATTTTGGAGTCCCCCAAAATAAAGTCTCTCACTGTTTCTGGCCAACTCAATAAAATGCATGTACTAAAGATACTGTAAATTAATCAGCAATAAATTTTAAATTCAGAGTTAATGACTGAGTCATGTCTCTTTTCTAACAAGGTTTAACTGTCTTAAGAAAAAGCAAAAACAAATACCACCCCCCACCACTACCACCAAATGACAAGCCTGGAGTCACCACAGAGTCATATTAGGCTGGTCGTTAGTCAACAGTGTTGAAAAGCCAGACATGTCAGAATGGCCCCTAAATCTCCAGTTATTTATAGCAAGTATTTTAACAGGGGGAGATAAAAAGGATGGATTGTCTTCAGACGTCTGGGACCAGTAAAGGGCGTTTTTTCACTCCTTCTCTCTCTGAATGCTTAGAAAAGAAAAACCCCACTGTGAATTGATGAATGGGGTGGTGGAATAGACATTTTGGTGTGATTCTGATCTCCATTTTGCTGAGTAGGAATAGGAAGGAATTCTGAGGTGCTCTGAATGTTAAAAAGAGAAAGGGAAAGAAAGAATGAAAAAGAAATGAGAGAACAAAGAAGAGTAAAGTTTCCAGACTTTTCACAATCACGTAAATAATGGGTCACAAAATAAATAAAAATAATGGTCCAAATTTCCACATTATGAAGACTTGTAGTTTCAGAGCTACAGGGCTTTGTAATCATGAAGATATTAGAGATTTAGAACCAGTATAACCGCAAAGTTTGTGAAATTTTGAAAGTAACTTTTTCTTTACATATTTCTGATCACTAAAACTAATCCTTTTAGAAGATATTACCTGGGTTCTTTCTCTGAACATTAACTGTCTTATTTTTTTGTTATAGAGATAGCTTAAGTAGCAGATGATAGGGAAAAAAATCTTCCTGACATTGGTCATGGCAATGATTTTTTGGATACGGCACTCAAAGAGCAGGCTGCAATAGCAAAAACAGGTAAATGAGACTACATCAAACTGGGAAGCTGCACAGCAAAGGAAATCATCAACAAAATGAAAAGACAACCTACAGAGTGGGAGAAAATATCTGCAAACCACAGATCTGATAAGGGATTACTATCAAATATATAAGGAACTCAGGCAATTTAATAGCAAGAACAAAAACAACAAAAAGCACTCCAAGTAATCTGATTAAAGATAGGGCATAGAACCTCCAAAAGAAGACATACAAAAGGCCAACAGGTATATAAAGAGGTACTCAACATCACTAATTATCAGGGAAATGTATATCAAAGCCACAATGAGATATACCTATCAGGATAAGTTTTATCAAAAAAGGCAAAATAGAACCATCACATGACTCAACAATCCTACTAACTGGTATATATCCAAAGGAGATGAAATCACTATCTTGAAGATATATCTGCACTCCCACATTTATTGAAGCATTTCTTACCAGAGCCAAGATACGGAAACAACCTAAGTATCCATCTATTGATGAATGGATAAAGAAAATGGGGTAAATATACACAATGGAATATTATTCAGCTATATGAAGTAAGGAAATTCTGCCATTTGAGACAGTGTTGATGAACCTGGAGGGCACTATGGTAAGTGAAATAAGCTAGACAGAAAAAGATAAACAGGGTGTAATCTTGTTCATATGTGGAATTTTTTTAAAAAACCAAACTCATAGAAAGTAGTAGTAACCAGGGGCTAGGGAGTGGGGAACACGGGTAGATGTTGATCGAAGGGTACACGCTTTCAGTTACAGGGTAAATGAGTTCTGGAGGTCTAATGCATGGCATGGTGAACTTTGAAAGCGCAGTATTGTATACAAACATTCGCTAAGAAAATAGATTTTAAGTGATCTTACTACACACATCAAAAAAACAGGTAACTATGAGGTGATGGAAGTGTTCATTAATTTGACTGTGGCAATCATTTCAGAATGTATATATGTCTACAGGCAGAAGGAGAAATGGGGAAATAATCCCGACTTATGTGGAAGAGGAAAGGCTATCTCCAGTTAACTTTTAAAAACCAACTATGTCCTACTTTTAAGCCCTACTCATCTGGGCTTCCCTAGAGGCTCAGTGGTAAAGAATCCACCCATCAATGCAGGAGACATGGGTTTTATCCCTGGGTCAGGTAGATCCTCTGGAGGTGGAGATGGTAACCCACTCCAGTGTTCTTGCCTGGGAAAGCCTATGGACAGAGGAGCCTGGCAGGGTCCATGCAGTCGCAAAGAGTCCAACACGACTTAGCAACTAAGCAACAACATCAATGAACTTATCTGCAGGGCAGCTCTGCATAATGAATTCTAGAATGTGGTTAGTGTCAGTTCAGCTGTGGATGGAGGAAGTGATCTTCACCAAACTTAACTGATAATGGCTGTGAACTTGTCATGGTGGCTGGTCTAAGGTAAACAGATGCCATAATAAATACCCGCCTTTCTGCCCTCTATGAAAACATCTGCTGCTTTACACGTGGTGGCGGTGGCTTAGTTGCTAAGCCGTGTCCGACACTTGAGACCCCTCGGACTGTAGCCCACCAGGCCCCTCTGTTCACGGGCAGAGGTAAAGGATCAAGAAAGCCCATTTTCAGACACTTAACTCCAAAACCGGATGCCAGGCTCAAGTGCTGCCTTCAGGTCTCAGGGGAATATTTCCAAGTCTACTTTAGGGATTGAAACTGTGGTCACTCAAGAAACACTGGTAATGGCCTTGGTGCTAGAGGACAGGCATGTGCCATCGTTCACTCAGCTGTCAGAGCAGGCTGATAATTTGAGACCAAGCAGTTGGTGACATTCCCTCTTCACATACCAGCTGCCTCTAGCAGGACAGGGCACATCTCAGCCAACGAACACATTTCTTGGTGCTTCCATAGACTTTTGAGAGCACCCACTGGTTTGGTGGGGGGCAATTGGCATGATGGGGAACCCAATCCAAGGAAGGTTCTGGGAAGACCCCATTCTGGACCTCTAGAAGCAGCTGCCTTCACACCACTGATGAGAGGAGGCAAACAGGGCCGGCGCGCATGTGTCATCTGCCTCCTACAGTCACTGGGAGGGAAGCCAGTTAATGCTTTTTTTTTTTTACAACTCTCCACGGAAATCAATTAGCACATTGCCACACTTAGCAGCACCTAGGCAGGGGATCAGCAGGCTTTCCCAACAGCCTTTTCATTAAGGAGATGTATTTTAAGTCCATCCCACTTTCAGTCTCTGCAGCATAACGTGACTCTGCAGACATACAGTCAATTTCAGTCTGACCTAATCTGTTTTGTTTTCTTTAAAATATTCATAAACATCTTAAGGCTCTGGCTCACTGGGCCCAGGCACTGAAAAAGCAGGAAGACACGATGTGAGGACAATGGGGATGCGGGCGAGAGAAGGGCGGAAGATGCGTTGCTCATAGGAAATGCAAAGCTCTCACGTCCAAAGAATTTCCTTCATTTTTTTTTTTCCATGTCGCATGCAGCTGGATATTCTCAGACCTGAGAGCAGACAGGCTCACCATAAGCTATTCCTTCTGTCTTCTGATATTTCCAGGCCCTCTGCGATGATAGTGGTCTCAGGACCCAGTTAGTCCTCAAACCGAAGCAGATGCCCGTGTACGGTGTCTGATCTCAACCTCTTGGAAGGCGGCAAGATGAAAGCACGTGTGGAATTTTGGCTGCCACTGATCTTACTTCCTCCTTGACAGACAGTTCTCCTTTTTTCTTTTTTTTTTTGTAAAATAAGCCAGGAGTAATAGAGCTTTGACAAATGACAGAGAATGGTATGCATTTCTAAATTAATTAATGGCAGGTATTTTGAGAAAGAATACCTAATCAATATCTAACTCCCTGTTCTTCTGGTGTGGGATATCCTGAAAGCATTTAAATAACTACCACATAGTTTACTACAAACCTAGTGAATTGTTTTGAATGGATCTTTCCTGTCAGATTAGAGGAAATTTCAGACTAAAAATAATACTAACAATAACAAATATAGCATTTAGGCCTACTCTGTATGTTATCTTCCTTTACAGATGTGAAAATTGAGCTACGGTACAGTTGAATAACTTTGCTTAGTGAGTTAGGCCACACAGCTAGGGACACAGACCTCTTCATGGGTAAGAAAGTGAGATTAAAACTTTTGACAAGCAGTGATCAATTAAAAATCATAAAATTCTCTGCATTTTCCTTGATATTTGAAAGAAAAGTCTGAGCTTTCTCTGAGGGGCAGCTGCTTATAAGATACAAGGTTCCCAAGCTACAAGGTCTTATAAGATATGACATATGATTTTTCAACTTTACAGTGGTGCTAAAGAAATACACATTCAGCAACAACTGTACCTGAAATTTTGAATTTCGATCTTTTTCCTGGGCTGGCAACGTGTGGTATGACACTCTCTCATGATGCTGGGCCATGGCTTCCAGTCAGCCATCTGACCATGAGCAAAAGCAACCAATACACTTACAACCATTCTCTACCCACACAACCATTCTGGTTTTCAGTCTAATACAGTATTCAGTAAATTACATGACACATTTAACACTTTAATGTAAAATAGGCTTTGTGTTAGATGATTCTGCCAAACTGTGAAAGTGTTAGTCACTCCATCATGTCTGACTCTATGCAACCCCATGGACTGCAGCCTGCCAGGCTCCTCTGTTCATGGAATTCTCCAGGCATGAATACTGGAGTGGGTAGCCAGTCCCTTCTCCAGGGGATCTTCTCAACCCAGGGATTGAACCCAGGTCTCCTGCACTGTGGGTAGATTCTTTACCATCTGAGCCACCAGGAAGGCTAATATAACCACATATAACATCAGTTCAGTTCAGTTCAGTCGCTCAGTCATATCCAGCTCTTTGCAAATCCATGAACTGCAGCACACCAGGCCTCCCTGTTCATCACCAAATCCTGGAGCTTCCTCAAACCCATATCCATCAAGTTGATGATGCCATCCAACCATCTCATCCTCTGTCATCCCCTTCTCCTCCTGCCTTCAATCTTTCCCAGCATCAGGGTCTTTTCCAATGAGTCAGCTCTTCACATCAAGTGACCAAAGTATTGGAGTTTCAGGTTGAGCATCAGTCCTCCCAACTAACACTCAGGACTGACTTCCTTTAGGATGAACTGGTTGTACCTCCTTGCAGTCCAAGGGACTCTCAAGAGTCATCTCAAACACCACAGTTCAAAAGCATCAATTCTTCAGCACTCAGCTTTTTTTATGTAACATAGACTGGGCTAAGCTCTGATGTTCCATAGGTTAGTTGTATTCAATGCATTTTTGATTTCCAGTGTTTTCAACTCATGATGAGTTTATTTGGCCATAACCCCATCCTAAGTCAAGAAAGATCTGTATATGCAATAAGTTAAGTTGAAATTGCTTCAAACACACCAAAGAAATCATTAAAAAGCAAAAAAGGTTCTGGAAGAGGGGGAAAGCATTCTCCTATAGTCAGTGAAGCAGAGCAAAAAGGCACATTTACAGATCGACTACAATTTATGGAAATAAAAAATATGTAAAGTAGTATGAAAAAGTGTTAAATTATAATTGTATTATTGTGGTAGAATATCAGGTGAGATTTTGTTTTTTTACTGCTCATTCCACAACTTCTGGATGTACTGTTTTTATAATTAACAGCAATGCATTAAAGATAAATTATGGAAGCCCAACCTCTTTCTGCACAAGATGGCTGCTGATATCATAGTAGTTTAGCTCAATCTACATGCAGATTAATCTTTAAGACATTTTACCTCCAATCAAGGAGTTGGGAAATTTTTCCCATAAGAAGAAAGAGCACAGCTTTTATGTTCATTTTGTTCAGCCATTAGTTAAGATAAGGGAAAAAAAAATACCTGGTTATCGATTACGAAGGATTTTTTTTTTCATTTAGTTTTATTAGTTGGAGGCTAATTAATTTACAATATTGTAGTGGGTTTTGTCATACATTGACATGAATCAGCCATGGATTTACATATATTCCCCATCCCGATCCCCCCTTCCACCTCCCTCTCTACCCAATCCCTCTGGGTCTTCCCAGTGCACCAGGCCCGAGCACTTGTCTCATGCATCCCACCTGGCTGGTGATCTGTTTCATTATAGATAATATATAAGTTTTGATGCTGTTCTCTCGAAACATCCCACCCTCGCCTTCTCCCACAGAGTCCAAAAGTCTGTTCTGTACGGATTGGAAACAAAGGATATTTATTTAAAAAACAAAGTCCCTGCTTTCAAAGTGGCTAGAGTTTAACGAAAGACAAGTTAAACTCAGCCAAGGAATTGGCACTCAGTATCTTCAGACTTCATGCTAATTTCAAATAAAGGAGAATAAATATACATACATATTTTTTCATAAGTCTTTCTTTCCCATTAAAAAATATACCATTTTTGCCAAGGGAAACTAAATGAAAGGAAATGGTTTGGGGTTGACTCAAAACTGAATATTTGAATTCTAATTTGGTTCTAAAGTCAGGAAAAAAAAAGTCTACTTTCCTGGTATAATACTTTTAAGGCAAATGGAATTCATCATGCATGAAAAACTAATCTCTGACCTTTAATGGTAATTTTACAGATTGAAAAATGTTTCAAACACTCAGTTGTGCAAGGGAAACAGAAATTTGCTCAGTCTGTAGACACCAGTTCAGCTGACAGTAATTTTCCATTGATGGGGAGAATATCATGGAAATTACATGACTATGGTTGGCTTTAGACTGGTCCTATATAAACTCCAGCCATGATTCTGCATTTTTTTTCCTTTTGCATGCATGGGTAAAATATCAACAAAGTCTGCATAAAACCAATATTTTTGAGGTAACCTATAGTCATAATATCTGATGTAGTTTTGTCTCTTAAATTCATTGACTATCTATATCATGCATTGTATACAGCTAAAATTCTGCTGGGAAAGGCAATAAAGTATTCTGCTGTGAAACTGTTTCAGCATATGTTACTGTAAAAGTTTTTCAATGACTTTAAACTTTCCGTATCATGAAAAGTTTTCAAAATGCAGTTTTCCAAATGCAGGTGGGAGGATACCTTCTAAACCTTGAGTCAGTTCTACAAGAACCAAGAGAAACACCAAAAAGTAAAACAAAACTCTCCACACCACTTCCAAAGCAATGAAGCAAAACCACAGCCAAGAGTCAGTGGCGGGGCCACCTGGCCCACACCCATAAATGCTAGGATAGTCCTGGTCACTTCCCCAGCCACACCTTTCTGAGTTTCTGTGGCCAATCTTGTGCTCTCCTATTCTAGAATACCATGACAGAAAGAATTCCAACTGCAGAAATAAGAAGTGTTTGCATGTGTGTGTGTGTGCACTCACATGTGTGTGTAGGTAAACTCACTTGTTAGGGGTGAGGTGGTGATAAAGTGAGAGAAATATTAATACTAAGCAACAGCCTAAATGAAACAATACATGTAAAGCACTTAGAACAATATTTGGAATTTAGACTGGAAACATGGGTAATAATAAATCATATCAAAAAGGATATATTTGGCCTATTAAAATATAAAACATTATCTATGTTTCCATATTTTATGGGCACCCAATAAGTATAAGCTATTATTTTTTTTAAGCTAGTATTTTTAAGAAACCCTTAAATAGGAAAAAAATAGAGTAAAATATTTTTAACCATGATAACTTACTGAATTTTAACTTAGAAGTACTGACTTTTAATTATATTTATTTGATATAATTTCTTATCCATATTTTGTCTCCAGTAAAAAACCTCTGAGCTGCTAATTATGTTAATCATCTCTTTAAAATCCAAATATCATTTTATGAACATAGTACGCTGGGACATGACAAACTTGAGTTGTGAAGATTGGAATAAAAAGTAGTATAAGATTTGGTCAAGAGGGTACATAATTTATCAATAATAAATTTGACTTTTAACAATAGTGAAATTAGAAGACATATTTCCCTTTTTCTAAATCTCCCTCCTTTATTTCCTTCCACTCCTCTTTGTCTCTTTTCTTCTTTTTTCCTCTCTTCTCTCCTTCCTTCCATGCATTTTCTTCCCTCTCTCCCTTACTCTTTGTTCATTCGTTCAATCCATCAACCAAACAACAATGATTTGTTGAAGGCTTTTGTTGTTTTTTCATTAAGACAAACCAATTACGTAGTGTACTGCCGTGTGGTGCTAAGTCACTTTAGTCATGTCTGACTCTCAGTGATGCTATGGACTGTAACCCACCAGGCTCCTCTGTTTATGGGATTCTCCAGGCAAGAATACTGGAGTGGGTAGTAATGCCCTCCTCCAGGGGATCTTCCCCGCTCAGGGATCAAATCCACATCTCTATGTCTCCAGCATTGGCAGGCAGGCAGGGTCTTTTACCGATAGCGCCACCTGGGAAGCCCCAAGTAGCATGCTATTTTTTTCAATTGATACATGTATTTAAACAAATAGATAAGTTAAAGTTATTCAATTTCCAAAGTCTGTAGTTCTAAGGACTCACCCCAGCAGGAGAGTACTTGACCCAGCTATAGAATACAGGGTCTTACAATAGTCATATTAAATTTGACCTGACTTTATCTGTATCTGTTCAGTCTCAGTTTATTATGTCTACTGAGCTTTTAAATCCCCTCTCTGGCTTCATTTCTACTATTATTCCTCTAACTTGGCACCCTCATGGGTTCTCACAGTGCACCTGCCAAGGTACCTAGACTATGCTTTTCTTCCATCCTATGTTCCCCCTGCTCTTTTTCCCTCTCTCTCAAAGGCCTCCTTCAACATTAAAGACAGTCATCTGTAGTGGAAAAGCAATAATGAAAGAGAAGTCAGAGCCTTGCTCTGAAATGTCTGTGGGATGGAGAGAAGAGGAGCAACACATTTCCATCTTGGTGGTGGGAAAAGGAACCTCAAGGCAGAGCTGTGTCTGGAAAGGAAATCTTTGTTCATGGTTTGCAGCCTTCTTGAGTCACTGGTCATTACTAGCAACACAGAAGCCACAGAATGAAATGAGAAAAGGGCTGAGCGGAATTTGGGAAGTATAGAGAAGCAGGAAGTGAGCTCCCTTGACAAAATATATGACTATACCATATGTTTTCTAAAACCCCCCCCCACACACACGCACACACACACAGCACTCTAGGTTCTGCCAGAGGACCATGAAGCTATCTGGGCTTGAGAATTTATAGATCAATTAATGCAACTACAGCTATCTTCAATTTAGGAACTCAAAAAATAGTTAAAATCTCTTGCTTATGCAGCAGTTAAGTAGAGATTTGGAGATAACATAGTTTAAGGATGTCTTCAAGCCTTGGGTAGACAATGTAGTTCTTCAGTGATGGGAAAATTACATCACTCCCATGGGCCATGTATTTTTTCTCAGCGATAATTAAGACACATTATATTGGTATAATAACCAGCACAATGCCATAGCCTGCCTTTTATAAATGTGCTGGATTTTTGGAAGAAGTCCAAAAAATACATGTTAAGGAAAATAATACAATCATTTTTCATTGCTTTAGTTCTTATCACTTTATTAGTGCTGGTGAGGGAGGTAATATCAACCTTTAACCAGTCCTAGAAAAAGGGCCTGATACTGTTGAATGAGACCAAAAAGAACAAATCATGACCAAGGAGGGTTATCACACAGCTGTTCCTGATTCTGACCAATAATTAGTTTAATGAGAAGTTTATGAAACCCATGAGATTTCTTTGGAAAGAAGCATAGGGCCAAAAAAGGAGCATGGATTGTTCTCCTGAGTTTGTTTAAGAAGCCCACTGGGTATTCCAATGGGATACACCAGGTTGTGAATCCTGGTGTTCCAGCAGTTCTGTGGCTGATCAAGTTAGGGTCCTTTATAAACCCTAACTCAATTCCATGATATCTCAGGGTTCTATTTACCTGTGTATCATGAATTAGGTGGTATTCATGAAATATTTACTGCCTTCCTTGTCCTTCTACCCTTTAAATGATATTGAGCTTGGCCATATTATATAGGTTGACCAACAGAATGTGGGCTCAAAAGATACTCGCCTCTTCCAAGCTGAGACCTTACAAATTACAAGTGATTCCTCTTACCATATTGGGAGTTGTTTACTATGCCATGACAAGAACAAGTCCAAAAAAACTGGTCCAAGAAGAAGAAAAATCATGAGAACAAACAAGAAGGTGATCTGCCACTTGAAGCAGCACCATCCCAACCCACTAGCAGACCTATGAGCAAGACACAAAAAGCTATTGTTACTCTACTGGTATTTTGTGGTTGGTTGCTATGTAGCATTACTCTATCTACAGCTAACTAACACATCTTACACTGAAAGATCAAATTAGTTAATATGAATAACTATTTTCTCTTGGGATTCCAAGAGTTCTGACCAATTCAATCAGTCCAAAAACTTTATACTTTATTATACCCATTCAACTTGCCCTAGAAATCCAGTCGGTACCATTCGTCAAATCTGTCTTATGTAGCATACAGTGCCTCCCAGCCCTTTACAATTCCCATTTGTCTTATTTTTACAGGCAGGATTAAACTACATTTTTCATCTTTTTTAAGGAATTTCAGATTCCCCCACTCTTTTTTTCCTCAGGAGGAAGCACTTCCTTCTGTAAACGGTAACCCTCTCCTTTGCATATCACCTTCTGCAACAAATTTTAGTACCTCTAGTAATCCCCTGCATCACCTATTGGTTAATATGTCCTTTAGCATCTAACAGAATTTTAAGAACAGGAATATTTATCTTGAATTTCAAAAGGAATGTAGGTCCCTCAAACTAATCAGGTACAATTTAAATCAACCCACTTCCCCTCTAAATCTGCTTCTCCTTTATAGACTCTTAATTCAATAAATGTCTCTCCATTTTCCTAGTTGCCCAAGCCAGAAATCTGAGTGATTATTGATCTCCACACTTCACCTCCTATGAACTACGTCCTATTTCATCGAAACTTAGGATTTTTGAATATCAATCAAATCTATTCACCTCTCTGCAGCCCCACCACTGTCCCCCCTGGGCATGGTTACAGCTTATTCTCACCTGTTCCACCTATCTCTGGTCTTAACCATTTACAAAACAATTTCCTGCAGCAGCCAAAGAGAAATTTTTTTTAAGTTCATATATGTCATCTGATCTTAAAATGTTTCATTGGCTCCTGACTGCAGCAGGATGAAGTGTAAATTTCTATTTGACTTATTAGATCTTTTATTATTTAGCTCAGTAGACTTCTCTAGCCTACTTCTGATTAATGCCCACCTTGTGTTCTCTATCTTAAAAAAGAGAATAACTTCCTGCATCTCCCCAAACCCATTTTGTTCTCTCTTATTCCCAGTCATTTGAACATGGTGTTCTGTCCATCTGATACCCTCATTCTCCTCCCAAGACCCTCCCCTTAGTTATCTCCTTTTGTCCATTTTATATCTTAAGTCAGATAACACTTTCTTTAGATGACTGCTCTGACTCTTGCCTTTCCCTCTCGCCCTGATAGGCCTGGAAAGTGTTTCTACAGCATCTTGGACTTACATGCTTCCTGACAGCACTTATTATCCTATACTGCAATTTCTGAATAATTTGCAGCTGACTCTAACCAAGAGCCAAGAGCCATCCCATCTTCCAGCTAGACCCCTGTGTGCTGTGCTGTGCATAGTTGCTCAGTCGTGTCTGACTCTCTGCGACCCCATGGACTGTAGCCCTCCAGGCTCCTCTGTCCATGGGGATTCTCCAGGCAAGAATACTGGAGTGGGTTGCTGTGCCTTCCTCCAGGAGATCTTCCCAACCCAGGGATCGAACCCAAGCCTCGTGCCTAGCAGGTGGATTCTTTACTGTCAGAGCTACCCGGGAATTCCATCTAGACCCTTAGTATAATTCAAATATCTACATGTTTGTAGCCATGTTCCTATGGGAAGCTGGGCCTCAGCCTCAGCTTCCATCAAGGAAACCTGATTGTTGCAGCTAATTATAAAAGGTACATTTCTGCAGTAGTGATTAGGACACTGACATGGAATGCAATTCTGACCAATGAGACATTGAAGAGAAGTTAGGAGAGTCTGTTTGGGAAGAATTTTTCTTTCTCTTAAAAAAAGATATAAAAGAAAGGATTTTTTTTTTTTTAAACTAGTCATGGATATCTGCCGTTGATAGCTAGACTTATGACAGAAATCATAAGATCACGGAGGAAGAAGTCAGAAAAACCACCAACACTGGAGGAAGGCAAAAAATAAAGATGGAAAAGATTCTCAGGCCTTTGATTAAGTCAGAGTCACTGAGTGGTTTGAGCTGCTATTTGCCTCTCCAATGGGGATTGGAAGCCAGTTGAGTTCAAGTTTTCTCTTCCAGCTACAAGCATTCTAACTTATATACTTGTCTATTTTCCTCACTGTACTGATACTACTAAGAATTTAGAATGCCTGTAAGTAGGATAAGTAAAAGGACTAAGAAATTAAAAATAGATCTTAGAAGGTTGCAATTGCTATAAAATAATTGATAAGAAAAAACTATCATTAATGTGATACTATATAGAAAATCAGAATAAGCTTTAGAGGAAAAGGCTGTGGCAGTCTACTGATTTAGTCTCTGGGCCACTAAAATGAACCTGTAACAGTCCTTTAAAAGCTGGGTTTGAAGTGATCACAAGGATTGGATTGCACAAAATTCAGAAGCCTCCAGAAGTGTGACCTAATTTAATTTCTTTTCTGTTCAGCCCCTTGCCTTTCCCCCTTTCTCATGCCAGCCCTGGTTTTACTTCAAGAGATGAAGAACTTAAAAGAGGAAAATCCCACCAACACATTCACCTAGGCTCTGAATAAAGATCCAAGAAAAGGTCAAGGTGATATACAAACCCACAGTCACATCAACCTTCCGTGGATCTGGACACTGAACAATGCCAGGGATCTCTCTGCTTCTGCAGAATTTCTTGTTAGAAACAGGAATGTGGAGAATAGCAAGAAAGAAAAATCCTCTGTTTTTTGGTGAGCTTAGAGTCCTATGATAGGAAGCCTTTTCCCACCTTCATTTTTATGCATTTTAATATTAAGTAGATGGAAGGGAGGACAGAGACAGCTGGTTATTAAATAGCAGCTCCCTGCCATTTATCAAAATATAACCAACTCTCCATTTTTATAAGGAAATAAATTTGTATATTGTTCCATATTATTGCAAGAAGATTAGTGTCTGAACACATTTCTAAAAAACTGATTAATTTTAGTTTCTATTAACACTGCAAATAGAACTGTTCACAAATGTTTGTGAACAGTTACCTGCAAAATGAGACAAGTTGTAGAATGCAGAATTTACATTTTCTTCAAAATTTTGGTAGAAATATGAACTTATCTGAGTCAATATTTTTGATGGCTTATTTATTTCCTTATTTCGGGAGGCATTAAAATTGTAACTTTTGACTCAATTCTCTCATGGTTATAAATTTTTTCTAGATTGTTTATATTCCATTGAGTCAGTTTGAGTAAAGTTTTATTTCTGTGACTTTACATCAAAATCAAGCTGTAAAAATAAGCAATAATAAATGTACTACAGCTTTAGAAATGTATAACTATTTTCCTTGATGATTCTAGAGCTATACTATCTAATAGAGTAGCCCAAAGCCACATGTAGCTATTAAGTACTTACAATATGGTTAGTCCAAACTGAAATGTGTCAAAAGTGTAATAGACACTCTGGAGTTTGAAGATTTAGTATGAAAGAAGAATATAAGATAATTCATTAACAATTTTTATATTGATTACATATTGAGCTTAAAATATTTTAGATATATTGAATTAAAATATAATTTAGTTTAAAATTTTTTAATGTGACTGTTAAAATTTTTTAATTACACATATGGTATGCATGATATTTCCATTAGGTAGTACTGTTTGAGAATAATCATCAGATCTGTTCACATGATGCCCTGCATTGTAGGACAATGACATATGTATAATTCCTGAAAGATGTTATGATGTCATGATAAAAAAAGATACTCCTTCTAAATAGATATGTTCTTGGAAAATGCTTAGAACCTGTCTGAGTCTTGATTGCTTCACCTCTCAAATAAAAGAGCTCCATAAGATGATTCCTAAATTTCCTTCCAATTCTCAAATATTTAATGATTTTGTGATTTCTTGAATAGATTCTAAGTTCATGGTATAGCTCATTTCTCTTTAACAAATATTTCTGGAACATCTATCATGTGTCAGGTCCTGTGATAAAATAATTCAACATCTAAACATCTCCCTCTTTATTTAGTACTACTCTTCACTCTTGGCAAGTCTTCAAGAAATAGTTATGGAATTAATGAATATTATTCTTCCCTGCTTACATGCTGATTCAAAAGGAAAAAAAATTTTTTCTCCCTGTCTTTATCTCTGATTCTGTCTTTGTTTCTCTCTCTCTCTCTCATACACCCCCCCGCCCCAGAACCTGGCTGTGAATGAAATACCAAAAAAGGTTTTTGGTTTTTTTCTAAAACTGAATTGTGATTCTTTAGCAGAAACTCAAGTGCTCATATAACTGAATGGTCTCTGAACCCTACAGCTAAAAATGTCTTGCTTCTTCTGAAAAATGGAAATTGCATTGTGATTCTGTATCAAGAGCACTCCAGTTTTAGCTGCTTTTGTCCTCTTTGAGGCTTGCCTGGGTCAATAATTAGCAACACAGCTTCTGGGATTGAGTGAAAAAAGAGGATGATGAATGAGTACAAATGAGCTGCCTTAAAAAAGCAGTAGCATAAAGCAAAAGAGCACTTGAGACTCATCCCATCAAAATGGTCACATAGTGCAGGATGAGAAACGTGACACTAAAAATTACTAAGCCGGAACCTAGCCGTGTGCACTTGCTTAACCAAGCTCGCTGTTCACAGAATGCATTT
Source organism: Muntiacus reevesi (assembly GCF_963930625.1). Taxonomy (NCBI): domain Eukaryota; kingdom Metazoa; phylum Chordata; class Mammalia; order Artiodactyla; family Cervidae; genus Muntiacus; species Muntiacus reevesi. The sequence continues at coordinate 48,723,449 of NC_089262.1, forward strand.
TCACCTTCTGCTTTAGTGAGGAGTATTCTCAGATTACTCTAAATGTTTCTAAAAAGCTTCTTCAATTTTACTGGGATTCTTAAACATCTTTTCAGGTCCCCCCCCCCCCCCCCAATGAATGAGCAAACAGTCTGATATACTGGGAAGAGTGCTGGAAATCAACAGCTAGTATATTTGATTTCTGAGAACTGCTGTATCCTATTGATGTGAAATTGAACTGTTGAATCTTTCTGATCTGCTTCTTCATCTGAAAAATAAGGATAAATCCCTATGTACACAAGGGTTAGTAAGGGGATCAAATGAGATAATGGTAAGGTAAAACATTTAACAATGCATAAATGTTCTACAAATGTAGACTATCTCATACTTAATCATCACATAAGTCTCCTATGAGTTAAAATCTGGTCATATTACATGTTACATACATGATCCTAGATCCAAAGGAGAAGAAAATGAAGAAATATATATAACAAACTGTTATGTCTCTTATAAGAAACAGCACAACATTCATAACATTAATATTTAAAATAATATGATCAGTCGGACATACTCAGTCGACTCTCTGCGACTCTTTGCAACCCCATGGACTGTAGCCTACGAGGTTCCTCCACCATGGAAGTTTCTAGGCAAGAGTACTAGAGTGGGTTGCCGTTTCCTTCTCCAGGGGATCTTTCCAATCTAGGGATTGAACTTGGGTCCCCAGAATTGCAAGCAGACGATCTTACTGTCTGAGCCACCAGGGAAACTCCCAAAATAATATGCTGTAATTGTATAGACTCTAGAGACATACTAGTACATCTGAGTTCTGACTCTATCTTTTACTACCTATGTGATTTGAAACAGATCTCTTCATCCCTGCATTCTTTACTTTTTAAATCCGTAAAATGGGGATAATAATAATACATATCTCATAGGTTGACTGTGAGGAATGAAGTCTTTAATATAGAGAAAATATTAGAATGAGGCTGGCACATATAAGTATTACATTAGTATAGCTGTTGTTCAGGGATACATTCTATGATGCTTTCCTTAAATGCTAGGCTAACTCTTGGATAGTATTTGTTTGACATTGTTTGAAAAGGAGCATAGATTTCTCACATGCACGTGTTGGATGTTCCACAAGTGCATTATGGGAGAACAAAGAAAAGCAACTCGGTACATGATTCATAAATGACAGCCTAGATGTGCCCACATTTTATAGAAGGCTGATATTATAGTGAACCAGAGTACACGCATTTGGGACCTTGGTAAAATTTGCAGTCCTTTAATTTTTACTTGTTTTTTTTTCAGGTAATGAAATAACAGCTAGAAGTGTCTTGAATTTGCAATGTGACTTTAAAAATCACTTTCATATCCATTACCTCAGTAGAAGTTCAGAACTATGAAAGGTCAACAATGAACTTACTTTCACCCTCACTTATCTCTTTGAGGAATCAATTCAATTGAATACTTGTACTTGAGAAAAACAGGTGGGCTCTTTGCCAAATACTTTCTGGCAGCTCTTAAGCCTGAGCTTTTCATTTGAGCCAACTGCAAGCCTAGAAGGATCCAGAGGGGCAATTTATCAGCCCAGCAGACCTCGCAGGCCCTGGACTGTGGCCGGGACATGTCTTCTACAAACAGCTGTCAGTAACTGAATCACTGACTGTGTCTTCCTTGAGAGGAAAGCCATTTTGAGTGCTTCGCCAAGTCCAAGAGTGCGAGAGAGAGGAGACTGGCGAGGCAGGGACTTCCACTAGGATTTTCCAGTGGGCTACGACTAGTTGCCTCATCCGATTTGCTGGATTCAGAAGTGATTTTCCACGAGACTACACCTACTGCACAGGAAAGCCTTGAGCTGTTTCTTATCCAATTTGATCATCTACAAAATCAGTATTGTTGATTTAGAGCCCCAAGATATGGCAAATGTGGCAGAGATGAGAGTTCCATGCCAATGTTTTTAAGGAGGCATTTGCTAGGAAAGTCCCTAGAGAAAGGGGCTTGACACACACCATCTTGTAAGATTTCAGTTAAATTTAACCATTATGCTTACTTCAGAAAGAAATCCTCCTCAAAAGAGTTGCTTGCTTTCCTCGAAATACTCACTGAAATCCTTAAATACATTATGATAATGAATATACCAAACAGAGGTTAATCTTTTATTACTAAGATTAGTGTAATATCTGAAGGTCATGAGTTGGATTAACAACCAGAATAAGACTTTAGGTATACTGAATGTATAAAATTGAGCATATCTGCATTCACTCCAGGACAAAACAAGCTGGTTTAAAAAAATTCTCTCATTATCTTTTGTTCTTTGATTTTCATCCTTCTTCCAACAATTTGAACTTTAAGAGTTGTACAAGAATTCAAAATAATATAAAACAAGCAATGACTGGCTCTCATGCAACATCATCTCCCCAACACCTATAGCATTGCCCCAAACATTGTGGGTACTCAAAATATTTATGAAATGGACAAATATCTGGAAGGTTTGGGTAATTTTAACCAAACAACTACTTATATTTATCTCTAAACATAATAGTCTTGAACACATTAAGAGAAACTGATCAATACTAAACAACAACAAAAATGTTCTCCTTTGTAGGAACATAACACCAAAGTATGATTGTGAAACATCAAAAAGTAATCTACAAATTAACTACAGTGTTTTTAAATGAGTCAAAGCCATTCTATGAATAAATAACGTAGTACTTTGCTAAAGGTTGTTGCTATTATGTGTAAGCCCTTCAGGATGAAAACTTGGAGTCCTATTTTTAATATGGTTGTCATATTAATTAATGAAAAATGTAGACAGTTCATGCAAGCACATCAGTCAAGCATTACTCATGAGGGTCAACGGGACACTTCAGAAATGAGAATTAAAAGCATGGAATACTCTCTTGATTTGGAAAACTGATTCTAAATTTCTTGATTTTCCCAGAGGGTAGTGTTTAAGCAAAATCTGGCACGGAAGTAAAATGTGTAATTGAAGCCAACCCTCCCTTATTTCCCCTAGGGAAAAGAAGATCCTTTCACGCTTGGGAGATGCTTTGAATGCTGTCCCTGAACTGGCCCCAGGTGACCTGTTCTTTGTGGCGCTCATATCACTTCCTCCCACAGCATGCTTTCCTGTGGGGGGAAGAGGGTGAGAAGCATGTCTTGAGACTCTTCCACTCCCAACTAATGTCAATAAAAATCTGCTCTTGGGAAGGACTCAGCTCAGATATTTATACTTGTATGGATTCAAATCGTTCTACCTTTTAATGAGGTATTTGTGTTTTTGGTCTTACCTTTGTGTAAAAAGGTCAAGATACAAAAACTATTTTTTTTTCTTTTCAAAGGAAATTGTCACCATTGGACCTCATGAAGATTAAGTCTTTTAGTGTAGTTATTTGGCTTTAAGTTAAAAGAAATCTGCCTGGTACTGAAAGTACATATACAAACTATGTTGACCAATTTGATCATGCTGTTTCAGTGAATTAAAAAGAGATGTACAATTCATTCATTGGTTGTTCAGACTGTGGTACCTCTGTTTATACTGAACACTGGCTTCCTTGGCCATCTCATCAGTGTCTTCATGTCTGACACACATTTCTGACTTCTCGATGGATGTTTCTACTCTGAGGACACAACCCCTCTCAATGAGAACATGGCTGAAACCACATCCATCTGTTTGTTCCACCAACACACTGTCCTTCTAGACTTTCCCACTTCCCAGTCTTTAGTTCAGTCATGACTGACTTTTCATTTCCACACCCCATTGTATTCATTGCAAATTTCAAGTTGTTACAGTCATGTATGGATGTGAGAGTTGGACTGAGTGCCGAAGAACTGATGCTTTCAAATTGTGATGTTGGAGAAGACTCTTGAGAGTCCTTTGGACTGCAAGGAAATCAAACCGGTCAATCCTAAAGGAAATCAAACCTCATTGGAAGGACTAATGCTGAAGCTGAAGCTCCAATACTTTGGCCACCTGATGTGAAAAGCCAACTCATTGGAAAAGACCCTGATGTTGGGAAAGATTGATGGCAGGATGAGGAGGGGGTGCCAGAGCATGAGATGGTTAGAGGGCATCACTGACTCAATGGACATAAGTTTGAGCAAAGTCCAGGAGGTAGAGAAGGACAGGGAAGCCTGGTGTGCTGCCGTCCACTGGTCACAAAGAGTCAGACACGACTGAGTGACTGAACAGCAACACCGACACATTTCCAGAAACGACCTTCATTCTATCTCCACATCCATGAACTTAGTTTATTATCTGATTATTCTTTTCTTGACAAAAATAATATTTACTCATTGTATTAGCCTGCTAGGACTGACATAACAAATACCACAGACTGGGGGGCTTAAATAACAGACGTGTATTTTCTCATAGTTCTGGAAGCTGGAAATTCAGATCAAGGTGTGGGCAGGATTGGTTTCTTCTGATGACTTCCCTCCTTGACTTGTAGGTGGCCATCTTCTCTCTTTATCCTCACATGGTCTTTTTGTGCCTGTGTTCTAATTTTCTCTTTTTACTGGGGTATCAGTCAAATTGGCTTAAGGTTCATTCATATGACCTGGCTCTACCTTTTGTTGTTCAGTCACTTAGTCATGTCCGATTCTTCATGACCCCATGGACTGCAGCACGCCAGGTTTCCTTGTCCTTCATCATCTGGAGATCGCTCAAACTCATGTCTATTGAGTCAGTGATGCCATCCAACCATCTCATCCTCTGCTGTCCCCTTGTCCTCCTGCCTTCAATCTTTCCCAGCATCAAGATCTTTTCCAATAAGTCAGTTCTTCACATCAGGTGGCCAAAGAATTGGAGCTTCAACATCAGTCCTTCCAATGAATATTCAGGGTTGATTTCCCTTAGGATGGACTGGTTGGATCTCCTTACAGTCCAAGGGACTCTCAAGAGTCTTCTCCAAAACCACAGTTCTAACACATCAATTCTTAGGTGCTCAGCCTTCTTAGTCACCTGTTTAAATGCCCTATCTCCAACATATATTGAAGTGCTGAAGTAAGTACTCATCATACGAATTTGGGGAAGACACAGTCTATAACACTCACGTTTTTCTTATGACGCATGCTTTTATCTCTGAATGTCATATTTTCCCCCAGGATTATTTTGATAGTCTTTTGAAAAACTGTGTCTTACAATTGCAGATACTTCCTTAAACCAAGGCTCTCTCTTCAGGATCCGAAGGCCCACTGTCTCATGTTAACCTCCTCATTCTCTCCTTCAAGGCCCTCTACAATCCAGATGTCCACGTTCAAGTTTCCTTTCCTATGATTCTAATAAAACAAAGTCACTATAAATTATGCAAACACAGATGTCTATCTCCTACTTCTGTTGTCCTCACGTATATTTTTCTAAGAATGGCATCATTTTTCAAAACTCTAAGCAAAAGTTAGTTTACTTCAGCTTTACCTTTCATCAACCTCTTACACATCCTTCCAAACAACTATGGTTCCTGGTTCCTGAGCCATAGTCAACTTACCTGGCCCTCTCTTATTTTACCTTTCTCTGCAGATTTCCTCACTCCCTAAATCCTAAATCTACTCCTTTAACAGAGGACTTACAGCATCATGGGTACTGAATAACCCACTTACTGAGTTGATCAAACAGTCTATTTGACATCAATTGTTTCAGAGGTCAATATGATTAAAATATATCAAACAATTATTGATTATTATTTATTCTTTTGCTCATCTTATAGACAAGGCATAAAACCATGGCTAGATGACTAAGAGTCATTAATGATTATTTTCGTTGATTATTTTTAACCCCCAAATAGTATACATTTTCTTTCTACTTTAAACAAGTATAGATTGCTAATGTTAGGTGCACACACACACACACACATGACTTTTTTTTAAACCAAATTTTTTGGTGACATTTGTGAAAACTAGCAGAAATGTTCTTATTATCCACATTATGATAATACAGTTTGACTGGTTTGCCAAAAATTTTGTAAGATCTGATTTTAAGACATTTTTAGGTCAATTCTAGTTTATTCCCCCTTCTAATTACCCTTTCCGAAGTTTACTCTGCATTTGGCACAAAGATCTTAGTTCTTCCCTATTTTCTTGTCTACCTAAATAAGTTACCTTAAGTCTCTGAAAATAATACATTAATATAGGCCAAATGTGACCAAAATTCTGATGGCCTAGTTCACAGTGTTTTCTAACTCCCTTCACCCTTTTTGCATGTATTATAGAAACTAGAAAGCAAATATTAACTTTCTAATCTCCTTCCCACTAGAGATGGGCATATAGTATAGTTCTGGCTAGCGGGCTATAAGCTGAAGTCTTTTGAAGGCTTTGGGGAACGTTTTGCACTTCTGGTGAGTGGACAGATGTGATTAGAGCTGATCCTCCCGTCCGCTCACTGCATGTAACACAGATATGATGTTTAAAGCTGCAGTACCATCTTGTCATCATGAGGGAAAGGCCATCTTGCCAGCATGAGGGAAAGGCCAAGAAAATTTCCTAGATGCTGGCCTTCTGCAAATGGTGATAATATCATACAACAACTGAAATGCTTCCAGTGGCCACTTATTTAAAAGTAACCCACTATTTGTACCCTCCCTACACTGTTGGTGTGAATGTAAACTGTTACAGTCACTAAGGAGATAATTATAGAGGCTCCTTAAAAAACTAAAAATAGAGCTAACATATGACCCTGCCAGAGAAAAACATGATACAAAAAGATACATGCACCCCACTGTTCATTGCTACACTGCTTACAATAGCCAAGACATGGAAGCAACCTAAATGTCCGTCAGCAGAGGAATGGATAAAAAAGATGTGGCACATATACAATGGAATATTACTCAGTCATTAAAAATAATGAAATAATCCCATTTGTAGCAATGTGTATGGACCTAGAGAGTGTCATACTGAGTGAGGTAAGTCAGACAGAGAATGAGAAATATTGTACAACATCCCTTATATGTGGAATCTAAAAAAGAAAATTATACAGATGAACTTACAAAACAAAAACAGGCTGACAGACTTTGATAACAAGTTTATAGTTGTGGGGGGAAGGACCCACCGTATATCACATGGAACTCTGCTCAATGTTATGTGGCAGCCTAGATGGGAGGGGAGTTTGGGGGAGAATGGATACATGGATAAGTATGACTGAGTCCCTTCGCTATTCACCTGAAACTATCACAACATTGTTAATACAAAATTTTTTTTTTTAATTTCTTTTTAAAGTAACCCCTATTGGTGCAAGCCATTGTGGGTCCAGGTTTCTTGTTACTCATAGCTGAAAGCATTTAAAAGTAACACACTAAAGCTGACAGTTGGAGTTTTCCACAAAGAAAACCTTTTCTGTGGCCAGAGAATGCTCTCTAATCAAAATCCAGTTACAAGTCCACAAATCCAGTTCCCTAGGTCAAAAGGAAGCAAGGAACCACGAGGACCTATTATATAGCTCAAGTATTTTGCAATAATCTGTAAGAGAAAGAATCAGAAAAAAAATATACATATATATACAGACACACACACATATATATATATATATACATAAGGGCTTCCCTGGTGGCTCAGACTATAATAAAGAATCTGACTGTAATGCAGGAGACTTGGGTTCAATCCTAGAGGGGAAGATCCCCTGGAGAAGGGAATGGCAACCCACTCCAGTATTCTTGCCTAGAAAATTCCATGGACAGAGGAGCCTGGTGGGCTACAGTCCATGGGATCACAGTCGTACACAACTGAGCGACTAACACTACCACCATCATATATACATGCACACACACATAAAACTGAATCACTGCGCTGTACACCTGAAACAAAGACAACACTGTAAATCAGCTACACCTCAATTTAATAAAGACATAAAATTAAAAAAAAATATGCTGCTGCTGTTGTGTAGTCGCTACGTCGTGTCTGCCTCTTGTGACCCTATGGACTGTAGTTCGCCAGGCTTCTCTGTCCATGGGATTTCCCAAGTAAGAATACTGGAGTGAGTTGCCATTTCCTTCTCTAGGGGATCTTCCTGAACCAGGGATCGAACCTGTGTCTCCAGCACTGCAGGTGGATTCTTTGCCACTGAGCCACCATGGAAGCCACCAGGGGAGCTGTCTCCCCGCTACCCTTTAATGCTCCGAAAAGGAAGTGAGGGAGAGTGCGTTGGCTATTTCAACATAAATCACTCATCACTAAGAGAATCTCTGTTATCCTCTTTCTTTTCCCCCAGGGATTACTATTAACCATTTTTCAAGACTAAGAGAATCTGTTATCCTCTTTCTTTCCCCCTAGGGATTATTATCAACAATTTTTCAAGGAAGGGAAATATTAAAAGTTAGATGGAAAGGGTGGACTTCATGAGGAATCCATTGTGTAAACATTACTGTGATCTCCTTCTCCAGTGGTGAAGATGGCATAGAATAGCATAGAATGTTTGTCATCCAACTGGTTTTTTTTAATTTTTAAAAAATGTTTTACATTCCTTGGATAGAGTACCGCCTAACAACAATCCCCAGTTGGCAAGAATCCCATATATTTCTAACATAAATTCAGGAAGCTGGGTGTGCCTCTCTCCAGCTCACTATCAGAATTAAACTCAGTTGTCGTAATGATGCTATTAGAGCTTCAGATTTTATAATTTACATAGCCCAAGGCATTATTCATTTTTATGAAGAGATTTTGGTTCCAGTTCTGCCAAGTCCTAAATAGTTCTAATTACAGTCTCTTTGGGAAGTTTTTCCTTGATCTGCTGGATTCAAGATGCTTTAGTAAATAACCAGCTAGGAGTATTTCTGGTGGGGATAATTTATATTTAATTTTAATGCCTTAATTGTATTTTCTACACATCCTGAAATCCCAGGACAGTAATCTCACTAAGTACATAAAAAATTGTATATAATACATTACCGTGAAAACAATATATTGTTGAAGAAAAAGGCATTTTTATTTACTTTTTTTTACTTTTTTGTATTGGAGTAAAGCTGATTAACAATATGATAGTCTCATGTGGACAGCAAAGGGACTCAGTCCTACATATACATGTATCCAATCTCCTCAAACTCCCCTCCCATCGAGGCTACCACGTAACATTGAGCAGAGTTCCCTGTGCTATATACAGTAGGTCCTTGTTGGTTATCCACTTAAAATATAGCAGTGTGTATATATCCATCCCAAAGTATCTCTTTCCCCCACCCCCCAGGCCACCATAAATTTGTTCTCTATGTCTGTGAATCTGCTTCTGTTTTACAAATGAGGTCATTTGTATCATTTCTTTTGAGATTCAGCATATAATAGATGTCATGTGGAGGTTTGGTTCATGTTGATCCAAAGCTGCAAAGCCTTTAAATAAAATAATTTATCTATTTATCTGAACAACAGGTAGCCTTACTTGTTTGTTGAATGCTAAGCTATGGGGTTCTCTTTTAGATACAAAAAATGTATCTAATTTAGCTTACACACAAAACACACAGAATCTTTATATCTTGGAGCAGCCCCATATTTAATAGTGTCCTTTCTACCTAACTCTGATAGCCTTTGTAGGATTGGCAATTTGACAAAAGCAGCTCAGTGAGAAGGAATTAGGAGAAACAAGCAGGAGGAGGTGATCTGGAGAACGTCTTGATACTGTTTGCTAGGTAAGCATAGTGGTTACACTATGGATTTAGTGTTTACGTTAGGATTTAGGATTTCAAAATTAAATTAGTTACTCCTAAATTAAAATTTAGGATTTAGATTTTACGTTAGTTGGAAGGACATTGATAAAACTAAAGCAACCACACTTGGTACCACTATTGTTTTACTGAGGTTTACGGGCAAAGCAGAACTATACTAACATGGCCACATGACACTAACCAGGCCTTCTCCTCACGCCCCCATTCCTGGGAATACATTTGTTCTTATAGCTGAGTAATTAATTACACTGTAGGTACATCATCCATGAAGAGATAAACCAATTAGTCACTCATTAGGAAAAATGACTTAAGTTCCATCTGGCCTTCTCCACCCCTTTTTGAAATGTTCTTAGTACATATATTTTTTCCTCATAAATATTCTATTATTATTTTTCACTTGGCTAACTCCTGTTCACACTTAATTTCTCAGCTTGCATATTTCCTCCCAGAAGCTTTGATTTCCCACCCCTAAATTAATTGGTTCTCCCCTTTATAATATGGCTTGGAATCTCTACTTCTCCTTTGGTGCACTTCATCTAATCACGGATTTAATTTGGGGATGATGTATTTAAGGCTTATCAGATGCTGGAGGACAGGGGCCATGTTTGTTTTATTCACCTCTGTTTCCTTAGAGTCCAGCAGAGTCTAGTACAGGACTGTACAAGAGCCCAATAAATATATCAAGTAGCAGAGCTCACACTGCCTTCCTGGCTCAGAGCACGGGAACCAGGCCCTGAAGAATACTAACAGTTGGAATCTGCAAAGAGCAAAATACACACTTTGCAGAGGAGACAGCTACAAAGGTGGGGAAGCACCTAGACCCTGGAAAAACAAGAAAGATGACAAAAGAGAACTGCATGTTTCATGGTTTCAGGGTCATGTTGATTTATTAATCTTTCCTATTGAAAAAAAAATTTTTTTTGCCCCCATTGGAACGGGCGATGATGCTTAGTTATTATAGTGGATTTAGACCACTCATCTTAAATTTTAAAGACACAAGTAAAATAAGTATAACTTTAAAAAAGAGAGATATTGCAGTACCAATACAATGTCTCCCCCCCAAGGATGAAAGAGGAATTGCTTCTTTAAAAAGTATCCTGTAATACTATGGAGGAAACTCCTTCTGAAGATGGAAACAGAAAAAGCTAGGTGGCAGCAGATTGCCTTGATTTTATCACAACTTCCCAAGCCCTTATCAATGACTAGATATAAGCATGTTTACAACCAATGGCAGTATTCATATAAATAATATAAATATTTCAACAGATTACAGAAATAAGTTTTTAAGCCACTTCTTGACATTTGGAAGAGGTACAGTTGGGAATTTTCCCTGCCTTTGTAGTTTTGAGAAAAATGGTCTTGGCTAGATGTCTGTGGCTATATTCAGATGATTCCTATTCATAAAATGAGAATACAGAAATAGACTAACTTCTGTAACAGTGACACCACTGGGAGAACAAATTGGCTCAAGAAGCAATAAAAAAAAAAACACTTGAGAAGGCACTCTCAAGTAATCAATTTAGTTGTATCGCTTTTTGCTGTGACTCTGAAGAAACCTAATTTAGTCTCTGAAAGTAGCATCTTGGTGTCTTGGCACTTGGTGTCTTGGTGAATTGGCACTTGCAAGCTTCAGGTAAACCACTCCATGAACTTCAAGCCGCCCTTGACAAAAAGGACATTCAGCTCCAATCCACCAGGAAAGGTTTAATTTCACAAGGCAGAACAGACAGAGAAAGTGACCCTCAGAGGAAACCCTCAGAGGAAACCCTCAGAGAATTTGCATTTATTTCCATTCTCCTGCCCATCATAAGCTCAATAGAGCTAATTTTGGACAATGTCTTTTTATTCCTATTTATGGCTATTATCACATTTTTTGATATGTATTGTTGATTGTGGTTGTAAGAAGTAGGTATAGTTTAAAGGGTGTATAGCTGCAGAACTAGGCAGCCTAGGGTTCAAACTTCACTTTACTAGATGGATGACCCTCAGCAAGCCACACCCCATGGGATTTCTATTTTCACAGCTACTGACAAAACAGGGTGTGTGTGTATCATGATAATGCCCACCTCTTGGAGGCGGTAAGGATCAACCAAGTGACCACTGAAAATGGTCAGCACAAGGCGAGGCCTGGAATCTCATCCCTTTGCTATTTTTTGGCCTTTTCTTCTTCCTTCTCTTCTCCACCTTCAGCATATGAGCCTTCTTAGCAGATGATTTCCTGGCATGCTTGACAAGCCCACTGCTCACTGAGAGACTCTTATCCCTGACACAGGACAAAGCTCTGCTAGGAATTCAGCCTGCTTATTCAATGCTCTGTTCATGTGAGAATGCAGAAGGTCCCCAGGGGAAAACCAAGAATCCATGTCTGATTATTTAGTTACACTTTTAAGTCTTCTCCCTTTTTAACAATTTACTATGAGCAGACTCCATCAAGGAGAATATGGAATGAGGAAGGGTGTTGGCTTTGAGGAGAATGGGGGACATAGAAAGGGGAGAATGATGAAGAAGCTCTCCAAAGATGAGTGGTCTGCCAACCCTGATCCTGCCCAATTCCTTGGGAAATCAAGTCTGTGTGCCTCTTAAACTGTCTGCTCTTAGCTTTTCAAGTTTTTCATCCAAAGTATTTAAGTCTAATATTTGTTTTCACGGGGATGTTTTATAAACATGCCTGCATGCTCAGTCGCTGAGTCCTCTCTGCCTCTTTGTGACCCTGTGGACTGTAGCCCACCAGGCTCCTCTGTCCATGGGATTTCCCAGGCAAAAATACTGGAGTAGGTTGCCACTTCCTTTTCCAGGGGAACTTCCAGACTCAGGCATCAAACGCACATCTCCTGTATTTGCAGGCGGGTTCTTTACCACTGAGCCACCAAGGAAGCCCATTTTACAAACAATCCCAAATTAATCCTCATTATTCCTTGAAATAGTAATCTGATCTATTATCAAAAGCTCTTATTTATGGGATTCTTTGAAATTTCATTTCACAGACAGGTGTGTTTTTATTATATTTGGTCTATGTACTAAGTCACTTCAGTTGTGTTCGAAATCGTGACCCCATGGACTGTAGCCCACCAGGTTCCTCTGTCCATGGGATTCTCCAGTCAAGGATGCCGGCCAGGGATCGAACCCACATCCCTTGCCCTGGCAGATGGGTTCTTAACCACTAGAGCCACCTGGGAAGACCCTAGGCAGCTATATTAAAAACTGAAAACAGAAAAAGGGAAGAGCAAGCTGGATATTTCAAATACATAGTTATAAAACATAAAGAACCTTATTTTTAAAAATTCAGCAGCTTATATACAAGTTGTAGTCTAGAATGTCCTACACTGAGATATTACCCAGAAAAATGCTGGTACACTGAAACGCTTCCCCTTTTGTTAAAATAAAGGCGTATTAGTTGATAGTTACCTCCAGTATCTTTAGAGTACGCTATTGACACCACGCATGACTCTACAGGGTCCTCCTGGGTACAAAAACTCCTCTGGGTTCCCTGCTTCTTGTCTAGATATAAGGCTTCGGTTTCCTAGGCCTTCTCCTTCCACAAAGCAGATTCAAACAGTTACTAATTAGGGGAGCGAGGGAATGCAGAAACAAAGGAAAGTGGTCAAGGAACAATAGTTCAGTGATAAGACAGAGTGCTATTTCCAGCTAAAGGGATACATGTAACCAACTCATGCACAGCTCTGGACGGTTCGCAGGAACCAAGACCTTCACTCGTATGGAGGATGGCGACTGCCTGCTTAGCACGGCAGGCAGACCCCAGACCCAGAGGAGCCTGAAGGCTGATGACTGAGATTCCCGAAGCACCATCCTGGTACCTCACCACCAACCAATCAGAAGAATGCCATGCACCCTACAGCCATCACCTCACACGTTGCCTTTAAAAACCCTTCCTTGAAAGCCATATTGGTGAGTTGGGGTTTTTTGAGCATAAACCACCTATTCTGCTTGATCCTCCAATAACCTTTCTCTGCTCCAAACTCCAACATGTGGGTTAGGTCTCACTGTGCACTGGACACACAGACTTGGGTTGGTCAACATTATCCCTATCTGTGGCCAAGCAGATCAATGACTGCTTGAGGTTTACAGATTCTAAGAGCCTCATTCTCTCTATTATTAAAATGCAGCTAATCTTTTTATATATTTGAACTGGGCATATAATCTATGCTAAGTTTTGCATTACCTATGCTGAATAGTTTCCTGATACTGACTATATTTAATACATTCTATATGAATTTTGTTAAATTTATGTATTCAAATAATAATGTCATTTAAGAAAACATTCAAAAAATTTTAAGCTTAAAAGGCCATTAAAAATGAACTTTTAATCATCAAGAAAATTAATCTTAGTGTTCTGAGAAGAGGAAAGCATAAATTTAATTTGCTTATAGATGCGTATTGAGAACAACTCCAGAGGTTACAGTTAATCACTATTCTTTGAACAAAAAGAAACCATAAAAGGGATTTAAGACTATCAGTATCTAAGTTACTCTCTTCAAGTACAATCATATACATCAGTTTAGTTCAGTCGCTCAGTCATGCCCAACTCTCAGCGATCCCATGGACTGCAGCACGCCAGGCTTCCCTGTCCATCACCAACTCCCAGAGTTTACTCAAACTCATGTCCATCGAGTCAGTGATGCCATCCAGCCATCTCATCCTCTGTTGTCCCCTTCTCCTTCTGCCCCACTCCTGCCTCCTCCTCCCAGCATCAGGGTCTTTTCCAATCACATGCATAGGAATCAGTACTTGAGTTTGGCTTTAGCTAATTGTTTTGTTTCCTAAACATTATCTTGAAAAGCTAACATCTGTATAAACTTCTCCTAACCCTGAATACTGAAGTGTTTGTCTGCCAAAGAAAGGGGTCATAGCATCTGTCCATTCTATATTCAGTTTTTAAAACAAAGAACCACCTAAAACAAGTTGCAGTTTTGCTAGAACAGAATTTGGTAACCAGGAACCCACTGGTAGGCAAATAGTAGTTTCCCATTATTATCCCTCCTGTATTCTCTTAAGGGCACAGTTGGTATATAAAGGCATGGGTACATGTAAAAGGCATTCATAAATACCCTCTTTAAGGATGATGGTTGCAAAAGCAGCAGCTGTAGTAGCAATAACAGCAGTAATAAGCATGTAACATTTATTGGGACTTAACAAGTGCCAGGTAATCTAATAAGCACTTTATAAGGTTATTTTACTGATTCATACAGAAACCTTTTGAGTTAGATATTATCATTATTTTCACTTGCAGATGAGGACACTGGGGCAGACAGAAGGAACATAACTAGTAAGTGGTAGAATCAGCTAGGAGGCAAAAGACTGACTGACCCTACTTCAGAGACAGGACTTTGCCTCTCCTGGATGAGCAGCTGAACTCAACAGGACTTGCAGAATTCTACCTAATAAAACATTTAGAATGATGTCATAACATCAGTTTCCTGCCTCCAAAGTATTCTTGAGCAATTTTGAGGGTACAGAGAGAAGCTTTAAGAGGTCACAGGGGCATTAACTCAAAGCCAGGAATGGCATGGGCATCCGTTTCCATCTTGTGAACCCTCTTCCCAACCGCCTTCATTCCCATCTTTGTTCATGTTGCAAAACACATGCGTGTAAACAGCTTTTCTTTGGTAGTTGGGAGGGATGTTGTGGGAAGAGACTTGGGAAGGTTCACATGCTAAAAAATCACAGGAACCACCGGTTTGTATGTGATTGCATGTGAATGTCTCAGACAACCGCTCAAGGATTTTTGAAGGCTCCATTCATCGATGATGCCCATGAGCAAATGCTGCCTCTCATGATGATACTTCACATCCCTATGTTATTTTGCAAGCATGATCTCATTTGCACTTCATAGCACACTTGTGATAAGCAGGAAAGAAAAACATCCCTACTTTAGAGGAGTCCAAGAAGTGAGGCACATTCAAAACAGAACCTAAAGCTAGCATCTGGGTGCACAGTCCTGGTCAGTAACCACTTTCATCAATGCAAAGATCTTCTGTTGTATTATTTAGCATGTGACTTGGTGAAACCAGTCTTCTCAGTGAACTAAACTCTGCACAAAGAAATCAAGGGCCCAACAATCTCATATCCTTGTTCAGTTTATTTTAGGATTCATTGAAGTGTCAAATCTAAAGAAGCTGGTTATCTCAAAAGTGTGTCTGGTGAAGCAGGGCTGAGAGAACACACACTATGAGCTCTTGAAACTTGTTACCATGGAGCTCATGTTCCTAAATTGTTTCTTTCTGTGAAGAAGGTCATATTTTGAATCCAAGATAACCAGAGTATGGTAGACATAAAAGTAGTGTGATTAGGAAAATCCTTGGAAACCGCAGTGCAGGTTTGCAGCATTCAAGGCATCAGGGGACAGGGTGAGGGCAGAGGTGCTACTGAAAAATGCTTATTAATAATTTCAGAATACAGAGTAGTTAAATGGCAACACAGCTTTATTTTTGATTTAAACTCTTACACATGTATCACTGCCATAGCAACTATTAATAACAGTCTGTTTTCATGATCCCTGATGGTGTTTTAAGCATAATTTATAGAGAAAAAGTCAGAAAATTTTAAAAAATGATGTAAAATAAGAGACACACTAAATATTGCTGTTCACGATGTAACCAGCACCAACTATGCAATCATTTATATTTGTGACAATGACGACCTATTCGTTACCTTGCCAGTGCTTTTCTAAATTCCACAAAGTCCTTACTCAGAAGTGTAGCTTCATTACATGTAAGTCCTATAGTGTGTCCACTGCAAACAATTCTAGACAGGTGATCAGTTTGCTTTCTTTGAATCTCTCTAGATCACACACTATGGATATAAGAATAACCAAAAAATATGTCTAAGTATATATTTTTACTCTTTGGTTTGATTCTCCAATCAAATTAGAAGTGAGATATTGGAACACTGAAGTACATATTTTCCCAAATATTTTCTATTTTCTCAAAGTAATTTTCCCTAGTAATAAAAAATGACAGATGATAGGAGGAAGCTGAATATATCTTAGCATTTCCAAATAGTGTTCTCTAGGTGAGTTCTAGAAAACATAGGTGATGTATGCTATATAGGTACATATGAAGGGAAACAGGTGTTCCATGGTAAAATAAGTTTAAAAAAATATATAACAAAGATAACTGGCTCCTCAGTACTTCCCAGTACCTTTAGTATGCTAACAAATGGATAATGTTTGAGAAGAAAACAAAATAGGAGGCTTTTCTTAAAATTTCTTGAGGAAAGAAACTATTTTTCAGAGTAGCTTCAGAAACCAAGGTCTCATGCATACACTTCATCACATGAGCTTGGGAGTCACAGAGATCTGAGTTCTTTTTACAGCTCACAACTGCCGTGCAACCTTGAAAGAGTTACTGAACTACTGTCAGCCGTGATGTCTTGAGGTTAATGAGAGATTATCAAATTTAAAATACTGAAGGAAACTGCATTATACTCGTGACATTCAGATGCATCTTCACAATCCCCAAATTTACTAATATCACTATAGAGTGTAATTTTCCCTTAGAACATTTAGTAAAATAAAAAAATACTTTCATTGGTACTTCTACTACTTGTTACTTTATAAATAAATATTCTCACTGATATTTTTACTACTTGTTACTTTATAGAAATGTTTTCAGACTTTTTGCCTTTCCTGGAATCTCACTTCTATTAACAGCACTGGTTTGCTAAAGTTTCAATTCCTACTTGATGAGCAATTTTGCATAGACTGGAGGGCTCAATGAAAAATCCCCCTATATATTTTTTTTTCTGAAAATAAACATATGGTGGACTATGGTGAACTGGTTCATAGAATGTGATCTCATTAATCACTTTAAATTTCATATTTTTTATCATTTTTCTTAAGAATTATCATTTTCTTAGCAGTTTTCTTTTTTGTTACTTCTGTCTAAAAGAGAGCAGTCCAACAGAAATATAACATGAACTACAAATGAGGGTCATACATATAAATTTAAATTTTCTAGAAGCCATATTATAAAAAGATTTTTGAAAAATCAGGCAAAGTTAATTTTAATGATATGTTTTACTTAACCCAATATATGCAAAATTTACTATTTATACATGGAATCAATACAAAAATGATTGGTAAGGGAGTTTTCACTTTTGTTCATACTAAGTATGTGAAATTTTCTGTGCATTTTACACTTAAAGCACCTCTCCCTTGTGTTAGCTAGAGTTCTAGGGCTTTGTGGTTCCCGGCTATCTTGCTGGACAGCCCAAGTCTAGATCAACAGTCATCTTTCTTCTGGGGGCCATTTTTCTAAAGATAAAACATGTTTCTCACTTCACAGTTACTGCATTTGCAAGGGAGAATGGAGAATGAAGAAACCATATTGCAATGTGGATACTGGCTGATTCCGTAGTTAAGTAACTAACCCACAAAAGAGCTTGGTTGTACTAGGGATAAAACCACTACCTGTCATGTACCCCAGAGTTCCTCATAAAAGTCAAAGCTCAAAAGCCAAGGGTTACTGTAATTGTTTTATAAGTAATAATAATAATAGTGACCTGAAGCATTAAAAAAAAATTAAATTCTGCAAATATATGTTGCATATTGATGGCATACATGACACCTGGCTAGGTCTGGACAGACATTTCAGAATAGTTACTAGATATAAGAAATCCAGTTTTCCTGGCAGTATGTATGCCTGGCAGTATGTATGCACACACATAAACACACATATATATCCAAGTATACACATATGCATGTATATATGCATAGCATAAATTTCCCTCATTCTAAAAGGGTCAGTGGTTGGTGATTGCTATTTTGTCTTTTCTTTTTTTTTTTTTTAATAATGGGCACCACAGATAAAACAGAGAATTAGTCTTGTTTCATAAACAAACTTCCTATCCACATTTAAATTTATCTTCAGGAAGAAATCTGTAGCCTATACTTGTGAAAAATAATAACTTGCTGTTGTTCAGTCACTAAGTCATGTCCACCTATTTCCAACCCCATGAACTGCAACATGCCAGGCTTCTCTGTCAACCCTGAATATACATCGGAAGGACTGGTGCTGAGGCTGAAGTTCCAATACTTGGGTCACCTGATGCAAAGAGCCGACTCATTGGAAAAGACCCCGATGCTGGGAAAGATTGAAGGCAGGAGGAGAAGGGGACGATAGAGAATGAGATGGCTGGATGGCATCACTGACTCAATGAACACGAGTTTGAGCAAACTCTAGGAGACAGTGAAGTACAGGGAAGTCTGGTGTGCTAATAGCACAAGCTGATTGCTTACTACATGCTAAGCACTGGTCTAAGAGTTATACATGCCTTATCTCTCTTAATATTCACAGCAGTTAATGCCATAGGTGCAGAGGAAACTTAAATAGAATCTATTTAAGAAATGTAACAAATGTCATACACCTGTGAAAGGAAAAGCCGCAACTTGAACTCAGGAATCTCAGTTCAACCATAAAGCTAAACTACTCACTTTAAATGCATTATGTTCCACACACTTTCTTTCTAGATAACAATTTGTTGTATAACTTGAATTAGATACTTAAAATGGATATTTATTATAAATTTAAATTTATCTGAAATCTTAATGGAAAAAACTTTGTAAATACAGAGTTCTATACTTAGCATTACCTCTCATTTCATTTTATCCCAGACCCATCCAGGAAAAGGCTTAGCTTCATTCCTTATCTCTGATGAATTCCAGAATCTACAACATGTGGAGTCTCTTATCTGTATCATTTCTCCCAGTGCTTGCATTCATTGTTAATGTTAGTATTTTGTGGTCTAGAGGCTCTTGAGAAATGACAAATACCACTCTCCTCTGAACTGTAAGTTACCATATTTGGACTTGTTTTTTCATATAATTTTTACTAAGCCTTTTTTATTTATCTCATTTATTAAATTTAAACTTTAGAATGGACAAGTTTACCTTAATTGTATCTAAATTTTTACTTTGGCAATGTGGCAGGGTTTAAACTGCTAACCGTTGCACGTAAACCAGTTGAACCAAATGGGCAAGTAAACAGCCAATTAACCTCTCATTAATTGATTTCACAGTAGACATTAAGACTATGTTTCTTGGCACCTTAGAACACCCAATGTAAGGTAAAAATTAGTCTTCATCTTCATATCTATCCTCTTGTTTATACTTAGCATTTGTTCCAAAGAATAATTATTCTTCTTCTGAATAGTAGTTATTGTTAATAGTAATTATTATTCAGAAGAGTAATGCTAACAACAGGGTCACTTTTAAAAGTCTGCCAATCCCTGATTTAAACAACAGATATCTGAGTTGAAAGCATACATTTCAAGACCGCATACATATAGCAGATTATATGTTCTCAATTTACATTTGTTCAATGAATGATGGAATTGAACATAAATTCAGAAGAACATTGAACTGCTGTTTGATGTTTCCTGCATTTAGTATTGATTTAATGAATGCATGCTTGGTCATTAATAGTTTTCTTACACCTCCATAAGGTTATTTCTATAAGCTTAGAGGGACATAGTAATTAAACAGTCTATACACTCAATTTCACATGAAAAGTTTGAAACCCAGAGAAGTTAAGTAACTTGCCTGATGTATACTGAGTCAATATAAAAATGGAAATCTAGTTCAGCTGGTTGCCAGTCATCCAAACAAAAAGTGGTATAGTTCATATTTTGGTCATCGTATAAATGTAACCTAAAGAAACATTGTGTGTTGGGACTTCACCACAATGATAATAAAGAAATTTTATAGTGAAAATAAGAAATTATATTTTGCATGGCAAAATACATAATATATGATAAATAATTAAAGTCAGATTGGATTTGACTATGAAAAACTGTATTGTCTTCATACAAGATAAGAACTGTTTACAGGAAGGACTTCTTTGCAAATGTTCTAACAGAAAATACTATGTATTTAGTTATTCCTTAGTTTTCATTGTTAAACAGGAAAACTGAAAGAGGCACGGGCTCACAATTTCCCCTCTCCCCTTAGTTCACTGCCACCAATGGTAAAAGGGGTAAATAAAATACTTGAAAAGTGGCCAGTGATCATTAAATCTGTAACACAAACTTTCTGCTATTTCTAGTGGTATAGGATGACCGCTTTCTCAGTGTTACAAATCCTTCTCCGAGAATGGAAATGACGCTGGTGGACAGGGCCAGCTTTCGCAGTCAGCCTAATTCTTGCTTTAGATATGCTTCAAGACTCTTTCAGTCACTTACACCAGTCATGGGAAAAAAAATTCATTAACTTTTTGATGCAAAAGCAGATGGCTTGGCAACCTCATTCTGAACATTTCAAAAAGAAAAACCACTTACGTTCTTAATTTTTCAGACCCATCCTCCTCTCAATAGTTTCATTTTAGACTGTTTCTGCCAACCAGGAGCAAACCATTAAAAGCTGTTATTGTTGAGCTGCTCAGTCGTATCGGACTCTTTGCAATCCCATGGACTGCATCATCTCCCGGAGTCTGCTCAAACTCATATCCATTGAGTTGTTGATGCCATCCAACCATCTTGTCCTCTGTCATCCCCTTCTCTTCCTGCCTTCAATCTTCCCTAGCATCAGGGTCTTTTCCAGTGAGTCAGTTCTTTGCATCAGGTGGCCAAAGTACCGGGGCTTCACCTTCAGCATCAGTCCTTTCAACAAATATTCAGGACTGACTTCCTTTAGGATTGACTGGTTGGATCTCCTTGCAGTCCAAGGGGTTCTCAAGAGTCTTCACCAACACCACAGTTCAAAAGCATCAGTTCTTCAACACTCAGCCTTCTTTATGGCCCAGTTCTCACATCCATACGTGACTACTGGAAAAACCACAGCTTTGACCATAAGGACCTTTGTGGGCAAAGCAATGTCTCTGCTTTTTAACATGCTGCCTAGATTTGTCATATTCTAAGCTGCCAATGCAATAGGTGTGGGTTTGATCCCTAGTCAGGGAACTAAGAATTCACACGCCCTGCAGTGTGATCAAAAGATTAAAAGCTGTAGATAAGTACTTACAAAATTTCCAATGATTTATTTCCCATGTCTAAATATTTTGTTTGTGATCCATTTATTATATCATGAAATCTCTACTACACTAATAAGAATTAGGACTACTTTTGGATTCTACTAAAGGATGACTTTTTCTCTGATTTCACATGGAGTAAGACATTTGTATTTTATTTGCAAAATTTACTCTGTCTGAAAAAAATTTACTCAAATGTCTATATCCTAAAACTCCTTCCTACTCCAACTGGATTAGTAGCATGGGCACCATCTTGGACCTTGTCAGAGATGCGGATGCAGTAGCCCTGCCCTAGCCCTACTCAATCAGAACCTGCATGTTAACAAGATCCCCAGGAATTAAATGTGAACATTCAGTTTTGAGAGGCACTGGCCTAAGCCACAGAATTTAGTTTTTGATTATAAGGTGCATTGTTCTTTTCAGCAAAAGACTAAGTTTCCTCACAGTTTCTGGTGCTGGGCCTATGTTCGATAGTCATTTAAACACAATCCTTAGGTGCTCAGTTGTGTCCAACTCTGTGACCCTTTGGACTGTAGCCTGCCAGGCTCCTCTGTCCATGGGATTTTCCAGGCAAAAATTACTACAGTGGGTTGCCATTTTCTCCAGCAGGGGATTTTCCTGACCCAAGGATCGAACCCACGTCTCCTGACACAAATACAGTAAAATGATTTTAAAAAGAAGAAGAAAGGGAAAGCATTTCCAACACAAAATTAAAGCCGGAAAAACAGAATGTGTGCTTTGTTTATTTTGCTGTCAGATTGTTCTGTAAGGTACCGCCTCAGAATAAGTTCCCCCAGTGGAGGCTGAACTCCATCACGCCAGGTAGGTCAGTCTGTATTCAATGAATATTAGGCTGATTATCTACTTTGACCATGATCCTTGGGCCTAGTGATCCTCTTTCTTTCTGAATTTAGACATTTTGTATCTTATTATCTCCTTGACAGCAGACAGGACAACACAGAGTTGAAAACAAAGATTAGTTGTGCTACTTTTTTTAAGCAATTTGGCTGAAACGGTTGATAGGTTGATATATTGAACTAAAAGAATCCTGTGGACTTTACCAAGGCACAATAATAAATTTTAATTTATCACTGATTAAACAATTAGCCATTCAAAGCTGCTATTTGGTTTATATTGGAAATAATATTGAGCTGAAAAAATTAACACAATTTCCAACCAGACCCAGGGAGTTACTTAGGCACTGAGAAATATCAGTTCTGAGGATTATTAATTTTAAGGAAAACCTCATTTATGAAGAATCTAAAAGTAAGATTTAAATATAACAGCATCCAAAGCCCACTAGGTAGAGACTAAAGTTTAAGATAAAGTTATAAAATCTTAATTTCTTCCCCAATTTCTAAAACTTACTTTTCAGTTCATGATTTCAAGTATGTGTCTGATAATAAACTATATATTACTTCATGTCATGGCACCTCTAGAATACATTTATATTGCCTTAGCTTTCCTTCTTATTCTACCTTATATGCCACTAATTAGAGAGCCTTAAGACTGGAATTTGAAAGCTTCAAGGTATATAACCTACAGATATTATATATGCTACATCTCTCCATGTATATACATGTATATACTCCATGTACATGTGATCTGATGTGTGGCTCAGATCATGAACTCTTTATGCCAAATTCAGACTTAAACTGAAGAAACTAGGGAAAACCACTAGACCATTCAGGTATGACCTATATCAAATCCCTTATGATAATACAGTGGAAGCTACAAATAGATCCAAGGGATTAGATCTGATAGACGGAATGCCTGAAGAACCATGGATGGAGGTTCGTGACATTGTACAGGAGGCAGGGATCAAGAGCATCAGCAAGAAAAAGAAATGTAAAAAGGCAAAATGGTTGTCTGAGGAGGCCTTACAAATAGCTGAGAAAAGAAGAGAAGCAAAAGGCAAAGGAGAAAAGGAAAGATATACCCATTTGAATGCATAGTTCCAAAGAATAGCAAGGAAAGATAAGAAAGTCTTCCTCAGTGATCAACGCAAAGACATAGAGGAAAACAATAGAATGGGAAAGACTAGAGATCTCTTCAAGAAAATTAGAGATACCAAGGGAACATTTTATGCAAAAGTGGGCACAATAAAGGACATAAATGGTATGGACCTAACAGAAGCAGAAGAGGTGGCAAGAATACACAGAAGAACTATACAAAAAAGATCTTCATGACCCAGATAACCACCATGGTATGATCACTCACCTAAAGCCAGACATCCTGGAATGTGAAGTCAAGTAGGCCTTGGGAAGCATCATTATGAACAAAGCTAGTGGAGGTGATGGAATTCCAGTTGAGCTATTTCAAATCCTAAAAGATGATGTTGTTAAAGCGCTGCACTCAATATGCCAGCAAATTTGGAAAACTCAGCACCGGCCACAGGACTGGAAAAGGTCAGTTTTCATTCCAATCCCAAAGAAAGGCAATGCTAAAGAATGTACAAACTACCACACAATTGCACTCATCTCACACACTAGCAAAGTAATGCTCAAAATTCTCCAAGCCAGGCTTCAACAGTATGTGAACCATGAACTTCCAGACATTCATTCTCTATTTAGTAAAGGCAGAGGAACCAGAGATCAAATTGCCAACAACCAGTTGGATCTCTGAAAAAGCAACAGAATTCTAGTAAAACATCTACTTCTGCTTTATTGACAATGCCAAAGCCTTTGACTGTGTGGATCAAAACAAACTGTGGAAAATTCTTCAAGGGATGGGAATACTACACCACCTGACCTGCCTCCTGAGAAATCTGTATGCAGGTCAAGAAGCAACAGTTAGAACTGGACATGGAACAACAGACAGGTTCCAAATTGGGAAAGGAGTACATCAAGGCTGTATATTGTCACCCTGCTTATTTAACTTATGTGTAGAGTACATCATGAAAATGCTGGGCTAGATGAAGCACGAGCTGGAATCAAGATTGCTGGGAGAAATACCAATAACCTCAGATACGCAGATGATATCACCCTTATGGCAGAAAACGAAGAAGAACTAAAGAGCCTCTTGATGAAAGTGAAAGAGGAGAGTGAAAAAGTTGGCTTAAAACTCAACATTCAAAAACTAAGATCATGGCATCTGGTCCCATCACTTTATGGCAAATAGATGGGGAAACAATGGGAACAGTGAGAGACTTTATTTTCTTGGGCTCCAAAATCACTGCAGATGGTGACTGCAGCCATGAAATTAGAAGATTCTTGCTCCTTGGAAGAAAAGCTATGACATACCTAGACAGCATATTAAAAGCAGAGACATTATTTTGCCTACAAAGGCCCGTCTAGTCAAAGCTATAGTTTTTCCAGTAGTCATGTATGGATGTGAAAGTTGGACTATAGAGAAAGCTGAGCATCAAAGAATTGATGCTTTTGAACCGTGGTGTTGGAGAAGACTCTGGAGAGTCCCTTGGACAGCAAGGAGAGCAAACCAGTCAATCCTAAAGGAGATCAGTCCTGAGTATTCATTGGAAGGACTGATTCTGAAGCTGAGGTTCCAATACTTTGGCCACCTGATGCGAAGAGCTGATTCATTGGAAAAGACCCTGATACTGAGAAAGATTGAAGGTGGGAGAAGAAAGAGATGACAGAAGATGAGATGGTTGGATGGCATCACTGACTCGATGACATGAGTTTCAGTAAGCTCCAGGAATTGGTGATGGACAGGGGACCCTGGGATGCTGCAGTCCATGGGGTCGCAAAGAGTTGGATGTGACTGAGCGACTGAACTGAAC
Source organism: Muntiacus reevesi (assembly GCF_963930625.1). Taxonomy (NCBI): domain Eukaryota; kingdom Metazoa; phylum Chordata; class Mammalia; order Artiodactyla; family Cervidae; genus Muntiacus; species Muntiacus reevesi. Next base: position 48,748,792 of record NC_089262.1, read on the forward strand.
TGACATCTCTCCAATCACTGCCTAGAAATTTTGATCACATTTTGACATGGTAGAAACTGAACCTGAGTCAGCCTGCTTATCTGATAACACTGATATCATGAATCAACTTATGATGAACTTTAGAGGCAGTGATATATGTCACCAGAATCTTGACATTAAAAAAAACAATGACAAAGAGGAAAGAGAACAAAAGAAACAACTGCTCTAAGTGCATGAACTGAAAAAAAAATCTGTGAAAAAAACAATACACATTTATTGTATCTTGGCTTATATTGTCTATGTACTAGCATGTTTAAGCAGGTTAAACTGACTTAGGAAACAACCAAAACAACTTTTCCAAGAAATAATTTAAGGAAGAAAAAAGTTGACAAACACAACACAGGATATATAACTAGAAATAAAAATAGAAGTTGGAAAATTTCAAATAGAATAAAGGGTTATATCAGTTTTGCTAACAATGATGATATTGGGTTGACAAATACGGATAAAATGTAAGAATAAGACCATAGATTTAAATGAAATATGGGTCAAAGAGAGGGGGAAAGTTCTGTTTCTGCACAAAAGGCCAAATTTCCTATAATAGTCACTTATTTCACAGTTATGTATTATTCATCATGAGGAGAAATAAAGTGTGAAGATCTCTTACCCATATTATTCCTGGAAAAACAGGTCCCTTAATTAGAAGATCCATCTCCATAAATAAAACACATTAGATGACACTGCTATAACTAAGCAATGCTTTATTAAGATTCTGTCATTGAAAATGGAATACTCCATTGCTAAGGATGTGGAAAAACGGAACATTGCTTTGGAGGATTATATAAATGGTTCAATCACTTTGAAAATCGATTTGGAAATATCTAAAAATATACATACAACCTACAACCCGGAAATTCTACTCCTTGGGATATATCCAACCTATGTGTATGAACACAAACTTACACACACCACACACATATTTGTTTAACAAATGATATATCCTAGAATGTTCACAGTAGCTCTATTCACGATAGCCTGAATCTGGAATACCCAAGTATCTACCAACAATAGTAATCTGCAATATATTTACTCAATGCAACACTGTGACAATGAGAATGTACAATCTATAACCACATAAAAGTGAATGAATCTCACTATATCAGGTGAACAAAAGTAGCCAAAAACAGAAGAGTTTATACTGTATAATTTCATTCATAAAAAGCACAAAACTGGCAAAACAAATCTATGCTCTTAGAAGTTAGGATAGTGGTTATTTTTAGAATTATAGTGACTGGAGATGAGCATGACGGAGTATCCTTGGGAGTTGGTATCCCTGGCATCTGACTACTGGTTATGTGAGTAAAATTGGCTCAGTAGTTTTTTTTCTTACCAAGAAGCATATTCATACCTATCATATATCAATTAGTGTCTCATAGAGTGCTGAGAGTTACATATAAATAACTTAACCAAAAAAAACAAAAGAGGCCCTCCCCTTTTAACCAACACTGGGAAGGCAAGATACTCTTTATAAAAGTCATACATGGCTAACACAAACATTAAGCCTTTTAAGTTCTTTCCAAAACACAATATAATGTCTCTGCAGCCAAAAACTTCTTTCCCTTTCTTGGTGTTTCTACAAGTCAGAGCTCTCTGATGTTTCTGTTTCTTCAGCTCACATGGATTTCTTTAGCAGGAGAAACCTGATGTTTCACGTCCCTCAGTATCTCAGCCAAAGTTTAGGAAGACAGCATATACAATCAGAAGTTGTAATGGTCAGGCTTATCCTCCGCAAGGGAAGACAGGGCAAAACCATGTCCACTGGCAACAGGCAACCACCTGTGCTCAAGATACTTTGAACTTTATGGCAAAGAGCTCAGGAAAGCCATAGCAGGGAACTATCCAGTCATTTTCTAGGAAACAGTAAGATTATAGAAATAAAGTAGTTATGGGAGTAATAAAATGTTTTCCTCCTAGTTCATCTGCCATCAGGGTGGTCACACTTTGTGGAACACACAGATGAGAGCTCTGTGTCAAGTGCAACCCAAAGATGGCAGAAGGATTTTGTTATGTTTTTCTCTCCCCTAAAGTGACCACCCTTTCAGTAGAGAATGTATTTACGTCATCAAACTAATGTGATTTTTAAACAGGACATCAATCTTCCCTTTGTATGAGAACACTAATCAGATTCAGCTAGTTTTTCACTATCTAAACACTGCCATATGTGAAAAGAGACATCTCTGAAAACCAAGGATATTTTACAGAGTTATATCTCTCCTCAGGCCAATCTACTTTGTTATCCTATATAAACACATTCTGCCATTATATTGTGTTATTCATAACAATTTTCAGTGGATAATCTACAAATCAATTAAGGACAAGTTAATTGCCAAAAGGGATCGAGCAACAAGCATTAGAAGACTAATATTTACAGGCACCATCCAAAAAATATATGTGCCAGAGAAAAGATCGGTCTGGCTAGCTTTCCTTCTAATCCAAGATTTTACATTTGTATGATTAATTTTGAAAATCAAAAATTCATCACATAATTACTCTTAGCTTATTACATCCATGTTTCAGGCAGGAATGTGGACATGTGACATGGACAGACACATCAAAAAAAAAAAAAAGGCATTACTATATGACATACTATTGCAGTAGCAGTAGTATTTTTTTAAGTCCACTTATTTTTAGTTGGAGGATAATTACTTTACCACATTGTGTTGGTTTCTGCCATGGATCAACATGAATTAGCCATAGGTATACACACGTGCTCTCCCTCCTGAAGCTCTCTCCCACCTCCTATCACATCTCACACCTCCTGGTTGTCACAGGGTACCGGATTGAAGCTCCCTGTCACATAGCAAATTCCCACTGGCTATCTATTTTACATATGGTAATACATATGTTTCACTGCTACTACTGCTATCAATTTTTAACTTACTTTCTGGTTTTTGCTTCAATATTTTCGAAGATTAGATGAAAAAATGCAATTCAAAATACACTGTACCCATTCAGCCACATTGATTGGGCATTTAGTGCATTTACATTTAAAGTGATTACTGAATATATGTTCTTATTGCACTTTGTTAATAGTTTTTGGGTTGTTTTTGTAGGGTTTTTTTGTTCCTTTCTTCTTTTGTTCTCTTCTCTTGTGATTTGATGACTATCTTTATTGTTATGTTTGGATTCCTTGTGTGTGTGTGTCTAGTATAGATTCTTGGATTGTATAAACTGCCCCTTCTCTTCCATCTCCTCCTTATATTTCCTTATATTTTTTACAATAAAAGTGAAGCCAAGGCAAACTCAAGAGACTGGAGTCTTATCTGATCAAAATCACAGTCAGTAATGAGGTCAGCACCCATATAGTTTCATCCACTTGGTGCAATCTGAATTATACCTTGTCTGCCGAGGACTGCAAATGCACCCATGGATATATGGTTTCCCCAGGCAGAATCTCCCATCCCAACCCCTATTTTATTTTGTTGCTTATTTTCTGCCTTCCTCCACTAGAAAATAAGCTTTATGAGAGCGAAGATCCACCCACTTTCCTTGTCATTATGTCTCTAATACAAGGTAAGTATCTTTAAGTGGCTGACAAAGCATCAGGCATAGGGTTGTGCTGGAGCCATCCATATGTGTGCTCAGGCACTCAGTCGGGTCTGACTCTTTGCAGCTCCATTGATTTGTAGCCCATCAGGTTCCTCTGTCCATGGAATTTTCCAGGCAAGAATACTTGAGCGGGTTGCCATTTCCTTCTCCAAAGAACCATCCATACTAGTTGGCAAAAGCAAACTGTTAAATTTTCAGATATATTTCTAAGTTGGTTGTTATATCTAATGACTATTAAAAATTAAATTATATAAACTTACAATTAAAAAATTATGTTGAAAAGAATGGTATTAAATATTCAAAGCTCATCACTTTATAATCAGACTACATTTTATTATTATCTCCATTCCTGATGTCACACATGTCTATTGCACCCATATGTACAATTTGGCATCTCCTGTCAATGCCATACTTAGTGACCTCTATGGCTTGAAATGGGCTAGTGGGAGAATTTTTGCCATGGAAATCAGCAAATACTACAAACAGACTTTTCTAGTGTTTTCACAGAGAGCTGGCTGTTAACATTTACCAGCATGCCACTGACCAGGCTTATCAACGGCATTGGACAATCAGCTTCTGAGTGAATGTATTCATATTTTATCCGAATTCTGATTGCATTCGAGTGCTTTATTCATGTTCACATTAGTTCTTATAGAGTGTGTTCCTTTAGCCCAGCACAAAGCTTCTATTTTTCCAGTTCATTTCAAGGTTTCTTTTTGAAATGTAGTATGCACACTTGTTGCTCTTGGAATGTCTGTCTTTTGCATTAGATTGACTTCAGCCACTCAACAGCTACAAAGGCCTTCAAGCTTTTCAATGTTGGGTGATAGGTTTGAGCAGATATACTCCAGGGTCTCTTCAGCTTTGACCCTCTGTTCCATGATACAGGGAAAGGAAGCAGAATGCCCCTACTCTTGTCAGGGGTCTAAAAACATTGACTAATTGGCTCATCCATTCAACACATACACATCAAGCATTTGTTATATGCCATACACCCTCTGGGTACTGGTTAATACAGAGGTGGTACACAGACAAAACTTGCTGCCATATGGAGCTTAAATTCTGGTATGGATTAACTAATCCATATGGATTAATTTTACTGTTGTCTACATGCCAGGCATGACCTCTGACTAACATACAATCCTCATAACCCTCCCATTTAAAGATGAAGAAACTAAGGCAAACTGGAGAAATAGCTGGACTAATGTCTCAGAGCTGTAAAGATGTTGACATTCCAACCTCAACAATGCGACTGGACAGCCAATCAGCTCTCAACGTGTCTCCCCACCGTGTCTTTTCAAGGTGAGGCTGTTTTTCTGTGTGCTGGTTGCTTATAACAAAATTGTTTATAGGTGAGCTATTTTGTGCTATTCTATAACCAAGAGCAGCTCCAATGTTAATGAAGTAATTTACAGAAGAAGCATCAAAGAATGGATGAAACAGTAAGGGAAATGTAGAAAATGCTATTAAAGAGGAGGTAGGCATGGACCTATTCCATGTAAAGGCTCTTTGAAGCAGACACTTGTATTTTCCATTTACAGACAGGGAATCTGCTAAAGGAGGTCAAGCAATTACCCAGTTAAGAAAGCAGCAGAGCAGCTTCCCTCGTGGCTCAGTGGTAAAGGATCCACTTGCCAAAGCAAGAGACAGTTTGACTCTGGTCCAGAAAGATCCCACATGTCGCAAAGCCACCAAGTCTGGGAACCACAACTATTGAGCCTGAGCTCTAGAGCTTGGGAGTTGCAACTACTGAGCCCATGTACCACAACTGTTGAAGCCCATGTGCCCTAGAGTCCCTGCTCTGCAACAAGAGAAACCACTGCAATGAGAAAGCCCACACACTGCAACTAGAGAGTAACCCCCACTCTCTAGTAACTAGAGTACCTAGAGAAAAGTCTGTGCACCATCGAAGACAAAGCATAGACAATAAATAAATAAATAAATAAAATTATTAAAAAGGAAAGCAGCAAAACTGGTATTCAAGTGTGGTCTATTTGGCTCTAAAGCCAGAGTCTCCCTCTGATAACATCCCCCCCTCCCACCTTTCACAATGTGCAATGCTTGTTAAACATGTTGTTATTATCATAATGGCTGTAATGTTGCCTATAAGGAAACCATTTCACTCATGTTCAATTAAGCAAATATTACTCACAACTTGGAACATCATTAAGAATCCCATTCAATATTCAAGACAATGCCAGTGGAATAAATAGGCATGATGCAGATGAAGTTGACCTGTGTAGCTCAGAGAATCTTTTGACTTCTCTGAACAGCTGGCCAACGAGTAACATTCTGGCAGTAAAATGTAACCACAGGACCAATGTTTTTGGCCACATGAAATGAGCCAGATGGAACCAAATGAAGCAAAACCCAGGAAGAGGACAGAAGTACATAAATTCACTGATTAGTCTCCTTTTTTTTTCATAAGAAACATATATTGTGATGCTTCTGCTTAATACTACTTACAGCCAACCTCAATTAGGTTAGAAGACTGTTCAGATATTATTTGATAACTTTATATTTTGGTCAATCATTAAACCCTGTTCTACACAAAATTACAAGGTATTCTTTAGAGGAAGGTTCTGAGTTCAGTCAATGAGGCTAGTTAAGCCCACCAGGCTCCCCCGTCCCTGGGATTCTCCAGGCAAGAACACTGGAGTGGGTTGCCATTTCCTTCTCCAGTGCATGAAAGTGAAAAGTGAAAGTGAAGTCGCTCAGTCGTGTCCAACTCTTCGCGACCCCATGGACTGCAGCCTACCAGGCTCCTCCGTCCATGGGATTTTTCCAGGCAAGAGTACTGGAATGGGGTGCCATTGCCTTTTCCGAAGTCTATCAGAATGTCACCTCTTATTATGGAACTTCTGTGTGGCAATGAGAAGATCTGATCAAGAAATGGGAGGTGAGAAAGTGACTAGAAGTCAAGCCTCTAGGACAGGGTTCAAACTTGGGCATGTTTCCTAAACTCTCTCTGCCTAGTTTCATCATCTACAAGGTAAATGCAATGCTAGTCCTCTTTGCGGGGTTGTTTTGTAGGATGAAATAAGATAATGTATTCGGAGAGTACTGGAAACGCTGTCTGGCACATACTAAATCCTCAATACAATTAGGATCTTATTATTATTACTCTGGACTTCTGACTACATGCAGGTTGTATAGCCACTGATCCCTAAACCACCAGTTTTCCTCTTATTTGGTGGCAATTATACCCATCCTCTTCAGTTCAGTTCAGTCACTCAGTCGTGTCCAACACTTTGCAACCCCATGGACTGCAGCATGCCAGTCTTCCCTATCACCAACTCCCGGACTTTGCTCAAACTCATGCCCATCGAGTCGGTGATGCCATCCAGCCATCTCATCCTCTGTCGTCCCCTTCTCCTCCTGCCTTCAATCTTTCTCAGCATCAGGGTCTTTTCCACTGAGTCAGCTCTTCACATCAGGTGACCAAAGTATTGGAGTTTCAGCTTCAGCATCAGTCCTTCCAATGAATATCCATGACTGATTTCCTTTAGGATTGAGTGGTTGGATCTCCTTGCAGTCCAAGGGACTCTCAAGAATCTTCTCCAACACCACGGTTCAAAAGCATCAATTCTTCGGCGCTAAGCTTTCTTTATAGTCCAACTCTCACATCCATACATGACTACTGGAAAAATCATAGCTTTGACTAGACAGACATTTGTTGGCAAAGTAATGTCTCTGCTTTTTAATATGCTGTCTAGGTATGTCATAGCTTTTCTTCCAAGGAGCAAGCATCTTCTAATTTCATGGCTGCAGTCACAATCTGCAGCGAATTTGGATCCACAGAAAATAAAGTTTGTCACTGTTTCCACTATTTCCCCATCCATTTGCCATGAAGTGATGGGACCGGATGCCATGATATTGGTTTTCTGAATGTTGAGTTTTAAGTCAACATTTTCACTCTCCTCTTTTACTTTAATCAGCAGGCTCTCTAGTTCTTCTTCGCTTTCTGCCATAAGGGTGCTGTCATCTGCATATCTGAGGTTATTGATATTTCCCCTGGCAATCTTGATTCCAGCTTGTGCTTCATCCAGCCCAGCATTTTGCATGATGTACTCTGCATATAAGTTAAATAAGCAGAGTGACAATGTATGACCTTGACATACTCCTTTCCCAATTTGGAACCTGTCTGTGGTTTCATGTCCAGTTTTAACTGTTGCTTCCTGACTTGCATACAGATTTCTCAGAAGGCAAGTCAGGTGGTCTGGTATTACCATTTCTTTCAGAATTTTCCACAGTTTGTTGTGATCCACACAGTCAAAGGCTTTGGCATAGTCAATAAACAAGAAGTAGATGTTTTTCTGGAACTCTCTTGCTTTTTTGAGGATCCAGTGGATGTTGGCAATCTGATCTCTGGTTCTTCTGCCTTTTCTAAATCCAGCTTGAATGTCTGAAGTTCATGGTTCACATGTTGTTGAAGTCTGACTTGGAAAATTTTGAGCATTACTTTGCTAGCGTGTGAGATGAGTGCAATTGTGCAGTAGTTTGAACATTCTCTGCCTTTCTTTAGGATTGGAATGAAAACTGACCTTTTCCTATAGCCGCTGCTGAGTTTTCCAAATTTGCTGGCACATGAGTGCAGCACTTTCACAGCGTCATCTTTGAGGATTTGAAATAGGTCAACTGTTTCACCCTAAAAATTGAATGATAAGAGGTACAGAACAGAACACTAAAAAGAACAGATAGTAAAACCTGTTATATTTGAAAATCTTTAACTTTTTTTTAAAATGCCACAGAATAGGAGGTACTAATGTGAAACTTAGAAAGTTACATCTCAGCTTACTGATTTGTTGGCAGGACTCATTTCTTTAAGACTTGGACTCTAGCCAGCATTTTCTAGTGGGCAAACTGAGGTTTAGTTTGACAGCCATTGATGTGCTACACTTCAGTTTTGGTAGGAACAAAGAGTGGCTAAGAGACGATATTCTCCAGTGGTCCCTGAAAATATCTTCTACCAAAAAAAAACCTCCAGATCAAAGTTGCAGATTTTAATATAACTTTCCAAGATGGGCAGAGAGGGTGATTTAAAGTTATCTAGTGTTGTTTGTTTTAGCCAACAGTCAATGATATAGTATATCTCATGACCTAGACAGCATATTAAAAAGCAGAGACATTACTTTGCCAACAGAGGTCCATCTAGTCAAGGCTATGGTTTTTCCAGTGGTCATGTATGGATGTGAGAGTTGGACGGTGAAGAAAGCTGAGCACCGAAGAATTGATGCTTTTGAACTGTGGTGTTGGAGAAGACTCTTGAGAGTCCCTTGGACTGCAAGGAGATCCAACCAGTCCATCCTAAAGGAGATCAGTCCTGGGTGTTCATTGGAAGGACTGATGTTGAAGCTGAAACTCCAATACTTTGGTCACCTGATGTGAAGAGCTGACTCATTTGAAAAGACCTTGATGCTGGGAAAGATTGAAGGCAGGAGAAGAAGGGGACGACAGAGGATGAGATGGTTGGATGGCATCACCAACTCAATGGACATGGGTTTGGGTGAACTCTGAGAGTTGGTGATGGACAGGGAGGCCTGGCGTGCTGCAGTCCATGGGGTTGCAAAGAGTCAGACACGACTGAGCAACTGAACTGAACTGATTAGTGTGCGGGGCAAAAAAACTAGAACTTACTTTGTTCTAGTCTGTGGGAGGTTAGCAAAATCACCTCTGCCCTGCACTACTAGGTAGGTTTGATGGTGGTCTCTTCTATGGTACAGCATCCACCCATAGTCGCCCCATAAAAAAATGTTCATTTTAACATTGCTTTTTGAAAAGACAAAGTTCTGTGATTTGTTCAGACTGGAAGACAAGACCATCTCCAGAAGAGTAACTTTCTATTTCAAATTTTTGTGAATGTTACTATAATTTTAAACAATAACATTTTTAAAAAACAAAAGGTCCCAGAACTCCTTTGGGGAATTGTCAGAGTCCTCCAACCTGCTAAATCCTAGCTCCTTGCTCTTTCTTGGCTTCCAAGATAATTTTCTTCCCAGTTTTTGAAGTACTACATTTAAACTACATTTAAACATGAGTCTACTCACTGATATTACTTTCTCAAATCTAACGGAAGCACATCATTCCCTTCCCTCTCTCCTCTAAAGCAGACATGAGAGGTGTGGCTCTCATTCTAGGGCCACAGAGGAAAACCAGTCTCTTTAGAATGCAATCCTCTTTTTCTGTCTCTTTTTCTGCACCAAATCAAATTTAGCTTAATAAGTTATATGCTAATTATGTCTGGCTTTCTCTAAACGTATTATTTTATCCACAAAAGGCAAGAACTCATCACTGTTGAAAAACAACTTTCAAATCTATTTTAAACACTGTAGAACTGCCTAAGGTTGTACTTCGCAGGAATCAACACTCATCAAATACATATGATTTATGGTTACTTTAAAAAAAATTAGACTCTTTACAGACCTGGCTTTCCTTTAGTCTGAATGCCACGGGAGAGCAAAAGCAATACGAGAGACAAATATTCCAGCTTAACATTAGAGTATTACCAGTGTCGTGCATAATATCCATTCAATCTTTCAAAGAAAAAAAAAACACTCTACTGGACACATGTGAGAATTTTACAGAATATAAAATTATGTTTATTAAACAACAACAACAACAAAACTTGTAAACGAGAAATTCAACCAAGAAATCTTGGCTAACGTCTCATTATACCAGTTGCTTCAATAGTAGAATTATATCTTAAGCCTCTCAAAGGTCAAGATAAGCTTAAATTACTTTCATGCTTTAAAGATCTCATATATTAAAAAAGAAATGAAGAAATACAAAAACTCGGCTGCAAAACTGTGGGGTATTTTAAATGTTTACATCAAATAACTTAATACTTTTGACTCCAGGGATGCTAATGTAATGAAACTATCACTCAGAAGATAAATTTAGAATTTAAATGTGTGGGTATATGTCTATGTGTATATGTGTGTGTATGTACATATGCATAAATACTGTGACTCATGAATTTGAGTTGATGTGGTCTGATAACAGTTTAAAGCTATACAATAAACATTTTTCCCCCACTGTTGTCAGTACACTGCTGTGACTGAATGCATACTCTTGTTTTTAGTACTAAGAGACCTCCAAAAATGTGAGGTCAGAGTGTCCAACTGCTGTCTTAGCTTCTTAACTTTCCATTGGACTCTTGGCCTGTGATAGGTCCTGATCATAACCACAAGTTGATTTTTCATGTAGAAATCCAACTCAGTTGAGTAATATCAACTAAAAGAGTGTATGTAGCAAGATGTTTCATCAAATATGCGTTAATGCTATTCCCCCTGCAAGAAAAGGAGCCTCTGAACTCAAGGAACTTTTAGTCCAAATGGATAGAGAAAATAGGACCCACAGGACAGTGAAGAGAGTACATAAACAATTAATTATTATTTGGTAAATTAACAATCAAATTAAAAGCAAATGAATGAGCAACAGTCTCTCAAGCTTCAAAACAGACTGGTCCTTAATGGCTTTTCAGGATGTCGTTATCACTTCTTAAACTTGTTATGAAAGAAGGTTAGAACTACATACTGAGGGCATTTAAATATACAGAAAACTCATTCTTAGACATACCAGTGCTTGTTCTATTTTGGAAAGGATCATATTGACAATAAAAACAAAAATATCTTTGGCAGGCCAAGAAGGCAAGTTTCATAATATATCTGCAGATCACACAGTAGAGCTTAAACTCTGCATTTCTCAAGATGTCTAAAATCCTTTAGACAAACATGCTATTGCTTTAACCCTACCCAGCAGTTAGATATGCATGATATTTGGAAACTTGTTATCAGATTTCAATGGTAAGGAGTTTCTAGAAGGCACCATCTATTGGAAATATACACAGTAATGCTTACAAATCTTAAATAAGCATACCACTTAGCACATAAGAAGCATGAGGTGCAAATAATAAGCATGAGAAGTGAATTCAGTAGAATGTTAAGCATATAGTAGGCATATAATGTCTAACATCGAATCATTCTTAACTGTAACAAATTAACATGATTAATAAAAATAAATGATGTTTATTCTGTTCTGAAGTAGAAGTAGATGTACTACTAGTAGTACATCTAGTAGTAAGGAAGTACTACTTAAACCTTTAACTTCCATCTTTTATTTATCCCTTGTCAAAGTTTGCTTATTCTTTGTTACTAGGGAAGACTATAATTTGAGTCTTTTTGATTTCATAGTTCCCTACAAAATTCCAAGGGCACTATCTTTAATACTGTCTAAAACAAATAAATAATTCTTGTGGATTATTTTAATCTAAACTTTGAATGTGTTTATGCAAGTAAATCCGAACACATTTGAATCCCAATTTAATGCATAATTCTTAGGCCTGGTGGTTCCCAGATATGTTACATTTTGTCTAAAGAAATTCTTGAAATTTTGCCTAGGATTTCACCTCTATTTGCTACTGGTGAAATAGCTTGCAATGCTACAGACTAAGCAATCAGAACCAAAAAAATATGTGAAGGGTCAATCTTTTCTTTGTAAATATCTAGAATACTGAAGCAAAAAGTAAATCAAAGATTTTTCTCAATGTCTTTTTTCTTTCCAAGTTATTTGGTTAAAATAAGCCTAACTTAATGTAAAGCAAAAGTGTCACTGACAATTTATTTAAGTCTTGAGGTCAAGATTTTTTATATATTTCTACAGAAATCTTTGGACATAACAGATTAAGAACATATTCCCTTCTATTTCATGGTATCGAATTCCCCTTGGCAAAATTAAAACTCTGAACTACTATCTAGACCATAGAGATAATTTCTACTTTTCCATGTGAATAGGACCTGAAACACTTAAACATACACAGAAGTGTTTTGCTGTTGTTTGTTTATTCCTTGAGCCAAACAAGAACCTATTCCTGATATTTCAAGGGTTAACCGAAAGTTAGTACGACAGAATCTGGCTACGTTATGCCCATTAAGTGGGTTAACACACTTGTTTTCCAGATGCCGGTCACGGGAATGCTTTTCTAAGTTTACCATTGAACTCTCAAAATCAGCTTTTAGAGTTAGTCAACTTCCTTCTGCTTCTGGGGGTTCCCAAATACCCCCGGCTCTGTTAAGGTTCTCATCTCCATAGTTCCTATTCTGTATACTGCCCATTTATCCTGCCAATTGAAGGCAATGTGGGAAACAGAGGTTAAGCAGATCAATACAGGGCACGAGACTTCTTTGTGGGGGGCCTAGGGCGACGGAGGCTGATGACAAAAATTCACCCCAGCCACAAAAAGGAAAGAACCAATACCTGTAAGACTTTGACAATCGTAATCTTGACTTGACTCTTGTGGACAGTGCTGGCACTGAGGCTCCCCGAGGGTCCCACACAAAAGCCATGTGTGAAGCAGGTGCCGGGGATGCTGGAGACAGAGGCAGGTCAGAGTGGGTGCAGAGCCCCGGGGCAGGGGGGGCCCCGGAGCAGCAGAAGGCGCTTGTGGCCAAGGGCGGGCATTTCCTCCGAGCCTGCGCTGGGCTGCCAGCGGGGTGGCGGGTGGCTGGAGTACAGCGAGGAGAGATGGCCGGGACTTCCTGCCTCATGACACTTGCCCTTTGCGACAGAGCTTGCTTCACTCTGGCTTTATCTCATTAATAACGAGAGAAACGCTGCCTTGCAAATTTGCTTTTAAATATAGCCCTGATTAAACAGCACAGTCCCATGCCACTCCTGGAAAGCACAACACACACACACACACACACACACACACACATATACACACACATATACACACACACACATACACACACATATACACACACGCACATACACACACACATACACACACACACATACACACACACATATACACACATATACACACACACACACACATACACACACACACATATACACACACATATACACACACACATACACACACACATACACACGCATATACACACACATATACACACACACATATACACACACATACACACACACACACAGTGAAAGGCATGACTGAAGTGGGTAAACCTTTATATCAAGTGTGAAGTTTAGGGGAAAAAAGGAAACAGAAGGCTTTTTTTTTTTTTTTTAAAGTAAATACATGACTGGGAAATTCGACATAGATTTACTAATTTTCACACAAATAGCTGCCAAGCGTGATGTTTCTTATTTCAACTTCTCTTAGAAACAGGGATGAACAGTTATTAGTAAACCCTCCACAAGGATTTAAGTCTCTAAATACCAGGGCCTCCCTGCAAGTCAGCTTGAGAAGAAAACAGGCAGATCACTTTCAACACTTTTGGCAGCTTTCCCCTCAAGGAGATACTGCGTCACCTTGGAGAGTGAATTGTAATGCGTGACTTTGACGGTAACAAAGATCAATTTTCTTGTTCAGTTTCTGTTCCCTAGAAACATTTCTTAACTCTATGATAAGTCCCTTAAAACAATCTTCTTTCAAATTAAACAAATGATGAAAAGCCACACAGAGCCCTTCACACATTTTACAAGTCCAACACCTCGGTGAGGCATCTGTGTCAATATAGCGCGCTCCCGGAGTCACAGGAACCCAGTGCCATCATGGGTCCTTACCACCAGGAGCTATTTAATATTAACGAGGCTGCGTAATTCCATCAGTCCCTGTCTAAACACTGCCCTGCTGGTGACCTCAACTGTAAACCAAGGCAGAACTCCACTTCTCCAGGATAAGATTAGAGAGGTTTGAAATGCCCAGCAGTGATTTAACCCCCTCTGGACTGGGCAAAACTGAACAGTTGTGTTTGGTGATCTTCACCACTTTGGCCAAATTTTGAGACCTCCTGAGAGCCCAATCTATCTCATGTACCCAAGAGGTCCAAAGTATTCTCGAAGTTTTGGTAAAAGTTCAAGTCAGTCAACACGACATTTATTTTCACAACGGCATCCAGCACATCAGGGGTTCCTGAGAACACAGGTTTCAAATCAGCCTTGGGGATGAGTAACAGAACGCGGTTTTATGGTTTCACCTCTTTGTTATCTGACTGATGGGTTAAAAGAGTGGGTGAGTGATAGCTGACTGAACAGCAGTGACCTTGGAGGAGACAAGAGTTCAAAAACAAACATATTCTCTCCGAAATCAACTAGCAGGATTTGAATGCTTCACAAACTACATCTTTTTTGCTTTTGTATTTGGATACTCATTTCACAAGAGCAATATGGGTGGTCATCTTGATGGTAGTCTTTGAAAGGACCGAGAAGAAGCCCATACTTACATCAGTCTGCATTTCTTGGTGTGTTAAATTCCACTGTTAGCACTTTACTCCATTATTCTATTAAGTTTCCATGTCAGGAAAGCTCTTGGGAAATGCAAACATTTCAGGCAGAGTTGACACAGAGCTGAACAACTTGGTCTGTAGTGGAATGGGTTCATCTGAGACTGAAGCCAGACGGTGGGAAAAAAAAATTGGGAGTCTGGGTGAGGAGGGTGGATGTCGCTGAAAACTGGTGGGGGGTGGAATAACATGAAGGGAGAGATGGGGTAGACATAGAACAAGCAAGAGAACAGGAGGGAAGGTACTGGCAAAGATTTACTTTTGCACCTTTCATGCAATACAAAGGTCTCATTTTATTCAGTGGCACTTCAAATTTTGTAGATCAAAAAGTGTTACTGGTTTTTAACAATGAAGGCTGCAGTCCATAAACACAAGACTGGGGGCAGAAAAATATCATTTTTATTGTTATCCCAAATGCATTTGTCATGGAAAGATGGACCGTATCTTCCCATTCAGGCTAAAGCCAGCAACAAGCAGGTATTTTGACTAAAACTTGTCTCTGTCCACTCTAATTTGCTTTTAAAAAGAATGTTCTGTTAATTGATATCTACCTGATAAAATATAAGGGGATAATAATAATGCACGATGGAGGTATTACAGAATGTCTACGTTTTTCTGAAAGAAATGTATGTTGAAGACATGCAAAGTTGTCTTTTTCCTTATCACCCAAAGATTTCTTTTCCCCCTCCACTTCTTGAAAGCAGACATCTGGAAAAGTTAAACATGATCAAAACAACAGAACTATAAATGTGAAATGATGACCAGGAAAATGGAAACTTGGATCCTTTTTTTCCTAATGCAAAATTAGATGAAGTTGCAAGAAGTATCTGCCAGTGTTAATGCTATTCTTCTCCTTAAATAATTACTCACACCTCCATCTAATTTCTCTGGTATAGCCAGGCATAATCTCTGTTAGGTGACCAGGTCTCAGCAAGGTCACAGAAATACACCGTTTACTTCTGAGATTAATAATGAGCAAAGTTAAGTTTGATTTTAATTTTTTAAGTATAACCATTAATATCATTTTCCGGGACTAGCTAGTACTTCACAAAACTTCACAAACATGAGAATTTAGGCAATCAGAAACAATATAAAGGTTAAATAAGATATTTGCTAGGATGAGTCTTTGCTGTCATTTATCTTTCAAGCAGCTGTTTTCCCTGGAGAAGGAAATGGCAACCCACTGCAGTATTCTTGTCTGGAGAAACCCATGAACGGAGGAACCTGGTAAGGGTCGAAAAGAGTCAAGATACAACTGAGCGACTTCACTCACTCACAGCTGTTTATAACTTTCCCTTCTCATGTGCTAAACAGTAGAGAAAGAAATGAAATAGAAATCTTTTGAATATTTTCATTTCTGTCCTATTAGTAAGCATTTATTTTCCAGAAGTTCCAGGAAAAGCATGACTGAATGTCAAGGAGAAATGTTTCATCTCTAAGACAAGCTCTTCTTTTGCAAGTTGGAAATTAAACTCACATTCCAGGGAAAACCAGATTCTTTAATCTAAACTTTGCTTTCACCCAGTTGTTATTCCCTTCATTCTTAACCTCCTTAAAATCTCAAGAAAATGCCCATCTCCTGCCAGTAATGTAGATCTTATGTTCTGCAGAGCTCTAAATAAGGAATCTTTGCCTCTTGATCTGCAATTTTGGTTCCAAGATTCCAGATGTTAAAATGGCAAGTTTAAGGCTTGATGTTTGATACAAATTCAGAATTTCCTTTATAGGAGATAGCTTGTTGTTGCTTCTTTATCGCTAAGTCGTGTCCCACTTTTTTTGTGAGCCTGCTAAACTCCTTTGTCCATGGGATTTCCCAGGTAAGAATACTGTAATGGGTTGCCATTTCCTCCCCTAAGGGATCTTCCTGACCCAGGGATTGAACTTGGATCTCCTCCATTTGCAGGCAGATTCTTCACTGCTGAATCACCAGGGAAGCCCATAGGAGATAGTTACTATGAATCAATTTTGAAAATCCTAAATTTAAAAGTAGGAGAATTTAAGTATAATCACATAGCACTTATTTACACACCAAGTTACTACTAGAGAGGTGGAAGGGGAAGGTTTAAGCTTAAACTTCAGAGACACTGAGAGTTACATTAGTGGGGTTGTATGATGTTGAAATACACTGCCTCAGGAAACCAGAGCAGACAGAGATATGGGTTCAAGATAATGCTGTATTTTGAAACAGTTGCTGGTTGCAGACTCAAAGGCAGCAGAGTTCAATGTGGAAGCAAACAGCTTCATTTTCATGTTATCATTTATCTCTGATAACAGTTTCATTATAACAAGTTTATTTTCAGGGTGATCTGTTGCAAAAGACTATGCAGGAAAGGAAATTTAACAACTGGACTTAACATACTTCTGAAAAGCTATCCATTCAGTATCAGTAATTTTGGTTTAAACACGGCTTCTTATTACATTAATACACTATCATGATCAACTATCAATCACTATTCCAAGTGAAAATGCTGAAAAATTATACTAACATTTTCTTTGAATTGCTTTCAAAGAGTAATTCTAAATCTTATATGAGTCTACTTGATTCAGAGGTCAATCATTCCATGTTCTGAAAGAAAGGAAACTATTCTGAAACTTTTTTTATGAGCTGTAATACAGTGAAGTGCTAACAGAATTGAGGGTAACCCATAGTCTTAAGAGCATTAAGAAAGCATATTCTACATTTTGAGCAGCTTCAGATGTACCCTTTATTCATTTATGTTCCAGGACACAAGTGGAAATAAAATGTAATTACATAGCTAAAATTATTATTAATTAATTTTGTTATAGAAGGTTTTAAAGCTTTAAAAAATATGTATAGTTGATTTACAATGTTTTGCTAGTTTCAGTTATACATATGCATACATCCTTTTAAAATACTTTTTTCCATTATGATTTATCACAGGATACTGAATATAGTTTCCTGTGCTATGCAGTAGGACCTTGTTGATCATCCATTCTCTATGTAACAGTTTTCTTCCGCTGAGCTCAAACTCTCAGTTCATGCTCCCCCCATCCTTCCCCTCCCCCTTGACAATCACCAGCCTGTTCTCTAAGCTTGTGAGTTTGTTTCTGTTTTGTAGATAGGTTCATTGGTGTCGTATTTTAGATTCCACATATGAGTGATATATGATATTTTTCTTTGTCTGTCTGACTTACTCCACTCAGTATGATAATCTCTAGGTCCATCGATGGTGCTGCAAGCTGCATTATTTCATCCTTTCTTATGGCTGAGTAGTAGTCCATCGTATATATGCATCTCATCTTCTTTGTCCTTTCATCTGTCAATGGACATTTAGGTTGTTTCTATGTCTCAGCTATCGTGAATAGTACTGCTATGAATATAGGGGTGCATGTATCTTTTTGAATTATAGCTTTGTCTGGATATATGCCCAGGAGTGGGATTACTGGAGCATATGGTGATTCTATTTTTAGTTTTTTGAGGCACCTCCAAATTGTTTCCCATAGTGGCTACAACAACTTACATTCCCACCAACAGTATAGGAGAGTTTGCTTTTTCTCCAGACTCTCTCTAGAACTTGCCATTTGAAAATAGCTAAAATTATTAAGGGATAGAATAAAATAAATGGCAAGATGCATGATTAAATATAAAATAAAGATGACTAAATTTTGAATCAAAATACTTTGTTAAACACTCAAGCTTTCTATCTACATATTTTAGGAATGTTCTATCAATTTGGAAGATAATTAGGTCAAGCCCTTTCTATCTAATAAGGCTCTGAGTTCTTTCTAAACACTTGGGTAAATGCGGGGTGAGAGGTAAAAATAGGGAGGAAGAAATAAGAGGGAAGGGAAAGATGTTTTATATTTCTTAAGTGCCTAGTAAGTAACTAACAAAGTCCTAGGAGGTTTTTTCTTTTCAAGCAGTTAACAGGAAATACTTCTAAAGTCAAATGCTTCAAAAATTTGAAATTAACATAGGCTAACCACTTGAAATAAAGAGCTAAGCATTATGTTTTTAAATGTGTGCAAAATCTTCTGGGTCAGTAAGTGTTTGTCTAAATTTTTGTATATGACAATTCTAAAAGTCAGAAAATTTCTCTTTTCAGTATTGTACTCCTGATTGCAGACTGAAAAAAAAAGCCCTGCTTAATTATTGACAGGTGAGTGCAAGGGTGAATACAGAACTTCAATCTTGAAAGTTACTTCCTCCAGGAAGACTTCCCTGCTTTCCCAGACTAAGGGATGTCTCCACAGCACTTCCTGCACTTCCTTTTTGTCACTATCAGCATATAGTGACTGGCTTCCCTGACTGACCCAAACATCATGAGGACATAAACTCTGCTTTCCTACTGCATCCCTAGTGTATGGAAAAATAAACAAGTCACAATAATTCTGTTGAATGAATAAGTAAATCAATCATCTCAGGACTTCTTGAAAATAAGATGCATCACCTATATTATATTCTTTTATGTTCCTAAATAGGAGCAAAAAAAAAAATTTGCCATGGGTAATTTAGGTGGGATTTATCTATTTTCTCTTTCCTTAGATGTACCATCTGACAAAGCCACACTTGTAGCAATCAATCAAAATAAAATAAAATGAATATTCGACCTAAAAAAAAGGATACAAATGAACTCATTTACAAAACAGAAATAGAGTCACAGATGTAGAAAACAAAGTGATGATTCCCAAGGGGGAAAGGGAGGGAGAGATAAACTGAGAGATAAGAGACGGAAGTATAAACACTACTGTATATAAAATGGGCTAATGAAGGACCTACAGCGCAGCACGGGGAATTTCACTCAGTACTCTGTAATAATCTATATGAGAAAAGAATATAAAAAAGAAGGGATATATGCATGGACTGATTCATTTTGCTATGCAGCAGACACTAACACAACGCTGTAAATCAACTATACTTCAATAAAAATGAATTTTTAAAAAATAAAATGACAAAATCAGAAAAAAAAACACTGTTACTGTTATGACCAACTGAATACAAGCCTGTTCCCAGAATTTTTTTTTTTTTTTTTTTGATGAAACACCACTGGGCAAGTATTCAGGGCAGCCGTAGTAGGCGGAATTAGAGCCACAGTTTTGCTACGAACTTGCCATATGACCCTGAGCACTGTTGCCTGATCTTGTGAATTCAGTGTCTTATCCAAATGAGAATCACTGAAAAAACTTTTCAAGATGAATGAATGGAATAATTTACAGAAAAGCTTTTGGAAAATGCCACCCCAAATTTTAGGAATTTGCTACTAATGTCAGTAAATGTTTTAGAGGACAAGAAAACTATTTTTCATACTGTTAGAAACACTTACCAAAAAAAAAAAAAAAAAAAAGAAACACTTACAGTTTTAAGAACTGTCCTCTAAAATGGTCACTCTCTGGGCAGGGTAAGTTGGTGTATCATTTAACCAGTTACAGAAGGTATCAATCTTCAGTTTTGATGGCCCTTTTCTCCCCCACTATTTGAAATTTTTTATCCTGTGTGTAAGGACTGAATATCTGGCATGTTTTAAAGATTAATACTACAGCAAAATTTTAATATTTTATTTGCAAATTGAAAATCTTCTATTGGTTCTATTTAAAAACACTAAAAAAAAAAAAAAGTAGCAAAGGATTCTACCAAAGTTAGCTGATGGAATTCTTCTCAATTGTTCAAAATCCTAGCCTTCACCTAAATATAGAAACAGTGCCATTTATTTTTTGAAAACTTATGGGGTCCTGAAGACAGGTTGTTTAATTGGAAAAGCATTCGCAGTGCTGATTCCAACTCATGCTGCTTTCCTTGTTGACCACACACCAAATAAGGGCAGAAATGGCCTCTTTCAGTTTTTTAGAACTATGTTAACAGACAAGAAAAACAGTGATGGAATTACCAGGCTGAGGAACAAAACTGCTCCCTTAGGAGAAAGAAAAAAGACCCCAAATACCATGGATCTCTAAATAACAACAACCTCATGATTTCAACTTTGGCACTGGGACTTTTTTCCATGACACTGTTCAATATCTCGCTAAATCTGGATGTCCATTTATTGGAGCCAATATTCACAAACATTTCTGGACACTTACTGCTGAACCCCTTCTTCACCCTGACACTCTCGAAGTATTGACTGATTCTGTGAAGCAAATGTCATCACAAGGCTGGGGTTCTTTTTTAATTCTTTATTTTACTATGACAATGGTGGTGGTTTTTAGTCACTAAATTGTGTCTAACTCTTGTGACCCCATGGACTGTAGCCCACCAGGCTCCTATTTCCATGAGATTTCCCAGGCAAGAATACTGGAGTGGGTAGCCATTTCCTTCTCCATGGGATCTTCCCGATCCAGGGATCAAACCCGGGTCTCCTGCAAGGCAGGTGGATTCTTTACCACTGAGCCACCAGGAACGCCCTGCTATGACAATAACAACCACTCCTGGTGTGGTAAGGAAGGGCTTAACATGGGCTTCCTTGGTGGCTCAGATGGTGAAGAATCCACCTGCAATGCAGGAGACCCGGGTTCAATCCCTGGGTTGGGAAGATCCCCTGGAGAAAGGAATGGCTACCCACTCCAGTATTCTTACCTGGAAAATTCCAGGAACAGAGGAACTTGGTCGGCCACAGTCCATGCGGTCATAAAGAGTTAGACACAACTAAGCAACTAAACCTTTTACTTTCAAGGGCTTAACATAAGCTATATTATCCTTATAATAATATACCAATAATTTTATTATTTATTCTGTTTTCCAGCTAGGGAAATGGAGACTTAAAACGTTAGCCATTTGTCCCTGTGTTCACACAGTCAATGAGTGGTAGATCTGAGATTAAAACCGAGGCCTCTCCAATTGTAAAACTCAGATTGTTAACCAGTATATGCCTAGACGATAAGCGAGCTAAAGGATGAACGAGGGCAGGTCCCTTGCACCGGAGAGTTACGTCATGGAGGAAGTTTTGGATTATCACAGAAGGAAGAGATAACAGGTACAAGAGTTGAATAATCTGAGTTGGTCTTAGCCAACTCCCTGGTAGACATCACTGTCACTATTTCATAGATGAGCAGTCTGAGGTTCAGTGAGGTTAAGTAACTTGGCAGATATCACAGAAAATAATATAGACAGAGATGTGAGTCTAAGTTCATGTTGCCCATCTCAAATCTTGTCTTCACTGCAGCAGGCTTACCCAAGCTTTTTAAATTCCTACTTCGAGGAACAAGATTGGTCTGTAGATCTCAGGTGGGACCGAGGCTGTAGGTGGGCAGTGAGTGAACCCAACTGTGATAACTAGACAGAGAGGTGGAGAGAGAGGAGAACTGGTAGGGCTTAGTTAAAACTTGAGAAGTGATACTATTAATATAATGTCAGTGTTTGCAGCACTGTGGATTTTTCTGTATTTTCTCTCTGTATAGTTTAAATAGAAAAGAAATGTAAACACTTTTCAGTCCATCCAACCAATGCTAGCAATTCATTAGGAGCTAAAATTGAAATCTGGGTGTTTGAGTAACAGTGAAAGAAAACAGTATATTTTTGTTATTTGTTTTATAACTGGATGCATACAATTTAAGGCACCATTTTCTAGCTATCTCTCAAAACCACCTAAGACATTCATAACAGACATGTGCACCTTCGGGCCATGCACATGGCAAATATAGCAGGTTCTTCCTTCCCTCCCTTCTTCCCCTTTCTCTTTCTGCCCTTCCATCCACTCATAAATATATATTAAGCATCTACTATGTGCCTGGTACCATGCCAGATGCACACTGGTGATGGATAGTGAACATAATTATGTCCAAACAGAGCTTGAACAAACAGAAGACTGACCCTTAAGGCTTAGAAGAAACTGGACTGGGCTTACGTTTTGAAAAAGTATCAGGGTAGTAGGAAGAGAACAGATATAAATATTTATAGAGATAAATAATGACATGAGCTATTACTTATGAAAAATGTCTATAATTAAGGAGAAAGTGAGTTTTCAGATGATCAACACTAAAACAAATCTAATAATGTAATTTTGGTGAAACACCTTTCACAGCACCCAGTCCAGGGGAAATATTGCTCCTCTGACAGTCTAGTCTTAATATTATCTCAAACTGGGAGGGGTGCAGGAGAGAGACATTTATAAATAATTTCTTATTTCATACTTAGTGCAGCGTGTGGGTGTAACTCAGTGCTAAGCGGCTAAGGATATAAAGGAAAAATGGTCCCTCTTTATACAGGCTTGCGACTGGGAAAACATCATAAAAACATCACCTCATAAAAACATCTCTGTAACCTCTTGTGGTTAGTGTTTTCTCCATCAAATATATCAATATTGCTCACAACATTAAAACTGACTGTTCCTTGGCATTTTTCTTTTACAGAAAATAGAATGCCATAAACAGAGCAATCACCTCTGAAATATTCCAGAATAAGCTGATTACAGATTTCTAAAACACAAACTTGAGGAGACATATAAACCTTGTTTCAGAAAAATTGCAGCATATGCCTTTTGCCATATTAAAAAAATTTTTTTTTCCAAAATCATACTATGAAAAATTTCAAAAATTCAGAAAAGTTGAAAGAATTTTATAGTAAACATCTGTGTAGACACCACTTAGGTTCTGACAGTAACATTTAAGAGCTGTTTCTTTAAAGGTGATTATCATACTGGACTTGAGCAATGAGAACAGTACTGTTATAAGGAGATGCATCTGAAGAATTACATATGGCTTTGTACCTGATGTTGAACTTAACACTGAAGTCTCTGTGCTTTCATATTGGGTCTGTTTTAAAGGATGGATTCTGTGGGAGAAAGACAATGTGTTTTTCCTATTCAATGACTATATCATAAGAAATTTGAATTCCTGAACCTTACTACAAAAGTAAACAAATGATTGCAAAGTAAAGGTTGAAGACTTGCTACAGGATTATGAATTATCAAAATAAATATCCATTTAAGTGATAAAACTGTCAACATGAGGTTTCATACACCTTCAGTCCTAGGTAATATGTTTTCTGAATTGTTTCATACAGGTTAATTCCTAGTAAACTGTGAATTCTGTCAGATGATTGGGAATATTACACGGTTACTGACATTGTACAAAATATCCTATAATATCTATAAATCAGAGGAGCTATTCAATACATGGGCACTTTGGTTTTTCTATGGATTTTATTTTTTGTTTCCTCATATTTTTAAACGAATATTATATCAATGCATCAAACTTAGGCCGTTTGTTATGGAAAAAAAGAGGCTTTGTTTTGTAAAAAAAGAAAAAAAAATTTAATATCAATGAATCTATTTCCACCTACTATTTCTGATGTGTCTGTGGAAAAAGCTTGCTACCTTCTCAGGAATTTGAGATGCAGGTCAAGGTCAAATGACATCATATAAGTGACAAAGGAAACTTTAGTCTCCATGAAACCAAAGAACTCATACAAATAATTACTAAACACTCTGCTCATGTTTGGAGTTGGATACTTGAAAAGAATCCAATCAAGAAGTGCTGTAGTGTCATCTGAGAAGCCTTGGCTCCCAGGTGCTCCAAGGACTGTGAAGCATCTCAGATTCAGAGAAATGATTCTTCAGGTACATTTAAAGATATGTATTTGCAACTCTAGTACTAACTTACCACAAGGTTGAGCGAAAATGGCAAATATAGCCCCCCAAAAAAGCATACAGTGGCATTTTCAAGAAGATTTTAGTGTCAACATTTTGTTAAAAGGGGGTTATAAAGTTTGTGCAGGTATACACACACACACAATATATACACACACAATGGAATATTATTCAGTCATGAGAAAGATGGTGATCCTGCCATTTGTGACAACACAGGTTTGGCCTGAGCACATTCTGTTAAGTGAAATAAGTCAGACAGAGAAAGGCAAATACTGTATGATATCATGCACACGTGGAATCCAAAGAAGTTGAACTCGCGAAAACAGACAGTAAAATGGGGGCTTCAGGGGCTGAGGGGTGAGGAACAAAGAAGATATTACTTAAAGGTACGAATTCGCAACTAGTAGCTAAATAAATCCTGGCGTTCTGATGCACAGTACAATGATTATAAACAATATTATATGATAAACACCAAACTTTCTAAGAGACTAGATCTTAACTATTCCCATCACAGAAAAGAAATAATAATTACGCAACATGAAAAAAGTGCATTATAAGCTACTAATACTAGATAGAATCTAGTTACCCATGAAAAGCATTTGTTAATTAATATAATTAATAAAAATATACACCAAAATATTGACAAGGTTATCTCTGGTTAATAGGACGATAGGCTTTTTAAAACATTCTTTCCTGCAATGTTCAAATTGTCTACAGTGCATAGAGATTACTTTTTATAATTAGATAAAACTAATATGTGCTACTAAAGTCTTTGAATACTCAAGTTTCTTTTTTTCCCACCAGGAGTGTTAGACTTTTAACTTGATTAAATTTCAACCAAAGGTCATGAATAAAAACTTTTGAATTCATGTTAAACATGTCTCATAAGTTACACATTGCTGAGATGTTAAAGGGTCAGAGAGAGAAGTATAGGGAAGCCAGAAAGCACACACACCATTTAACATCTATGATGATATGATTTAAAATCAAATTAGAAGCAGCACGATGCAGTCTGCAGACATTTAACTAGAGAAGACAGAGCAGTCTGCCTCCTGGAGGTAAAAGAGCCCTGGCCAGAAAACAAGCGAAAAGAGAGAGACCAAGCTCTTTGTAGATTTAGGGACCCAGCTCATGCTAGCATGCAAGATATTCTATGAAAGGAGCTAAATGTATGCATAGCTCCCCCTTGTGAAGAGAGGTTTTCAGGACTCTTTTGCATTGCATTGTTTAGTCTCTAAGTCATGTCTGACTCTTTCATGATCCTTTGGACTGTAGCCCGCCAGACTCCTCTGTCCATGGGATTTCCCAGGCAAGAATACTTCTCCAGGGGATATTTCTGACCCAGGGATCGAACCCGTGTCTCCTGCATTGCCAGGTTTACCACTGAGGCACGAGGGAAGCCCACCAGGACTGTGCCTTCATCCAAACAGCCAAAAGCTTCAGTTAGACCTACAAGGCATTTGCTTAGCCTTCATCATCTGGGAACTGACTTCCTGTCTTTCTATACAGAGAGTGCATATGTTTATCCCAGACTTGGTATCCTACTTCTCTACTATTAAATGTGTACATAAATATTCCACATGGTTGTGTTTCTTGACATTTAATGTTTTAAAAATAACTTCCCCAAGGTAGAAAATCAGCATACGTGTTTGTCCCCATTACTTGATAAACTTGTTCTCTTGCTCTAATGAATACTGTTTCTCCATCTACAAAAAGGGCATGAGGTAGAGAAGGAAGGAACAAATATATGTATGAACCAACTCATACTTAGATCTCATGACTTCACATGGGCTTGTCAAAGACCGACACCTCCCAGCTATATCTCCACCCCTGACATTTTCCCTGTTTTCAAAACAGCATGTTTTCCCCCTTGTTGGACATTGACATTTGGATGTATAATAGTGTTAGGTTGATGCTCCCAGGCTGGAGTGCTGCAGTTCACGGGGTCATAAAGAATCGGACACGACTGAACAACTGAACTCAACTGAACTGAGATGCAGCAAAATCTTGGCATGGATACTTTATTTGGAGAGGTGGCAGGGAGGTAATTGTATGAAATTAGAGGTTGGGAAAGTGGAGCAGGGAGGGACAAGAATCAATGACGTATGCGTCAGTGAGCAGATGATCCCGGTGAGCACGTGGAAATCCACCTTCTTGGGGACTGCTTCGAGTGCCCGTATACACACGTCTCGGCCTTGTCCCACTGAAGCATGTGGAATGT
Organism: Muntiacus reevesi; assembly: GCF_963930625.1. Lineage (NCBI taxonomy): Eukaryota > Metazoa > Chordata > Mammalia > Artiodactyla > Cervidae > Muntiacus > Muntiacus reevesi. The sequence goes on from NC_089262.1 coordinate 48,775,404, forward strand.
GTGGTGTGTAAGCATACTCTGGTCTTTAAATGTCTGAGGATAGACCTGGGAGTGTTTAGTCACAAGCCCTCTGGGCAGCACACACAGTCTAGCAAGCTCCTTTGAACAGAGAAAGTTCCCAGCTGCACAGGTGAGAAATCGATGGAACACACAGGCTCCACCTGCCATGGGTGCAGGTGGCCTCTGGGGCGGGTCCTGGGGGGAGAGGGCAGGGCCTGAAGCCTCTGCCCACAAATATGCCTCTCAGTGCCCACAGTGAATTTTAGGTTCCCATTCCAGCACCGTACCACCATATCTGTGTTTTCCTTGTCTTTCCTCAACTCGGCAAATGAAAAGACAAATTATTTTTGGTTTTGATTTTTAATTTTCTCAGGCCCAAACCCTTGAATCATCTTCGACGCATTTCTTTTTTTTCTTTCCCCATGTGAAAATCTGTCATCACACACTGTCGGCTCTGTTTTCAAACTGGAGCCAGAATCCTCTGGTCACTTGGCACCAGTTCCTCCGCCACCACCCTGGTCCAGGTCACCATTGTCTCCTGCCCAGACTACTGAAGTGGCTTCTTGACCATTTTTTCCTGCTTCCGTCCTCCTTCCAAGCCTATTCTCAGAACACTCAGAGTGATTCTTTGCAAATGTACGTCATTTCTCTGCTCAAAACCCTCTTCTGTTTCCCACTTCACTTGGGATAAAATCCAAACTCTTCATCATGGCTTACAAAAGTCCTTTCCGATCGCCCTAATCTCTTTTCCTTCTCCTCCTCCTCCTGGCTTACTGGGCTCCACCCAAGTGGTTTCACCCAGGAACCACCATGTTCCTTGAACACAACGTGCCTGCTCTGACCTCAGGACCTTGCACCTTGTTGTTTCTTCTCCAAAAATGCTCTTGCTTCGGACATCAGCACGGTCCTTTCATTTCCTTCAGATCCAAATGTCAGTTTATAATAGAGATGGCTACCCATTCTGACTATTCAATCTGAAATATCACTGCTGTCACTCTTGTTTCTTTACTTGGTATTGTTTTTCTTTACAGAACTGATCACCATGACATGCTGTATATTTGGTAATGTATTTCACAATGTCTATCCTTCACCAAACACAAAAATGAAATTTCGTGAGAACAGACACTCAGCTTGGTTTACTAATGACACCAGCAACTAGAATAGGGTCTGTTAGTGGTAGGGGTTCCATATATATTTGCTAAGTGGATGAATTCACTGATCGACAGCCATTTGAGATAAATATTGATAGTTATTAAAATAAGTATCTGTCACTGGCATTGTCCTATGACAAATTTATACAAGCAGTCACTACTCTTCAGACGCATAATACATCCAACGCACAAGATGACAAGCTGTACCCCATGCATGGTAAATCACTAGAATTTGGAGGGGAGATTATTATGAAGAGTGGTCGTTAGGAAAAGGTAGGAAGAAAAGATTTATACTGGATTGTGCAAAACTTTGAATGTTTTGTTAGGAGCAGTACCTTTGCTCCATTTAAAAGCAAAGAATCATCAAAAGTTTCTGAACAAGGGAGTGAAATAATGAAAGCAGAATTTGAGTGCAATTGATGTCGACTGTTCCACAAGGGTTTGAGCAGGGAAGATTGCAGCCAGGAGATGAATGTCATGAACTTTTCCACCTCAAATCCTCATTTATCTCAATATCAGAGATGTTGGCACATATAATGAATATAGTTTGTTTTTTTAAAAATCCAGCTTCATTCAAGTTAGTTGATATACAAAAAGTTGTACATATATAAAGGATACAATTTGATGAGTTTGGACACATACATACACCCATGAAAACAGCCACATAAATAAGGTGATAAATGTATCCATCACCTCCAAAAGTTCCCTCGTGCCTCTTTGGTTCCTGGATTTGTGTGAAGTTTTAAGTGCACAATACAGCATTGTTAACTATAGGCACTATACTATACAGCAGGTCTCTAGAACTCTTTTGAACACAGTTTTTAGGCAACTGTATTACTGTGTGGTTTTCATGCCCAATTAGGAACTTGTGTGTCCATACTGTGAATGTTAACTAACATACTTCGGCTGTGAAAAAGTGTCCCTGTGGTTTCTCTAGAATGGAAAGTGAACCTGCTAAAGGTGTGAAAAACTCAGATTCATTCTCCTTCATGTTACCTGAGAACTCATAAATAAGGTAGTGAAAAAAGGTAACGTTGGACAGAAATATGCTATGGGTTAGTTGGTGAGGTAAGCATATGAGTAAATGGCAATAAATAATGTTGAAGGCGTCTGTAATGACTGGAAGTATTCTTCATTTTACTTTGCTTCTTTTCTAGGACCTAATGTATATTGTAATCTTCCTTTTTCTGAAACTGTGTTGTCAAGAAAAAGAGTGCTATGCGCTCTGTGTTCTACTTGGCCATGAACTTCCTGGGGCCACGTAATCCAAGGATTGCCCAGCGCAGTAGGAACTAAATAAATGCATGTTTAATGAATCCCTCAAACCTCTTAAAAGTCAAACCTCAGGGAAATTTCATTATTTTGTTTTAAATTTTGCTATGCCTTCTTGTAATGAATATTTAATTCTGTTTTGTTCAAGATAGGATTAAAGGCTTCTCTATTTCCTTTGGTAATTAGTTTATGTAAACCAAGTCATCCATTTCCTCACCTACCCATGGACAACAGCTGGTGGTTAATGTTCACAACTTTATTTGACCTTGATATGTGTGATATATATTTTTATATACTGATATATGGGCTTCTCAGGTGGCTCAGTGGTAAAGAATCTGCCTGTCAGTACAGGAGACATAGGAGATGTGGATTCAATCCCTGGGTTGGGAAGATCCCCTGGAGGAGGAAATGACAACCCACTCTAGTATTCTTGCCTGGAAAATTCCATGGACGAAGGATCCTGGCGGGCTACAGTCATGGGGTTGCAAAGAGTTGGACATGACTGAGTACACACAAAAGCATACTGATTATTTATATATATATGTGTGTGTGTATGTATCAGTGTATATACATGTATATGTATATGTTTATGTATATATAGGTATATATAAACCAGTATCATCTGAGAATATAAACTAGTAAATGTCAGTGTCTGATAAATGTTTGTGAAAAATTCCAAATGATTGATTCTATCAGTTTATGTTAAAAGTTCATTTAGTTCAAAAGTTAAAAATAAAGAGAAAATTGTATATAGAGAAAATTAAGTCCTAAGGGTTGTACGATGCTATCAGATAGTCTCAATTCCATCTTTTAACTCAGTTCATCAAATTATTCGCCAGGTAAACATGTGAACATGGCTCTCAATCTCCTAGGTACTAGGGATTAAAAGCTCCAAAAAAACTCACAGAATCCATAGTGAATGAAGAAAACAATTATTCCATATAGCGCAACCTTCTATACCTGTGCTCATCTTATGTTCACACTTTCAGATACCCTCTTTTTTAGAGAATTATTGACTGTCATCACCATGCTACAACTAAGGTATCCTTTTATAAAATAAAAAAGATAAAATATATATTTTTAGTAAAAAAAATTCATGCTATTAACAATGTCTTGAAGAAAGGGTCACCTGACAATAGTGTCAAATTTGTGCTTTGTGACACAAGATTGTGGTGTGTTTGCCAACATTATTTATGGGATTTCCTTTGATAGTCTATGCAACGCCATTTCTCAGGAACTGTGTGCTCAGGGCAAAGCCCAATTTAACATCTTTCATGCTCCTGTTTCTATCTTTAGCCCCTCTTCATAGGCACTGTGAGATTCATTAGCAGGCAAAGGCCAGAGCGCCAGGCAAACTGTGAAGGGAGGAAGGATTAGAGGAGGGTGTGGGTGTGTGTGTGTGTGTGTGTGTGTGTGTGTGTGTGTGTGTGTGTGTGTGTGTGTGTGTGTGTGTGTGTGTGTGTGTGTGTGTGTGTGTGTGTGTGTGTGTGTGTGCCTCTTGTAAACGTCCTGCTTTACCACAGTCTACAGAGCTAACAGGGGAGTTCTTTGCTAAAACTTAGCACCCCAGGCCTCTCTGGAAGGCTCTTCTTCCTTTGCTGGTCTTCCTTCCCCCTCACTGCCAAATGCACTGGCGACTCAACCATAACACAGAAATCTGTCCTTACAGGCCTAAAAAAGTGACTCTACTGATGTGTCTGCCTAACAATCAATAATTCATTTAAATGGATTTTCTGATGCATAAAATAACAGACTCTTCTTATAACCTGCTGACTTTTACCAGCATTGACCTAAAAATCATTCCCCAAAAAAGAGCTGTGAGAATGCTGAAATAGTTTTCAGTTTGAACAACATTTATTTTTTATGACTAAATAAATGATGAATAGAAAAGCTGAAAAATGAAGAAAAGTTGGAAAATGCAGAAAAATGAAGAAGAGAAAGATCAACCATAGCCAGAGGTAATGACTGTTAAGTCATGTAGCTCATTTTCCCTTATCTTTATATGTATGTGCACATAAAATATATGCATATGCACTAATTTTAATATTCAATTAATATTTTAGCATACATGATTTTGGATTCTGCTTTGGCTTTTAATGTTATACTATAAGCAACTTCCCATATCCTTAAAGGTACTTGAAGCTATTCTTAATGGTTGATAAGATTCTAGTTTCTAATATCAAAATTTATTTAAACATTAGTTTATGTGGCAGAGTTAGATTATAAAAAGGTTTTCAGTATTATAATTTCATAGTGGATATCTTTAAACATAAATGTTTTTAACATTTCAGATTACTTTCCTAGATCAAATACCTACAAGTAGAATTACTAGGTTAAAGAATAGTAGTATTCTTGAAGCTTGAGCCTTCTGATGATATCCAATCATCTTTATGAAGTAATACCCTCAACTGAGTTCAAAAATCATATTGTGACTTTTTCTAAGGATCTGTAAACCACAATATAATTGAATATAACTTATTTATTACAAAGAGGACTCTCACCACATGAAAATTAGAACATAGGGCAATCAAAACATGATTCTTCTCTTATAAAATGGAAAATATTCTGCCATATAAATCCTTAATTTTGGCCACATTTTATGAAAAGTCCAAAAGCAAGCTAGCAAAAAAAAAAAAAAAAAAGGACATATGGCTGTTATTACAGCAACACAGAGTTGGTCAACCACTTCAAGTTCTTGTGGCTGGTGAGGTCACTGGAGCTGCAGGCCGACATTTCTGACAAATTATGCACATTGAGGTCACAGCACTTGACTTGAGGCAGTTTTTCATAATTGTAGAGTTCTGTTTACAAAAGGTCCTTGACTTAAAATATCCTTTTGTGCCCTCTAGTGTTTAAATCCATCCAAACTTTCCAGAAGTTTATTACTTATTTCTAAACTAGAGCTGAACGCCACTTCATTCGTATTTATACCAGGGGTTTATCTACAGCAGAAGGTGGCCAACATATACACTATTCCAAAATTTTTAGGTTACTTAAAACTTTTCATTTAATTTCATTTCAAAACCTACCACAGGGCAAAGCCTACAGAACACCTGTTTTTGTAAATAAAGCTTTATTGAAACATACTATGTTCATTCACTACATTTTGGTCTACGGATAGCTATCTTTGCTTACAGTGGCAGAGTTGAATCACAGAGACATTATGTCCTGCCAAGTCTAAAATATTTACTACCCAGCTCTTCACAGAAAGATTTTACTGATTTATCCCTGGATTAAGGAATCTCTCTGACACAAAGTGGAAGAGAAAAAAAAAAAGTATTTTTCTAATGATGTCATGACATTTTACAATGTCTTTTAATTCAATATCTTTCCATCAAACACTGAAATACTAGTTAAAATAGAGTAGCAGCCTTGTCAATTAGCTTTGTGGTTCAAGTAACAAATTTATATTTCCTCAGTGAAAATGTTTGCATGTCTACTCTAAGTGATAATATTGACTCCTTCTTGTGGACTTTGGTATTGATATAATTATATTGATGAGAACAGAACAAAATCAAAGTTCTTTACCCGTCAGGACCAGGGGCTCAAGAACTCTCTTGCCTCCTAAGCTACATCATTTCTTATTGCTTAGGTAGAACTTAGACTAGTAGATTTAGTGACCCATCTCTTTTTATTTTTAGACATTTAATACTAAGGCTTACAATTGCTTTTACAAACAGGTACAGTATCTCTAGGATAAAGCAAACATATTGTTTACAATTAACATGGCTTTTACTCCAGTTTTATGCTTGATTCAAATCTCATGCAATCACTTTTTCATACATGAATAAAACCACAGTGTACAATAATAAGGCCACAGTCCTGTATGGGCAACTTAACAGGCTACCTTCCTCCCCTAGTACAGAGGCCTAGTACAAAGCCCCTCTGATATTTTATATTCTTGTTTGTGTCACTAGATTTACTGAAACTTCCTTCCTATCAGAAATGGTTAATTATAGTTCATTAGAGCTTTTTTCACATGGTTTTCAGGGAGTGGATATATTTCATTATTTTTTAATTTAAAATTTGTCTTCTGGTTCAAAATGGCCACAGACATTCCTTTTTCAAAGATATACATCAACAATACCCTGGTCAGAAATTTTGTACAATAACAGAAGAAAACACAACACTAAGTATTTAGAAAAGTTAATGAGAACAGTCTCTGGTTGATTGCCTCTGCTCATGAAAAAGCATCTTTATTTTTGTGACGAGCATTCATGGTCATTGTAGATTACATGCCTAGACCTGAAGATTGCTGCCTTTCTCAGGCTTATAGTTTCTCAGTGATTTCATATTATCTACTCTTCTATCCCTCCCACTCCCAATATACTCTCTGTCCTTGTATCTGACATAGAAATAATTTAAACACAAACCCCAAAACAAATTCTGAATAGACTTTAGGGAATCACATACTTAAAACTCTTAATCAGATAACTTAAAGCCACGATGCTACCTTTCAAATATCAATAACAACCACCACCACCACAACAGAATGCACAGCAAAACATATCATCTTTTATGTTCAATATTAAAAGCAATTAAAATAAAACTCAGGAAAAAAGTGACACCATACCTCTAATCCATAATCAAAATAATTTCCAAACTTACCTGCAAAAGAAAAAGAAAAAAAGATCAGTAAATCTCAAATCAGAATGAATTGTAATTTTTTTCTTTAGTAAATTAGACAAATTTGTCATCATAAACATAGTTAATCCTTAATTATTACCATGTGACTTAATCCCTGTAAATAAAACTTTCTAGTTCTTATAGATGCTAATAAGGTGCACACTGATGTTCTCTAAGGCCAATTCTCTTCATGAATAGAGTTCTTTTCCATGCATATCTGAACCTAGTAGATGAGTTTTAGATCAAAAACTTAAATAATTCCCCGGACCCAGGAAATTTGTGAATTACAAAACATATTCTGGGAGTCAAATATAAACAATGGGGAAAATGCTTCAGAATCAGATCGACCTGTCATTAAATCCCACTTCTACAGCTTGAGAACTCAAGTCATATGCCCCCGTGAGACTCAGCATTCTCTAGTGTAAAGCAAGGGCATTATATTTACCAAGTTAGACTATTCTGAGCATTAAATTAGGTCATGTTGTAGAAGCTCAGTAAATATTAATTTCCTCCTTGACTTCACGCAACCTTTTTATACCTCTACTTGCAGAAGGATAGGTGTTTGGTGTAGTATATAAAGTATGAAAGAGCTTTAGGCAAATTAAGATGAACAGAAAAGATAAATTCTACATTTTCCCATCTTCTTGGTAATGTGAACAAGTTTGGTTTATATGAAATATCAGTCTTCTTTTAAATGCTGAGAAACTTATTTTCCATTGTATGTTTAAGCATGTGACTCAGAGTTCAAACCATTAACTGAAAGTATAGCAGTCTTTAGCACAGCTTCTGCGTCCGATTACTGCGTACTCTGACCCTGTTACTGTCCCGTTCACTCTCTCCTTGCAGTCTTAGAAGTCTTCTCACCACTTCCGGAAACAGTCAGGGTGCTCCTGCCTCAGGGCATTTGCACTTCCTGCTGCCTCTGTCCAGGAATCCAAACTGCCTCTCCTTGTCCTCTCCAAGTATATTTCAAAGGGCCTCTTGCTCAGTGAGGACTAACCTGACTTCTGAACCGTACTCTTGGTATTACTTTTAGCTTCCCTTCCTTTGCACTTTCTTTCCTCAGCACTTGTAACCTCCTAACACATAACATAACACAACTTACACTGAACATTTATCAAACCTTCCTGACCCTATATAAGCTACACAAAGGAGGGGCTTCTGTCTGTATCATTTCCCTAGAACCTACAATGAGTGAAGTGAAGCGAAAGCTGCTCAGTCACGTCCAACTCTTTGCAACTCCATGGACTATTCAGTCCATGGAATTTTCCAGGCCAGAATACTGGAGTGGGTGGCCGTTCCCTTTTCCAGGGATCTTCCTAACCCACGGATCAAACCCAGGTCTCCAGCATTGCAGGCAGATTCTTTTCCAGCTGAGCCACAAGGGAAGCACTACAAAAGAACCTACAATAATGCCTGGTAAATAGAAGATATTCAAAAACCACTAGTTTAAGGAATGAATAAAGCATTTATAAAAGAGTCAAATACAAAAATACAAATTATACACATATAATTACAAGTTTTTTATTTATATATTTTATGCACATGTTTTAAAGGTTTTATTTGTATATTTATTATACACATGAATATTTGTATATTTATCACATTTATGAATATGGAAAATATAATTCATTTTTTAGCTAGAAGTAAATCATTTTCCTTTTAATTAATTTTGAAGATAGAAATTGCAGTAGTCAGTAAATCTGTTGGCTAATATTTCCTCCTACCAGGTACAAGTAGAAGCATGTAATCCTCTGTGCTTGATTAAGGCCATATGACTAGCTCTGGCCAAAGTCACGAGTGGACAAGCATGAACTGATGGTGTGAGAACCTCCAGGCTGTCCTCTTTCTGCCAAAGTCTGAGATGGCAACTCTCAGATGGCCTCTATCCTGGGAAGTAGCTGCCTCCCAAGTACTGGGGGCAAAAGCCAACCTTTGCTGTCACAGGATTCAGAGGCTACTTGTTAAGACAACTTGATTCAACCCATCCTGATGAATAGAGAAATTATGCATATACTATTAGCCAACTACACTCAAAGGCTTATTAAAAATGCGTTATCTGTACCCATTCTGAATGACCTTTCCCAAATCATTGTGTTTCTGCTGGTACTTAATTCCATAATTCTAAATAATATGTTTATGTTGTTCTTTCATGATTTTGAAATTTTTAGTTATCTATTAATTTATTGATATATTAGTTTATTGATTTATTAGATATTAATCTATTAAAGGAATACTTAATTCTCTTTGATCTCCCTTCACTTCTTTCATCTAGTTGAATCACAATTTTCAGTTAAATTTATAATCACTGTTTGTATATATTTACTATATAAATCTTACTTCTTAGGTAGCAAGATTGTATTCCTCTCATGGTATAACTTTTGTTTTTCCTGCAGTTAATAATTATCTTTCTTTTCTTCACATGTAAAATTTTCTTTTGTATTAATTTTTTTCCCAAGTGGTTGCTCCTAATTACCACTGGGTTAGCTGAGGCGTCCAGTGAGCCTTTATTCTTTTCTTCCTCTTCCTCTAGGAGTGTCAGTCCTGAGGGAACATCCTCATAAACCCCCTACACAAAAATCTCAGAGCATGTTTCTCAGAGAATCTGACCACAACGTACGTATTCCTCTCATCACTTGTTTCAGCACCACATCACAACCCCACAGTGTCTGCTCTCTGAGTCCTAGACCTCCCCAACAACATTTCTCCGGAATATTAACACTGAGTATTCTGTGGTAGGAGCTGTGGTTGAGAAGGGGGAGTTCAATGGGACGTGGTAATCTTCCTTTCTAGTCCCATGCTCTTCGTTTTATTTGTTTTTTAAATTTTCATTTATTAATTTATATCCTTGGCTGCTCTGGGTCTTCGTTGCTTTGCACAGACTTTCTCCAGTTGCAGCAAGCAGGGGCTATGCTTCATTGCGGTCTGTGGGCTTCTCACTGCAGAGGCTTCTCTTGCAGAGCACAAGCTTCAGCAGTTGCCGCACTCGGGCTTTAGAGGGCAGGCTCAGTAGTTGGGGCACATGGGCCTAGCTGCTCCATGGCATGTGGCATCTTCCTGGACCAGGGATCGAACCTGTGTCCCTTGCCTTGGCATCTGGATTCTTATCCACTGTGCCACCAGGGGGGTCCACCCTTCCTTTTAAATCCCTCTATTTAATTGTAGATGATATGAACACATATAGTCAATTCACCACCATTAATCAGAAGGTCATAGATGTTCGCATTACTCATGCAATTGCTCTTCTCTGTTACCATGAATTAAACAGACCTTTATTTATTATAAGCAGAAAAGGGCATAAGAACAATTCCCAAACTGTGGCATGGAATATTCATTTTTGAAATTTTAAGAGTTCAGTTGAATAATAAAAATAAGGAAAAGACTACAGAGTCAAATAATTTGGAAGATAGTGGCTTGACAATTTTGAAGAACCATTTTTTTTTTCATTACAGGACTTTTAAGAGCTTTGGATATAATAATCGGCTTATGGCAATTCTAAAACATAGGGAACATTTGCAGAAAAATTGAACCACCCTCCCCCCCACTCCAGACACCAGTTAATATCAGAGTAAGTCATCTTTTAGAATACTGCTTGGGAATCTGCACAAGGCATCTTAAACTGAGTTTTATACCAATCACAATGTTTCTATTACTCCTATAAGAATTGCTTTAACTTAACTGGAGAGGTATAATGAATTGGTAATCACTTGAAAAACAGTAAGTCTGTACTGAGGAATAAAACACTTATACTCACTTTCAGGTGATTGTCTTTATTAGATCAAACTGCCTGCTAAATTAAAATTAGTTACAATATTTGAATTATGATCATTTAATGTAAAATTTCCTCTTCCAGAATATTCTCGACTAGAAGTCAATTTCTCACTACCCTGAAGTTTGTTCAAGAAATGTGCTTATTTTTGAATCTATCTTTGTATCTCTAGTTCAGCTTATGCGAAAATGTTCTCTGTGGAGTACCAAGCCCATTAGATACTCTGAAAATATACAAAAATGTTCCATATTTAACAAAGTTTAGAATATTGTACACATGGTATCTCTGGAGATTTAAAACATTTATTTAGTCTATTAAAGACTTTAGGAATCTTACAGATAGACGTCAGTTTTATTTTGTGAATCACAGCTTATTTGACAATAGAATCGTTTTGCACATAGAGCCTATCGATATTATATGGAACTAGTATTCTACACAACTCACTTTGGGACATACTGACTTAAGCTACTAGAGTTCTTAATAGTAAGAGATAAAGGAAACGTAAACTACCATAAATATTAAATGGGAGAAGGTGGGGCTCCAGTGGTCCTGCCCCCCCAAAGGTGATTTTTTTATGAATGCACCCTACTTCTTAATGAGAAAGGAAGAGGAAACAGCTACCAGTTTGACTGTATGGAAACATTGAAATGTAGGGTAGTAGATGGTTCAGGATCTTTTGCTCAAATATATCAACCTTATGTTGCCAGGGCTTCATTTACTCATGAAAATAGGTTCAAAGCTAAGATGTAATACCAAAATACATCTTTTATTTTGGAGAGAAAAAAACATCAAAGATTTGACACACCATGAACGACATAAGCCTAATGACTCACTGGAAAAGACCGTGATGCTGGGAGGGATTGGGAGAAGGAGGAGAAGGGGACGACAGAGGATGAGATGGCTGGATGGCATCACCGACTCGATGGACATGAGTTTGAGTAAACTCTGGGAGTTGGTGATGGACAGGGAGGCCTGGCGTGCTGCGATTCATGGGGTTGCAAAAAGCTGGACATGACTGAGCGACTGAACTGAACTGAACTGTATATTAAAATGTTACCTTTGTTGATGTCAGAAACTTGAAGAAACTAAACACTATAAATATTGCTTCCCTGGTAGCTCAGATGGTAAAGAATCTGCCGGCAATGCAGGAGATGAGAGTTCAATCCCTGGGTTCAGAAGATTCCCTGAAGAAGGGCATGGCAACCCATTCCAGTATTCTTGCCCAGAGAATCCTCATGGAAAAAGGACCTGGCAGGCTACAGTCCATGGGGTCTCAAAGAGTCAGACATGACTGAGTGACTAAAGCACAGAGCTGAAAGACTCAAACAAAACGGCTAAAATGTTTCATCGTGATTTTATCTATATATTTTATGAAATTATGTGACCACGAGCTTCTGGAGATGAAATAATAGGATCAAATCTTTGTTTTCACCCCCAAATCTGCTAGATTTCCCTGTGCCTTATGTAAAATATATGAGTTTAAAATATGAAGCCCATCAACAGGTTTATTGAGTAAACCTCAGGGAGCTGTTGAAACATCTGAAATTATATGCAAAATAATGTGCATATTTGCATTTCTCAAGGGAGTAGAATCATAGATTTAATCAAATTTTCAAAGCACCCTTAAACCTCCAAAAAGAAATAGATCACTTGAGATAAATCTCTAAGGACTCTTTATTTTCTGATCACAGTTTATGTTTTATGGAAAGTGTCATAAGTCATATTTATTATATTCAGTAATATCTTTGCTGGAACCTCTATTTTTAGACATTTAAGGAATTTAGGAATAAAACATTGCAAAGTCTACAATTAGTTTATGGAAACTGGTTAAAATAAGCAAATTTTATATTTTTATTTTAATTTGCATTAAAACAAAAAGTTTTAATACAAATATTTTTATTCTGCAACAAGAGCAGAGAATCACTTTATCTAGAGATCTTATTTGAGGGAGAAACTGAATTGCCCACAAGGTGGCTCTCTATAATCTTGAATATATGAGTTTACCAAACCAACTTCTCAAAAAGCTATTTCTAACATCTTTTAAATTTCCTATGTACAATAAATGGTTTTCCGATACTGCTTTATTTCTGTGCTGGAATATCTAGCAATGCCTGACAGAGTGTTCCTGTTTTTCTAGAGAATCGATTAATGAACAGACATTTCAGACATTCACAGTTTATTTTTTAATAATTTACTTATTGTGTACTACATTACTACCACCTTATTGTGTCTCCTACATACAACAGCCCTGTGTTGTGCATGGTAATAAATTTTTTACAAAAGGAATTAACATTTTAAAAGCAAATCATGGTTCCTATTTTTCAGGGAAGACAAAATTTCCACATCAAAATATTTCATAGTATATTTAAATTAAAAATGATTAGTATAGACAAATTATAGATGTACAAGGAAGAAGAGACAGCAGTATGGGTTTCAGTTAGGTAAAAGACCTTGTGGAGCTGGACTATAAAGAACTGCAAGACTTGTATCAGAAGAAGTTAACGGGGAATATTCCAGAAAGGGCAAGTATTACAAGGAAAAGCTTGGAATGATGTGGTCATGGCAGGCAAGAAAATTATTTCCCTGTAGCTAAGGTTGAGTGAATTATAGAGTGTTGAAGCCCATTCCAAGGGGAAGGAAAGGTAACTAATGCTAATTTAGGATATAGTATGATACAAGCTACAATTAAGTGATCCCTCTACCTTAGTGATATATGCATGTACCTCTTACTAAAGTATTGGACTTGTGGTACTGTATTGGGATATTTTAAGGGAGGTGTTTCTTTTCTAACTGTTGTATGAAATTCCAGTACATAATCACCAGAAGAAGAGAAAGATACTCAGATAGAAAATCAGAATTAAGGAGGTGAGCTTTAAGCATAAGAGGAGTTTAAGCTTCTTTATCATGCTTCTCTATGTCCTGGGAGAAGAATGTATCTTTGTGGTAAGGTTTCTGCTCCCTGGTGTGGAGTGGGAGTCAGAACTAAGACTTTTCATAAGGCATGGGATTTGAGTAAAATGGTTCCTATAAAAAGTCAGATTATTTAGTCTCATGACGTTTTGATTTAACTTATTTCCTTTTGTCAGTAAAGTCTTATTAAAGAATGTCTGTTTTGTCTCAGCTGTTGCCTATTAAAAAAGGAGAGCTTTTCTGTTTTTTTCCCATATTTGGATAAACTGGGTTAAGAGGAGCAGTCTCTACCTTACCAAAAGATGATGATAGTGTAAACAAAAATGAGAAAGACCTCAGAAAAGAAGAGTTCATTTAAGGAGAAAGAACACTGCAACATGTGGTCTAGCTGCTCACTCCAAATTCAGAACGTTCCTTCATTCTAACCTTGAGCCCCCAATTTACAAGTCAAACTGTCTACTCAACATCCCCTTATAAGCATTTCAATTTAATATGTTCATAACAGAGCTTCTAATCTTTTCTCTCCAAGCCTTATTTTTTTGTGTTGTCTCATCTCAGTTTTTGGCAACTCCATCCTTCCAGCTGCTCAACCAAGAACTGTGGTCAACCACCATTTCTCATGATGAATGTCCCCCTTACATTATCTGTTCCTTCCCTTATCCTCCTAAAGTTTATTTGAAATTAGCAGTTAGAATGAACTTGTTCAAAGCTCCTTACTGGCTTATAGTTTCACTCAGAATTAAGACCAAAAAGAAGGTCCACAAAGATCTTCATGAATTGCCAGTTATCTGTCCCTGCACCTTCACCCACTTAATGGTTTTTCTCCAACTTCCCTGGTGGCTCAGATGGTAAAGAACTCACTTGCAATGCAGGAGACCCGGGTTCAATCCCTGGGTTGGGAAGACCTTCTAGAGGAGAGTATTACAACCCACTCCAGTATTCTTGCCTGGAGAATCCCCATGGACAGAGGGGCCTGGCGGGCGATGGTTCATGAGGTTGACAAAAGTTGGACATGACCGAGTGACTAACGCTTCTGCTTTGACTTCACTGTCCCCACCCCTACCCCACTTCTGTTTCATCTCCGGCTTTGTCTCGTCCTGTGCTCCACTTTGCTACTTCACCCCAGTCTTCAGGGCGTCCTGGCTGCTCCTCAATCATGGCAGCAAGACTCCTTATCTTCCTTCTGCTTAGGACGCTCTTCTGTCACTTACCCACCTCCTACATGTATCTGATGAAATTTCAACTTTTCAATGAGATCTTCCCTAATAATCCTACTGAAAATTCCACCACATCCACACATACTCAGTCAACTCCTTCCCTGATTCTTGCTTCTTCATAGCATTGATCACAAAATCACTTGCTCCCTACCCTGTGCTATTTTCTTACCTTTCTCCCCTAAAAAGAATATAAATGTCACCAGGGCCTAATTTTTACTCACTGTTGTATCTCCTCCAACACACAATAAAACTTGGAACTTAGTGTGCCTACAATAGATATTTATTGAATACACAATTTTTTAAAAGTCTTAATTTCTTCATTCTCCTGAAAACATCAGACCATCTGGCGACACTGGCGTGCATTTTCACCAGGCAACACCTTTCAGGAGACTAGAGATAGGAGCACAGGCAGATGAGGGCGCACTTCCCTTTGGTCAGGACCATTACCTGCCTCCTCCACTTGCATTACCTGCCTGACCCCTGTCGATGGGTGAGTTGGGATCTCTGCTGGGAGAGCTTGAATGGAGAGGAAGAGGATCACATGAGAAATTTCACCATGGCACCTGGGAATAGTGGGTAGGAGTGATACAATGATCCTAGATGTAGTCATGCCAGTATCTTTTGTCCAAGTGCAGGTACAAATGAATGAGAAGTGTGTGAGGTTAGGTTAATATGCCAAGGAATGAAGAACAGACGAGGCAGAGTTTGAAGGCAGGATTAACAGAACTTGACAGTTGGCTGGATATTGGAAATGAAGGGAAAGAAAGAGCAGTGATGACTGATATTTCTAGACTGGTTGATTAAGAGCATGGTAATTCAGTGTTATAAGAGAACTTGGGAGAGCCAACCGAAGAGATCAGAAGCCCTACATGTGAAAGAAATACACTGAGCTTGATGAATATAAGTTAAGTTTGAAGACACAGATACAAAGATATTCGATAATGAAAAAGAACTCTGAGATCAATGCCAGAGATTAGGATTCAATTTGGCATCAGGTTTATATATCATCTATGAAAACACACATTATGATGAAGGTCATCTCAAGAACAGAACATATAGAACAAGAGTCAAAAATAGGGCATGGAAGAAAAGATTTACAACTATAAGTCAAGCGGTTGAAACGAGATTTAAAGGCAATAGTCCTCTCTTCCCCCGTCCAAAGGACACACATCTAGTCAAACACAAGTGCTCATGGCGCAGAGTGCTGAAACTGGCTGCTTCCACACTCTGTGTGTGTCCCTCCTCTCTCCATTCCGCATCTAAAATAATCTTATTCTAGTGAGCACAAATTATAAATGGCACCGTGAATATTTGAATAGCTTCCTTCTTTTTCCTTCCCTGACTTTGTATTTCTAGACCATATATATACTCTGTGTAGATCTCTGAGCAAAGAGAAAGTATGTCTATCTTCTGGCTTGTAGAATACCAATTTTAAAAAGACTGGTTATCTTAAATTCAAATGCCATATAAAATTCATCTTCTTTAACAAACGGCAGCACCAAGGACAGCGCTAAGAATATAACAGGTGGTCTCCATTCTTCTTTCCTCTGAAACTCAGTTAAAATCAAAGTTTTATCATTCTACAATAAAGGTATTTTCATTACAAGTGGAAGATAAATGTGATCAAAGTTCTCTCCACACTCTTTAAAAAAGTTCAGTCTTTAAAGTTGGAAGTATTATTTTTATTCTGTTATTAATTAAGGGCCATGGCCTTAGAAGTCTAATGTTTAAATGTTGGGTACTCATTTCTTTGGACTGAAGGGGTTGTAAGGCGTTTTCCACCTATCATGCCCTGAAGGAAAGTTTCCTTTGAGTTGCTAGAATGTTATTTTGGCTGCCAAACAGCCCCACAGAG
Source organism: Muntiacus reevesi (assembly GCF_963930625.1). Lineage (NCBI taxonomy): Eukaryota > Metazoa > Chordata > Mammalia > Artiodactyla > Cervidae > Muntiacus > Muntiacus reevesi. Next base: position 48,792,204 of record NC_089262.1, read on the forward strand.
GCCCACTCTGTGTATTGGCAGATAAACGAGGGCAGATGGAATCAAACATGCACCTTGCCTCCTCAGCAAGCCAGCAGCCTCAGAAGAAGGGCTGTGCCCCTGAAGCATTGTGCAGGTTATTCCACTAGCATCAGTGTCCCTGTCATAGCTGGTGAAAGGGAAATTGGCAAATCACTACACATAGCAGGCAAAATGCCACCCTCACAAATTCCGTAGGCACATTTTCTTCACTCACATCTTGTCATTCTGCCGAGGGCAGAATTCTGGACCAAGATGTTTTGCCATCCTGGAACTGTTTTGTTTTTTTTTTTTGGTCCAGGGTGTAGAAAGATAATCAACATTAAAGCATTGAGGCATGTGTTGTCATTTACAGTCATTTCATTAGTGCTATCAGTGGAGCAGGAAATGAATACCAAAGTGAATTAACAATTTATTGAGGGTATACAATCTTACACGTTTACTGTATCATCATCTTTTTTTAGTGCTCATAGTGATCACCATCAGCAGGGCTCAGTTCCAAGGTCTTAAAATATATTAACTTTCAATTCTTTTCTACAACCTTATAAGCTTAGCATTACCAACCTCATTTTAGATATGAGAAAACTATAATAATAGCTATTACTCACAGCAATACTAACAGCAACAAAGGCTAAACATGAGTAGTTATTATGGGTTAGCTACTATCATACATATTCATCTGAGTGTATATATGTATATGTATGTACATAAACATATATGAAAGTAAAAGTGAAAGTCGCTTGTCACGTCGACTCTTTGCGACCCCATGGACTGTAGTCCATGGAATTCTCCAGGCCAGAATACTGGAGTGGGTAGCCTTCTCCAGGGGATCTTCCCAATCCAGGGATCAAACCCAGGTCTTCTGCATTGCAGGCAGATTCTTTACCAGCTGAGCCACAAGGGAAGCCCAATAAACATACATATGTGTATGTATATATAGGTATATATCGATAGTACATACATATATATATATTTATATAAGCTTTTAAAATTCTCACAATAGCCATATAAGTTTGGCATTATTATTTTCATTTAGAAATGAGGAAACTAGTAACAATAATAATGCATAATGCCAGTAATAGTACTAACAGATAATTCTGTGAGTTTAATATGTGTCGGCAGATTAGTATCTGCAATGCAGATGTCATCTTATTTAGCCTTCACAGAGGTTGACATTACCATCCTGGTTTTAGACATGATGAAACTTTAAGAATCCATAGACAAACAGCTAATAAGTGGGGGCTTGGGTTTCAACTCAGATACTGAGTCCAAAACCTGGCCCAGTCACCAGTGTGGTAGGCCAAGGGCAACACACTCTGGAGATAGAGGTGTGAGTGAGACAGGCTGTGACCACAAGGAATTAACACTGAGTGGTTTGTTTTACAACATATGACATCCACAAGAAAATCTGTTTTTCCATCTATTTTTTGAGGGCCCACTACCTGCAAAATTGTTCACAAGGCAGTGGGAGAAACGCGAGAGGAGTTTATATATAGGCTGCACCTTCACGGGAACTCGTGATCTCATGGGGGAGAGAGAGATGTAGGTGAATAATACAAGCAGCGGGGAGGGGGCAAGAGCGGGCTGAGCTGCAGGACACCAGGCCTCTGGTGTGGAGCTCCACGGGATCAGTGAAACGAGCAAGCTTCTCCTGTGTCTCTCCTGACTTCACGCAGCTCTGCAGACGTCACTCTTGCAGCTTGTGAATTTCTCAGTTAACAGAAAAGACGGCATTGGCTGTTGCTGCTCAGCAAGAGAACTGTGCTGCTCTAGAGGGAAAAGTCTGACCTAGCAAGATTCTATTTACTCCATTTCCAACACACCTGTCTTTCAGGGAGCCTGGCAGTCCAACCAGCCAAGTGAATGCGCGCTGGAAAGCCCTTCCTTTGGACAAAACACGGGACTTATCTGTCAAATCAGGGAGCCCTCATAGCATATGTTCTGCCAATCCTGGTGAAGGTCAAACAATTCTGGATGCTTTTGAATCAAATGGAATTTTAAACCTGCAAGACTGGGTTATGGTAATTCTGAGAGTGAAGGTGTGACTGTAAACAAGTCAGATGTATTCTATAAAGCACTGCACAGAAAATCAACTTCTTTATACTTATTTCACTCTTTGTGAAGTATCCTATAAAGCACTGCACAGAAAATCAACTTCTTTATGCTTATTTCACTCTTTGTGAAGAGGATTACCTCCTCTATGTGTGAATTCAATAACTCCTAGTGATATAGAGACATCTTTTTATCCTGACTCTTTTTTTACATGGGAAATGAGAAGATGGGAAGTGAAAAGCATTAGCTATAAATCATCTTCACAGAGCTGCAGTAGGATCAATTAACCCCTGAACAACATACAGCCTTCAGTGTCTATAACCACAATCATCAACCAGCACTGAATCTGCTGGTCTGACTGTCCAAACTCTTCACGTTTCCTCTCTCCTGAAAGGTCAGGGGAGCCAGCCTCACTTCTGCCAACAAAGAGTACCATTATTCCTGTCTCTACAGCTAGTAATGGTGTTAAACCTGCCAGGTATTAAAGGGAAAATGGCACAACCCATTCAAATATTATACAACCCCAACCCAAGACATTTAGCTGTGACTGGGCTAACAAATACAGGACATTTTAAATATTTGAAAATTTGGTTGCTTTGGTTCCTTTTAAATTAACTAATGAATTATTTAACCCATTTTTTGCCAAGATTGTACAGTACAGCTTGGAACTAGTGACAGGTATCTATCGTGCCACCCCTCTCATTCTTCCTGAAACTCTTTTAGTCCTTTCTTCTGCTAAATAACTTGATAGCTGTAACTGAAAAGAAAAATATCGACTTCTGTTTTATTGACTACAAAGCCTTTGACTGTGTGGATCACAGCAAACTGGCAAATTCTTCAAGAGATGGGAATGCCAGACAACCTTACCTGTCTCCTGAGAAATCTGTATGCAGGTCAAGAAGCAACAGTTAGAACCAGACATGGAACAATGGACTGGTTTCAAATTGGGAAAGGAGTACATCAAGGCTGTATATTGTCACTCTGCCTATTTCAGTTATATACAGAGTACATTATGTGAAATGCTGGGCTGGATGAAGCACAAGCTGGAATCTGGATTTCCAGGAGAAATGTCAATAATCTCAGATATGCAGAAGACACCACTCTTATGGCAGAAAGCAAAGAGGATATAAAGAACCTCTTGATGAAAGTGAAAGAGGAGGGTGAAAAGGCTGGCTTAAAACTCAACATTCAAAAAACGAAGGTCATGGCATCCAGTCCCATCACTTCCTGGCAAATAGATGGGAAACAATGGAAACAGTGACAGACTCTTTTCTTGGGCTCCAATATCACTGCAGATGGTGACTGCAGGCATGAAACTGAAAGACACTTGTTCCTTTTAAGAAAAGCTATGACAAACCTAGACAGCACATTAAAAAGATGAGAGGTTACTTTGCCGGCAAAGGTCCATATAGTCAAAGTTATGGTTTTTCCAATAGTCATGAATGGTTGTGAGAGTTGGACCATAAAGAAAGCTGAGCAGTGAAGAATTGATGCTTTTGAACTGTGGTGTTGGAGAAGACTCTTGAGAGTCCCTTGGACTGCAAGGAGATCAACCTAGTCAATCCTAAACGAATCAGCCCTGAATGTTCATTGGAAGGACTGATGCTGAAGCTGAAGCTCCAATACTTTGGCCACCTGATGCGAAGAACTGACTCATTGGAAAAGACCTTGATGCTGGGAAAGATTGAAGGCAGGAGGAGAAGGGGACAACAAAAGATGAGATGATTGGATGACATCACTGACTCGATGGACATGAGTTTGAGTAGGCTCCTGGAGTTGGTGATGGACAGGGAAGCCTGGTGTGCTGCCGTCCATGAAGTCACAAAAGGTTGGACATGATTGAGCGACTGAATGAACTAACGAACTAACCTCTAACTGACTTCCCATTATGAACAATGAGGATTTCACACTTAAATCATCTCACTTCCTCACTTCCTTCTATCTTCTCAGTGTAGTTATATAACAATTGATGGTTAAATGGAAATTCAGCTTTTATCTTTTTACCCCTGGGGAGGAATGTTACTGTAAGTCAAATAGTGTGCCATGATTATGCTCCATTTGTTGAATAACCTTTTTTTTTTTCCTGGAGTTATAAACTGCCTCCTTTTTATTTGCTTAATTTTATGTGGAATTATCACTAATTATTCCAGAAATCTCTAAAGTAATTTAAAAAGTTCTGTGTAATATATTTTCTGGCTGGGTCAAGCAGATCAATTATTTTATCAGTTTCCTCATACTTGAGTGATGAGTTAGCTAATTTTAGAATGCCAGGTTGCAAATTATTTTCATTTAGAATTTTGAATGCATTGTACCATTGTCTCCTAAGCATTAATATGCTTTTTTAGAGGATAAAATCAATAAGTTCATGAATCACTATCAGAAATATTAAGATATATCTTTCATATGCATTTGTTTTCTTCATTGTTCTAGGTACTTATGAGCCTTTTTAATGAAGAAAAATATGCTCTTCAATTTGAGGAAATTTTTCTGTTATTTCTTTGATGAGCTCATTTCCTCTGTTTTTCTTTCTCCAGCTCCTAGTACCTACAGCTTACCCACCAAACTGTTTTTATAATTTCCATCTGTTGTTCATCTTTTCATCTTTTCATTGATAGATTTCTAAAACTTTACTTTTCAACTTTTCTATTGATTTTTAAAATTTCATTTATCCTTGTCTTAAGTTTTAATAATTGTCTTTCTCTTGCTAATTTTGTATGTTATCATGTTTAATGAATTTAATATCCTCTCTTGAGGATATCATATTTTTCCTGCAACTTCCATTTGTTTCTTAAATTATCTATTTATTTATTATTTTCATTTGTTTTATACTTTATGCTGGGGAGTTTCCTTGGAGGAAAATGTTTATGTAGGCTTGGCAGTTCATTCATTTTAAAGAGGGACACGCTAAAATGCTGACTGGAAGTTGTGATGTCTTAAGTGGGCTTGCAGAGTCTTGGGATTCACCGCAGGTTAACTGGGAAATAAAGAGCCTTGGATTTTTCACTGGGAAGTCGTATAATGCCGGTATTTGTAGGTCTCTTCTCTGAGTGGTGATTTCATTTTTTTTAGAGGATTCTTCAATCTCCTGCCTTGGTATTATGAGCCTAACTGGCACAGTTCTTGTCCCAAAGTGCTACAAGGAAGACAGAGCTTTTCTATGCATCTGAGGTGGGCTTCCCTCGTAGTTCAGTCAATAAAGAATCTTCCTGCAATGCAGGAGACCCAGGTTAGATTCTTGGGTTGGGAAGATCCTCTGGAGAAGGAAATGGCAACCCACTCTAGAATTCTCACCTGGAGAATCCGGCTACAGTCCATGGGGTTGCAAGAGTCAGACACAACTCAGCAACTAAACCACTACTATACATCTGATACTTTCATTAAATCTCTCACCTTCCACTGTACCTGGTATCTCCAAGTCATAACCACTCTTGCTTAATTTCTTCATAGACTAAATTTCCAATATTGTGACGACACTGAAGTGGAATTGCTGCGCAGGCTGAGAGGAGGACCTGTGGAAACATCTACTTCATATGCAGATTTTCCATCAATCTCCACCTATTTTTAAGTTCCTCCTCTAACACCCTCCTCTGTGAGCATTTTGTAATTAGCATTCTCAGTCTTGCTAATTCCAGTTCTCTATATTCCATTTCTAAAATACTTCTCTCTCATCTCCAGCTGTTTCCTTTCTCATCTCTCTATTCTTGGGAATTTATACTCTTCTATTCCCTCGCCATCATTTTAAGACAGGATTTTCAAAGGTTGCAGTTTAAAAGGTTGCATTAGTTTCCTCCTGCTGTCATAGCATACACCACAGACCAGGAGGCTTAAACAACAGAGATTTGTTTCCTCACAGTTCTGAAGGATTAAAAACCCAAGATCAAAATGTCAGGAGGTTTGGCTTCTTCTGAGGCCTCTATCTTTGGCTTACAGATGGTCCCCTTCTTGCTATGCGTTCACATGGTCGTCACCCTGTGTATGCAAATGTCTGATGTTTCTCTGTTTCCAAATTTCCTCTTCTTATAAGGATACGAGTCATACTGGATTAGGGTCCATCCTAATTGCCTTTAACATAGTCATTTAACTTAATCATCTTTACCTTCAAATACAGTGACTTTCTGAGGTTTCTGGGGATTATAATATTAAAATATGAAATTTGAGGGGGCAAAATTCAGTCCATAACAAAAGTATGTTTAAAACATTTAAAAAAAGAATTCACCCATGCACCTATGGGCACCTTATCTTTGACAAAGGAGGCAAGAATATACAATGAAGAAAAGACAGCCTCTCTAATAAGTGGTGCTGGGAAAGCTGGACAGCTACATGTATAAGAATGAAACTAGAACACCTCCTAACATCATACACAAAAATAAACTCAAAAATGAATTAGACTTAAATGTAAGGGCAGAAAATATAGAGCTCTTAGAGGAAAACATAGGTAGTATGACTCCTTGACATAAACCACAGTAAGATCCTCTATGACCCACCTCTTAGAGTAATGGAAAAACAAAAACAAACAAAAAAAGGGACCTAATTAAAAGCTTTTGCACAGCAAAGGAAACTATAAACAAGCTGAAAAGACAACCTTAGAATGGAGAAAATAATAGAGAATGAAACATCTGAGAAAGAATTAATCTCCAAAATATACAAGCAGCTTACGCAGTTCAATATGAGAAAAAACAAACAACCCAACCAAAAAGTGGGCAGATCTAAACAGACATTTCTCCAAAGAAAACATATAGGTGACTAACAAACATGAAAAGATGCTCAGTATCACTCATTATTCAGTTCAGTTCAGTCGCTCAGTCATGTCCGACTTTTTGTGACCCCATGAATCACAGCACGCCAGGCCTCCCTGTCCATCACCAACTCCAAGAGTCTACTAACACTCATGTCCTTCGAGTCAGTGATGCCATCCAGCCATCTCATCCTCTGTCGTCCCCTTCTCCTCCTGCCCCCAATCCCTCCCAGCATCAGGGTCTTTTCCAATGAGTCAACTCTTCGCATGAGGTGGCCAAAGTACTGGAGTTTCAGCTTCAGCATCAGTCCTTCCAATGTAACACCCAGGACTGATCTCCTTTAGGATGGACTGGTTGGATCTCCTTGCAGTCCAAGGGACTCTCAAGAGTCTTCTCCATTATTAGATAAATGCAAATCAAAAGTACAAGATATCACTTCACACTGATTAGAATGGGCAGCATCAAAAAATCTACAAACAATAAATGCTGGAGAGGGTGGAGAAAAGGGAACCCTCTTGCATTGTTGGTAGGAATGTAACTTGATACAGCCACTATGGAAGACAATATGGAGATTCCTCAAAAAGCTATGAATAAAACTACCATATGACCCAACAATCCTACTACTGGGCATATACCCTGAGCAAACCATAACTGAAAAAGACACATGTACCCTGGTGTTCACTGCAGCACTATTTACAATAGCTAGGAAGCAATTGTAATAATTGCTTTTGTAATAATAACATGGAAGCAACCCAGACATTTACTGACAGATGAATGGATAAAGATGTTGTGGTACATATATACAATGGACTATTACTCAGTCATAAAAAGGAATGCATTGAGTCAGTTCTAATAAAGTGGATGAAACTAGAGCTTCTTATATAGAGTGAAGTAAGTCAGAAGGAGAAAAAGAAATACCATATATTAATGCATAAATGCATAAATATATATGGAACCTAGAAAGATGGTGCTGATGAATCTATTTACAGGGCAGCAGTGGAGATGCAGACATAGAGAACAGACTTGTAGACACAGTGTGGGAAGGAGAGGGTGGGATGAACAGAGTAGCATTGAAACATAAGTATTACCATATGTAAAAAAAGAGACAGGTGGAATTTGCGGTATGATGCAGTGAGCTCAAACCCTGCACTCTGTGACAGTCGAGAAGGGTGAAATGGGGTGGGAGGTGGGAAGGAGTCTCCAGTGGGACAGGACATGTGTATGTCTATGGCTGATTCATGCTGATGTAGGACTGAAACATAATATTGTAAAGTGATCATGCTCTAGTCTAAAATAAAAATAAATTAATTCTTAACACTACTCTAAGAATCTTGAAAATATCCTATATCTTGAACAGAAACAGACACACAGACATAGAAAACAAATTAATGGTTACCAAAGGGGAAAGGGATAAATTAGCAGTATGGGATTAACAGATATACAGTACTACATATAAAATAAACAACCATGATTTACTGTATAGCATAGGGAACTAAAGGGCTTCCTAGATGGCTCAGTGGTAAACAACCCACTTGCCAATGCAGGAGATGCAGGAGATGTGTGATCCCTCGGTAGGAAAGGTCCCTTGGAGGAGGAAATGGCAACATCATTCAGTATTCTTGCTTGGAAAATTACATGGACAGAGGAGCTTAGCAAGCTACAGTCCATAGCGTCACAAAGAGTTGGACATGACTGAGTGCAGGGAACTATATTCAATGCACAGGGAACTATATTTAACATGTTGTAATAATCTATAATGGGAAAGAATAGAAAAAAGAATACATATATTCATCAATTAATTAGCTTATTAAATAACTATTGTGCACCTATTTTGAAAGCTTTAGTGGCAGAAGGCATACAAAGGTAAATCAGACCCAATCTATGAATACAAGAGGGTTTCATTGAGAGGGGTAAAAGCAGGAGGCTTTATATTTCCTGAATGCAGTTTTATAGGATGTTTTAAAATTTAAAATATTTATCAACTCCTTAATGGTAATTCTTTTGAAAAAATTTAATGTTGCCTGCCTGGTGACTTTGTGGTAAAGAATCTGCCTGCAATGCAGGAGATGTGGAGATGCTGGTTCAATTCCTGGGTTGGGAAGACCCCCTGGAGAAGGAAATGCCAACCCACTCCACTATTCTTGCTTGGGAAATCCCATGGGGCTGCAAAGAGTTGGGCATGACTGAGCGACTAAACAACAACAGAATGTTTCCAAGGGGACACCTTTTAAATTAAATGCAAAGTTCTCAGAGACCTCTGGGACAATGTTAAACACCTCAACATTCAAATCATAGGAGTCCCAGAAGAAGAAGACAAAAATAAAGCCCATGAGAAAATACTTGAGGAGATAATAGCTGAAAACTTTCCTAAAATGGTAAAGGAAATAGTCACCCAAGTACAAGAAACCCAGAGAGTCCCAAACAGGATAAACCCAAGGCAAAACACCCCAAGACACATATCAATCAAATTAACAAAGATCAAACACAAAGAACAAATATTAAAGCAGCAAGGGGAAAACAAATAACACACAAGGGGATTCCCATAAGGATAACAGCTGATTGTTCAATAGAAACTCTTCAGGCCAGAAGGGAATGGCAACACATACTTAAAGTGATGAAAGAAAATAACATACAGCCCAGATTACTGTACCCAGCAAGGATCTCATTCAAATATGAAGAAGAAAGCCAAAGCTTTACAGACAAGCAAAAGCTGAGAGAATGCAGCACCACCAAACCAGCTCTCCAACAAATGCTAAAGGATCTTCTCTAGACAGGAAACACAGGAAGGGTGTATAAACTCGAACCCAAAACAATAAAGTAAATGGCGCTGGGACAATACTTATCAACAATTACCTTAAATGTAAATGGGTTGAATGCCCCAACCAAAACACAAAGACTGGCTGGATTGATATAAAAACAAGACCCCTATATATGTTGTCTACAAGAGACCCACCTTGAAACAAGGGACACATACAGACTGAAAGTGAAGGGCTGGAAAAAGATATTCCATGAAAATACAAACCAAAAGAAAGCAGGAGTAGCAATACTCATATCAGATAAAATAGACTTTAAAACAAAGGCTGTGAAAAGAGACAAAGAAGGACACTACATAATGATCAAAGGATCAATCAAAGAAGATATAACAACTATAAATATATATGCACCCAACATAGGAGCACCACAATATGTAAGACAAATGCTAACAAGTATGATAGGGGAAATTAATAATAGCACAATAATAGCGGGAGATTTTAATACCCCACTCATACCTATGAATAGATCAACTAAACAAAATTAATAAGGAAACACAAACTTTAAATGCTACAATAGACCAGTTAGACCTAACTGATATCTGTAGGACATTTCACCTCAAAACAATGAATTTCACTTTTTTTCTCAAGTGCACATGGAATCTTCCCCAGGATAGATCACATCCTGGGCCATAAATCTAGCCTTGGTAAATTCAAAAAAATTGAAATCATTCCAAGCATTTTCTCTGACCACAATGCAGTAAGGTTAGATGCCAATTATAGGAGAAAAACTATTAAAAATTCCAACATATGGAGGCTGAACAACACGCTGCTGAATAACCAACAAATCACAGAAGAAATCAAAATGCATAGAAATGAATGAAAATGAAAACACAACAACCCAAAACCTATGAGATTCAGTAAAAGCAGTGCTAAGGGGAAGGTTCATAGCAATACAGGCTTACCTCAAAAACACGAAAAAAGTCAAATAAACTAACTCTATACCTAAAGCAACTTGAAAAGGAAGAAATTAAGAACCCCAGTGTTAGTAGAAGGAAAGAAATCTTAAAAATTAGGGCAGAAATAAATGCAAAAGAAACTAGAGACCATAGCAAAAATCAACAAAGCCAAAAGCTGGTTCTTTGAGAAGTTAAATAAAATTGACAAACCGTTAGCCAGATTCATCAAGAAACAAAGGGAGAAGAATCAAATCAACAAAATTAGAAATGAAAATGGAGAGATCACAACAGACAACTCAGAAATACAAAGGATCATATGATACTACTATCAGCAACTATATGCCAATAAAATGGACAACTTGGAAGAAATGGGCAAATTTTTAAAAAGTACAACTTTCCAAAACTGAACCAGGAAAAAATGGAAAATCTTAACAGACCCATCACAAGCAAGGAAATTGAAACTGTAATCAGAAATCTTCCAGCAAACAAAAGCCCAGGACCAGATGGCTTCACAGCTGAATTCTATCAAAAATTTAGAGAAGAGCTAACACCTATCCTACTCAAATTCTTCCAGAAAATTGCAGAGGAAGGTAAACTTCCAAACTCATTCTATGAGGCCATCATCACCCTAATACCAAAACCTGACAGAGATGCCACCAAAAAAGAAAACTATAGGCCAATATCACTGATGAACATGGATGCAAAAATTCTTAACAAAATTCTAGCAAACAGAATCCAACAACATATTAAAAAGATCATACATCATGACCAAGTGGGCTTTATCCCAGGGATGCAAGGATTCTTCAATATCCACAAATCAATCAATGTAATACACAACATTAACAAACTGAAAAATAAAAACCATATGATTATCTCAATAGATGCAGAGAAATCCTCTGACAAAATTCAACATCCATTTATGATAATTGCCCCCCCCCAAAAGCAGGAATAGAAGGAACATACCTCAACATAATAAAAGCTATATATGACAAACCCACAGCAAACATTATCCTCAATGGCGAAAAATTGAAAACATCTCCCCTAAAGTCAGGAACAAGACAAGGGTGCCCACTCTCACCACTACTATTCAAAATAGTTTTGGAAGTTTTGGCCACAGCAATCAGAGCAGAAAAAGAAATAAAAGGAATCCAGATAGGAAAAGAAGAAGTAAAACTCTGTTTGCAGATGACATGATACTCTACATAGAAAACCCTAAAGACTCCATTAGAAAATTACTAGAGCTAATTAATGAATATAGTAAAGTTACAGGATATAAAATCAACACACAGAAATCCCTTGCATTCCTATACACTGAGAAAACAGAAAGAGAAATTAAGGAAACAATTCCATTCACCATTGCAACAAAAAGAATAAAATACTTAGGAGTATATCTACCTAAAGAAACAAAAGACTTATATATAGAAAACTATAAAACACTGGTGAAAGAAATCAAAGAGGACACAAATAGATGGAGAAATACACCGTGTTCGTGGATTGGAAGAATCAATATTGTGAAAATGAGTATACTACCCAAAGCAATCTATAGGTTCAATGCAATCCCTATCAAGCTCCCAATGACATTTTTCACAGAACTAGATCAAATAATTTCACAATTTGTATGGAAATACTAAAAACCTCGACTAGCCAAAGCAATCTTAAGAAAGAAGAATGGAACTGGAGGAATCAACCTGCCTGACTTCAGTCTCTACTACAAAGCTACAGTCATCAAAACAATATGGTACTGGCACAAAGACAGAAATATAGATCAATGGAACAAAATAGAAAGCCCAGAGATAAATCCACGGACCTATGGTCACCTTATCTTCGACAAAGGAGGCAAGAATATACATTGGAGAAAAGGCAATCTCTTTAACAAGTGGTGCTGGGAAAACTGGTCAACCACTTGTAAAAAAAAAAATGAAACTAGAACACTGTCTAACACCATACACAAAAATAAACTCAAAATGGATTAAAGATCTAAACATAAGGCCAGAAACGATAAAACTTCTAGAGGAGAACATAGGCAAAACACTCTCTGACATAAATCACAGTAAGATCCTCTATGACCCACCTCTCAGAATACTGGAAATAAAAGCAAAAATAAACAAATGGGACCTAATGAAACTTAAAAGCTTTTGCACAACAAAGAAAGCTATAAGCAAGGTGAAAAGACAGCCCTCAGAATGAGAGAAAATAATAGCAAACAAAGCAACTGACAAAGAATTAATCTCAAAAATATACAAGCAACTCCTGCAGCTCAATTCCAGAAAAATAAATGACCCAATCAAAAAGTGGGCCAAAGAACTAAACAGACATTTCTCCAAAGAAGACATAGAGATGGCTAACAAACACATGAAAAGATGCTCAACATCACTCATTATTAGAGAAATGCAAATCAAAACCACAATGAGGTACCATTTCATGCTGGTCAGAATGGCTGCTATTCAAAAGTCTACGAGCAATAAACACTGGAGAGGGTGTGGAGAAAAGGGAACCCTGTTACACTGTTGGTGGGAATGCAAAATAGTATAGTCACTATGAAGAACAGAGTGGAGATTCTTTAAAAAACTGGAAATAGAACTGCCATATAACCTAGAAATTCCACTGCTGGGCATAAACACTGAGGAAACCAGAACTGAAAGAGACACATGTACCCCAATGTTCATTGCAGCACTGTTTATAATAGCCAGGACATGGAAGCAACCTAGATGTCCATCAGCAGATGAATGGATAAGAAACCTGTGGTATATATACACAATGGAATATTACTCAGCCATTAAAAAAGAGTACATTTAAATCAGTTCTAATGAGGTGGATGAAACTGGAGCCTATTATACAGAGTGAAGTAAGCCAGAAGGAAAAACACCAATACAGTATACTAATGCATACATATGGAATTTAGAAAGATGGTAATGATAGCCCTATATGCAAGACAGCAAAAGAGACACAGATGTATAGAACAGTCTCTTGGACTCTGTGAAAGAGGGTGAGGGTGGGAAGGTTTGAGAGAATGGCACTGAAACATGTATATTATCGTAAGTGAAATGAATCACCAGTCCAGGTTTAATGCATGATACAGGGTGCTCGGGCCTGGTGCACTGGGATGACCCAGAGGGACGGAATGGGGCTGGAATTGAAAGGGGGGTTCAGGATGGGGAAACACATGTACACCCATGGTGGATTCATGTCAATGTATGGCAAAACCAATACAATATTGTAATTAGCCTCCAAAAAGATAAACAAATAAATAAATAATTTTAAAAAATAAATGCAAAGTTCCATGCTTTTAAAAAAAAATCACTTTTAGGACTCTAAGTCACACACTTAGAAAGGTTGTCTTGTCTTTCTTTTGCTTATCATTATTTCATTTCAGAGAATATAACAAATTAATTTCAATTGAAGAGGAACATTAAGTTAAAAGCCAAGCAGCATTAAAAGAACTTCCCCCAGGCCCCATCCCACTATACTTACACACCTCAGGGCAGGTGAGGTGTGAAGGTAAAGCTCACCCATTCTCTCAGGGCAGGTGGAGGAGCATGTGGAGGGGGAAGACTGTTCACAGAGAAGAGCTAAGAAAAGCTCATAACAAAGCAGCATAACACAGAGCTCCAGCAAGGCTGGCCCAAGGATTTCACACTTGGCAAACACGTGGAGTTGAAGAGCACGGCTACAACTTTTGCTTCTAAGGGGTATTGATCCATGGAAAAGTATTAATGATTAACCTGAACTTAAGCAACGAGAGGTTGTTACTTTGCACTGGCAATCTTTGCCTTGACTATCTATACACACTGCATGCACAATGATTGTATACCAATAAGTAAATAATCACTTCATTTACAGTTTCAAAGAACTAAGATCATGGCATCTGGTTCCGTCACTTCATGGCAAAGACATGGGGAAATAATGGAAACAGTGACAGACTTTATTTTCTAGGGCTCCACAATCACTGCAGATGGTGACTGCAGCCATGAAATTAAAAGATGCTTGCTCCTTGGAAGAAAAGCTATGACCAACCTAGACAGCATATTAAAAAAGAGACATTACTTTGCCAACAAAGGTCCATCTAGTCAAAGTTATGGTTTTTCCAGCAGTCATGTATGGTTGTGAGAGTTGGACCATAAAGAAAGCTGAGCACTGAAGAACTGAATGCTTTTGAACTGTGATATTGGAGGAGATCAAACCAGTCGATCCTAAAGGAAATCAGTCCTAAATATTCATCAGAAGGACTGATGTTGAAGCTGAAGCTACAACACCTTGGCTGCCTGATGCGAAGAACCAACTCATTGGAAAAGACCCTGATGCTGGGAAAGACTGAAGGTGGGAGGAGAAGGGGACAACAGAAGATGAGATGATTGGATGGCATCACCGACTTGACAGACATGAGTTTGAGCAAGCTCTGGGAGATGGTGAAGAACAGGGAAGCCTGGTGTGCTGCAGTCCATGGAAGCTCAAAGACTTGGACATGACTGAGGGACTGAACTGAATTGAAGCTATCCCAGTCCTTTACTAAAATATGAGGATCAAGTGTGGTTTCAACTGGGATTCCTCAGTGAGAAATGATCACTGTCATCTCTAGAATATTCTGTGCATACATCTCTCTGCTCTTCGTTAATGACAGGGGATTTTCTACGTGTGTAAGATGAACCTTAAGATGATCATTTATACAGGGTATTTTTTATTCTGTGTCTTTCACAGACAATTTTCTATATTTTGGTGTGACTAGTGCTGCACCATGGTCCAGATGTGAAGCTGAGGCAACCTTAAACTTTGCTTGTACAAGAGAGCACTGGAAAAAAATTAAGTTTTAGGATTTTTCCAATCAGAAGACCACTGTCTGCAGCAAAGGCTTGTTATATATTGTGTGTATATGTATTCATTGTATTTACCAGTATCCATTTTTAGTCTTCAAAGAAAAAAAAAGAATTCCAAGCATCATTTGTCATTTCTGATAGTAATGCCGAGTGACCTAACAAAAGCTGCCATGACTGTCTTGTTGGAGAGGTCCTTCATTTGCCTCTCATGCTATGCACTATCCTTCCTACATCTATACCCCTACCTTCACAATCTCTAAACCTAGTTGTAAGTGCACATAGATTAAAATACAGGGTTAGCATATATATTGATTTAGGCTGAAAACCTCGCAGATATGAAATATGGAAAAGAATAAAAGCAAATAGATTTGGGGAAGATATGTCAACACTGTTGAAGTTCCTGCTTCTATCACCAAGATCTGGATTGATTTGGAAGGGACTCAAACTCTCCAACTCTTGGTTCTTCATGGATAAAACAGGGACATTATCAACTTCCTTATAAAATGGTGCTTTTTTAGGGGAGATTAGGGCTTCCCAGGTGGCGCTAGTGATAAAGAACCCAACTGCCAATGCAGGAGACTTAAGAGATGGGGGTTCAACCCCTTGGTTGGGAAGATCCCCTGGATGGGGCATGGCAACCCGCTTTAGAATTCTTGCCTGGAGAATCCCACAGAAGAGCCTGATGGGCTATAGTCCCTAGGGTGGCAAAGAGTCAAACACTACTGAAGTGACAGCATGCATGCGTGCATGCACGCAGGGAACATTAAGTGACTCAATATACATGTCAATATATATCCTCTCTTTAATTGTCAATACATACATACATACATATATATCTGTTTATGTATGTGTGTCTACAATTCAATTAGGTGTTAGTTTAGCCCAGAGACTTGTAGTCTGGTTTGGAATAAAGCATGTAAATGCTATTTGTACTGTAAAATGATCTGTATTGTATTATATTGATTGTATTGTAGAATTCTGTATTGTAGAGTGATCCAAATGACAGTGAAAAATCTCACAGTAAAGGATATTGTAAAAGCTTCATGATTAGATGCCCCATGATCACATTGAAAACAACACATCTCACGTATTCTGCCTGAACTCTCACCGCATGCCAATATATGCATTCATCATCATATTCAAGTCAATCCTGAAATTTAGGCTTTATTAGTCTAATGACATACAGAAAGAATATGAGGCTCAGAGAAGGCAGGCAACAGGGTCAGGAAAACAAACAGATCCACTTGGACCCCAAGCTTGGTCTCCTTCCTTGAAGTCGTGTAATTCTGACTCTGCAACATGGTGGAACACGTGATGCTCCATGCATATTACCACAGCAGAAGGATGAGCTGAAACTTAAAAAAAATGGTAGAATTTGGGCAGGTCAAGAGGAGAGAAGGATACTTCAGGAGAGGGGATAGTAAGCTGAGACAAGGGGATGGAAATACAGAAGGTATATTTAAGAGACAGCTACAAACCAATTGGTTTAGAGATAAACTATATGACTGAGAAGCCACAGATAAGATCAGAACAGTAGGCTGGGTCTAATTTTAGAGGCCTTGAAAGACAGACACAGGAGAGTCACTGGATACCTCATGTGCTAAGTCACTTCAGTGGTGTCCAATTTGATAGCTCATAAAAAAAAGAGAATTTATCAAGGAACCACTATGCTGCATCGTAGAGATATCAAGACATAAAAGAAAGAAACAAAAAACTCAAGAAACAGATCTGGCAACAAAATAGCTTCAGTCTTTCTGGGACTTCAGGTCCATAGTACATGGAATAATGCTCTGGGGCTGTGACAGGACTCTGACCGACTGGCACAGTAATGTAGAAAGGGGGTCAGCATTTGGGTTCCCAATCATGAGCAAGAACTGTCGAGAAAGGCTTCATTGCAGAGTGATAGGCAATGAAGAAAGGATTTGAAGAGTGGAATTACATGATAAAAATAATAGTTAATATTTAAATTTTAAAACTGATAGATGACTACTGGAAATTTGAAACCTGAGTTAAGTGATTCTACATTTTCAATTGCAAATTTTATGAAATCTAAATTTATATGGAAATGCCATCAAGATGGCATCACCAACTTGATGGACAAGAGTTTGAGCAAGTTCTGGGAGTTGGTGATGGACAGGAAGCCTGGCAAGCTGCAGTCCATGGGGTGGCAAAGAGTCGGACATGACTGAGCAACTGAACTGAACTGAACTGAAATTTAGATCAAGCATGATTGACAGAAAGTTAGCATCTAAATTGATACGTATGTAAAATATAGACAGGACTTCAAAGGACTAGAATGAGGAGAGAATTTTCAATATTTCATTAATAATTATATATTGCTTACAATATTAATCATTGATTATATACTGATTACATTTTGAAGTTTATTTTATCTGTTTAAACTTATTTTTTTAAAGTGATACTAGAATATTTTAAATTACAAGTGTGGCTTCCATAGTATTTCTATGGGCCAGTACAGGTCTAAATACTGAAAAATAAATAAATGAGAGGTCAACAGCATGATGAGACAAATGACACAGTTAAGGGAACACAGGTTACTTATTATTCCATCCTGGATCATTATTTTTGACAACATACATAGAAAAGATAAAAACTTTAGAGTTTTTATCATGTCATCATCCAGATGACATGTCCTGGATGTGACTGTATTGTTAATCTACCCTCTTCAATATTGGTCAGCTCTTCCACAACATCCAGGGAAAGCAACTCCAACTAGTTTTCTTGGTATGTCGTGTATTTGTTTACCTTTCAGAGAAGAATTATTTTGCTCATAACTGTTTTTCATTTTTTGTCTCAAGATCTCTCTTCAGGTCAATCTCAATCTAGAACTGATTTTTCAAACAGCCCCAGAGAGGAGACCAACAAGAACTGCTCAGAGTTGTTCTAAGAAAATAATAACTAGAAAACCAGGAGTTATTTAACATCAAGGCATAGCCTTATATGCCTGGATTTTTAATGGGGGATTACGGTTTGATAGTGAAACTTTGGTGTGTTTGAGAACTATGGATAATAATCCAGACATTTGCTCTTCTAAGAGTTATATGTTTAATAGATAGAAGGTAGACAATTTTAACTAAACGGGAAAAAAAAAGTGGGAGAGCTGAGGACTGTGAATTGTTGGGTATGACAAAAATTCAGGCAACATCATTTATCAAGAAGAGAAATGTAAAATTCTACCAATTCTCAGGGTTCAATGTATCTAAAGAAATATGTCTCCCAAATTGGAATTCACAGATGTTTTACATTGGTCAGAGTAAACATTTGACTTACCCCAGAATGGGTCAAGTCAGAAGTAGGAAGTTCACATCTCCTTGCAAGCTAAGAAGAGTAGTGTTCTGTTTTGCTTTTCCCATTCTCCATGCCAGGTGCCTGACATACTTAGAATCTACCCACAGAAACTTCAGATCAGTGTATTTAAAGCCAAATGCCACTATAAAGAACTCTAATAAAATTATATTTTCACATTTACCTGATATCTGTATGAATATTTCAACCTCCAAGATATATTTCAATTTTTGAGACTATTGTATATGAAGTCTCAGTGCCACAGATAAACTGATCTACTCCACTCCATTCTAATTTCTAATTATTAAAGTATCACTTATCATTTACTAAGCACTGATGGACAGGGAGGCCTGGTGTGCTGCGATTCATGGGATCGCAAAGAGTGGGACACAACTGAGCAACTGAACTGAACTGAACTGAACTGATGCATTGTTCTATATGAAGAGACCATAAGCAATAATTTTTTCATGGATCTTTACTAACAAGTTATATATGACATATATCACATTAAAAGTATATATGAAATAACAAAGTGCCATAATCTCTAGGTTATAGCAATGAGGCACTCATAAGGCATGTTAAAGTAACTTATCTGGCCAAGAGAAAAGAAGGTTTTGTGAAACAAATAAACAAATCCATTAGAGAGGACATTAAATGCATTTGGAACAACCTCAATAATACACCCAAGCTCCTGGGAAAAGAATGTATTGAACTACTGATAAAATTGTTTTCAGAACTACTAAAAGGGAGTAAGACAAATACCCATATCTGGCCAAACAAGAGAAAAGCGCACCTATTGAATTTCCAATAAGAAATGTTTGGTTACAAGAAAGAGGCTATTTTAACATTGTTTTTTACCAGCAGCACAACAGAAAAGGATGGAACACAATCTCGTAGCTAATTCTTACTGTGCGGCTATGAACATCTTTTTCTCCATTGACTGGGTTGTGACACATTATTTTTTGTTGGTTGCTTCTCTGTTGTTCTCTATAAATCCAGAATTATGTACCTCTATTCAGAGTCAACACATCCTTAATCATTAGGCCAATTTTGGTTGATTTCTGACAACTGCAACATTTCAACATTCTCATTAATATTTATTTCTGAGAAACTAATAATAGTAGAACAGATCAGTACTGGCTCATCTTATCAATATTTACTTTGTGAAAGCATTTGTTGGTTACAAAAAGGTTCAGGATCCAATATCACAATTTGATGTGAAATCCATCATCAATTTAAAAATAAATGCCGTTTTGCAAAGCCTTGCAATTTATGTACCTTACAACTTAGCCCAATCTAGTGACCTCAACAATAAAATATTTAGTAACAAAGTCTGATGTATTTTGGATGTTTCTGTAAATTATTTATCCTCTATACAAGCTACATTTAGAGGTCTGCACAGTAAATTGCAGGATGAAAATAAAGTTCTGAATTGGAAACAAATACACAAGAAGCAATTGACTCTGACTTTGCTAAACTTAAGGTTAACTCACACATGTAGATGTTTCCCCAAGGATCTCTGCTTGGTCCTCTTTGGTTTTCGTATCTCCAACCCTGACTTTTTCTTTTTTAACTCTTTGTTAGGTGTTTGTTTGCTCTTCTCCATTCACTTTTCCTGACAAATTCTCAAAACCAACTTGTTTACCAATAAGTTATTTTTACTCTCAAACCTGATATTCCTCTTCTCAGACTCTGTTTCTGTTAAGTACAATTCTTTTGCCAGAAATTCAGGAATACTGGTGGTGTCTAGGTATCATCAAGGGAATAGCATCTTCTTTTTTTTTCTTATAAAATTTTTCAAGTCTTGCTGATCCTTCTTCCATATTTCCCTCCTATCAATTTTATTACTACATGTACCATTCCATGTTAGACCCTAAATATATGCTCTCTTTAAAAGAGACAAATTTACTTTTCCTCATAAATTTTTATACATTGTAGAAAACATAAAGTACACAAAAAGTATAACATAAATGAATACTCTGCTCCATCATTTTGTACAGAGTATTATTACTACTTCTAGAGTAGATTATTGCTATCACTACTCCCACTGGTCTCCTTACTCTATCATCTGCTGCTCCAAACTATGCCTTCATAGGTGCCATTTGATTCTCTCTTAAGTGAAGCTAAGACCACAGAATTCTCCTGTTCAAAAATCTTCAATAGCTTATTTTAGAAAAAAAAAAAATTTCCTTAGCTAGGTTTTCATGAGCCTAAAAATACAGTCTCACTCTCTTCAATTTTATTTCCCATGATTGCCTCTCAAGTTCATTAAGTTTTGGCCACACTTATTTTTTTCCCTATAAATGTTTACTTACTATTCTATAATCTATACCTTTGCCAGATTCTCAGCTCCACAAAACTAAGTGCGAACTTCAAGACTAAATGTCATTTTGCCCACTTATGGCATCCCCAGTTAGAAGTACATTCTCCCTTCTCAGAGCTGATAAAGTGTTTTGCTTCTACTTTTCCTCTGGATATAGAATATAAAATGTAGAGAGAGATGACTAGTTTCAGGTACCAACGCTAGTATTGAAGTAACCCTACGGCCGTGAACAAGGCCTTTGAACCCTCAGCTTTCTTATCACTTGATGTAAGAACCAAAGGTGATGAGATACTGAAATCTACTGTGTAAACTACAAAGTGCTATATAATAGGAGTTCATTCTTTCCTAGCTGTTCCCTTAGGCATTACCTTTCAGTAGAATGGCTCATCCTCTTTCATGACTCAATTTGTAAAAGCTTCTCTGAACAGGTGCTTACATTTGGTGCTATGTGCCCCTAGAGGATCATTCAAGTCTTTATGTGGTTATAATTCAAAATTTTTTATTCGAATTTTTGTCTGAGCAATTAGGCTGTGGATCTTCCTGTAGGCTGGAAATTTGTCTTACCCAGTTTTGCAATCCTTAGCTGAGAGCTTTGAACTCAATTCCTGTTCAGTAAATGTTTGTTGAATGAGTGAATACATGAGTGAATGAATAAATAAGTAAATGAATTTACAGATACCTGGATCTGGTCAATCAGTTATTTATATTTAGTACTTGTGTTCTCTCTTCAGACTATCAGCTCCACAGGCACAGGCTCCTTGTGTGACCATCTTGTATTCCACAGTTCCACATATATGATATTGAATGAATACTTACAGAAAGTTAAACAGGAAAATGTAGCTCAGTTGGATCATGAACTAAAATGTTCTTGCATATAGAACTTTCTTATATGAAAGTTTTTCTTCCTGGTGTATGTGCAATCTTAGTACATGTTTAACTCAGCAAATGAGACTCATTATATTTACTATCAACACTGGAGTTCATTCTCAAATCCAATACAAGAATGTCTATAAACATAGATGCATCTTTTGATGGTACAGTAATTCAGTGGATTCAGATATTACTTAGTCTACATTCTAACATCAGCCTCTGGGTCAAAAACTAGTCTAGTCAATATTGCCATGGAGAATCCTTTAAATTACCCAAATGGAAGTCAAGATGTTCATGTCACAACAGGTCCAAGGGGACTGAGATAGGGAGAGAGCATCTCTCCTATCTCACACTTACTAGTGAGCATGGATCCATTCAAGGAGGCAGCAGATGGAGAAAGCAGAATGCCTATTTGAATTGCTATTTCTCCCCCACCTCCCCCCTTATCTCTCCTGTTTGGCTTAGTCTGTATATTTGAATTTGTATCATGAAGTGCTTGGACAGTGCACTTCTTTTGAATTGCTCTTGTACAATATCTCCATTGTCACAGTGCAGGCCATTTTTTTCAATACCTTGTAAAGATGAAAAGATCTTTCTAAACATCATTAGGTCCTGAGTAACTTAAAGTCAATCATCCCAGTAGTACTTTAAGTCCAAGTCTGACATGGAGTGCCTAGACCAGTACAGTAAAAATTGCTAGGGATGTGACAATTAATTTTCATTTTCCAACTCTGTTTTGAGGTGATTTTGAACATAGACTGAAGTCGGAGACAAGGCAACCCCAGAGCTAGAATGTTTCGCCTTCCCAGAGTTTATCATTCAGGATTTCTGACATGTACCAGCCTTAGGATTCAAATGGTTTTTCCTCCAGACCGAAGAAACCTTAATGACAAAAAGAAATGTCAGGGAGAAGCAAAATCTCTTACAAGTCAAAGTGTTCAAGAACTCCTTTGCTAGCAGAGGGTGACTTGTGCCAACAAATAACTGAAAGTGAACATGTGATTCTGTTACTCTTGGTGTCATGGCCAATGGTTTCCTAAAGTAGGAGAGAGAGAGAAAGCGGGAGAGAGGGCGAAGAAAGAAACCAGACTAAACTCAGAGAGAACTCAAGAAAATAGACTAAATTCAAAGAGAACAGCAAGTTGCTGGTATTCTTGATGTTCTTGTTATTACATGAGGAATTACCATGGTAACACCAGTACCACATTACATCAGATACCAATATATGTTGTTCAGAAATAACAGCACAGACAAGAGCACATGTTTTCCATCAAGGCAGCAGGGGCCAGAAGGGCCATTGCAAATTTAGAAAAACTGTATCATAAGGGTATGTTGAATAATTTTGACTACTCAACAGACTTTGAGACTTCTGTAGCTGTAGGCACATATATTTTACTAACTTTTGCCTGAGTTAAAGATTAATTACTAAATGACACCAATCCCTCATGTATTGTGATAAATTGAAAGCTACCTGTTTTGTGAGATGATTTACTATGAATTATCATGCAATTGTCAGCTCAGATTTCAAGAAATCTTAGAGGAATTTTAAATGTTTCTTTCAAGCAAATTCATCATTTTTTTGACTCAGCCATTGCTCAGGAAGAAACATCACAAGGGTAGAATTTTGTATTTTCATACTTGGGGTCATCATAAACCTTTGGAACTAAATATCAGCCACCCAAAGGGTTTTGGTGTAATTTACAAGTTGCAAAAAAGGCAGTACTGTGTTACTATAGCAATGAAAGCAATCCAACAAACACTCACATAAAGTCATTCTGGGTGGATTATACGGAAACCAATGATGTGCAGATCATTTAAGAGGCCCTAATAGCAGACTACATTAACGGCAGTGTTAGCAAAGACACAGTGGAAGTGTCTGATATAAGAATTTATTAGTAGGTAAAAGAGAACCTGGTGATGAAGGCGTGAGCTGAAATAAAGGGAGAAGAATACAGTGACTCCCATGTTTCCAGTTTGGATAACGGGGGAGTAATCCATTAGACCTTCTAATCAAAGAATAGAAGAGGAACAGATCTTAAGAGTATGACAATGAGTTTCATTTTGGCCACGAGAACATCCTGATTTTAATTTAAGGCAGTGACGACGATACAAGTAAAAAAGAAGAGCAATCAAGGCTTAAGACACAAGTCTGGAAGTTGCTAGAATGAATTTAATATGTTTCTGCAAGAGGTACATGATTATTTATTGTGTCTGATGACTTTCTTATTCCCAATGAGAATAATACATCACATAAGAATTGACTGAGCACCTATTATGTTACAAGCCTTGTACAAAACACTGTACACAGTGGTTTAAAACACAGGCTTACGCACTGTTTCCACAGTCCCATAAATGACTATGGAAGGAGGCTCTTGGGTCAACAAAATATATAAATATTAGACTGCAATTGTGAGAACTGCTAAAAAGAAGATAAAGGCGCAATACGAGTATATAAATAGGTACTTAACACAGTCTGAGCGTTTAGGGAATGTTTCCCTGGGGATGATGAGGCCTGAAGGATGAGTAACAACATGAGCTACCAGAAACCACATGAATGAAGCCCTGACCATCTTTTGTAATTTAGAACACATTCCATCTTTTCTGGGAAGCTGATTAGCTTTCCCTTGGACCTTTGTATCTTTCTTCTCAACAAACTTCTCTCTAGGGTATCACCACTGGCAAAACTATTTTCTTTGTTGGGAGTCACCCTCCTCATGAGGCTGTAGAAAACATGGCATTATGGATCAAGCTTAAAGCCATCAACTTTAGTTTAAAAGCTGTCAGTGGATTGACTGCCCACCCCTCCTGCCTTTATTTTTTGTCTTTGCTTCTTTCAGACCTTCTACATCAATATATAATCTTTAGAGCAGTGCTATGCTAAGCCGGGAATGCTTGTCAGAATTCACTAGTTCATTCACGCGGTTAACAAGGTAAAATAAAGGCGATAAGAAAAGTTTTCCCTTCACGGCATGAATTTATCTATGTAATAATCTTATTTAACGCAAGAGAAAAATCAGTGGGAAAGAAAAACAAGCCAACACAACAAAAGAGGAAAAACACACTGAAAGGAGATTCAAAAGATGGGTAATTTAATGTCTCTAATTGGATGTAGAAATGTGAGTAACACAAAGGTCACTGAGACTGTGCAGAATCTCCTGGACTTCAGGACAGACAACATTCTAAGTATTCTAAATAGTCTCATGTCACTCCATTTAGCAAAGCAGAGGCCACATGGCTAGGTGATGAGTGAATGCTAAACTAATGCGGAGGAACAAAGGTTAATATTTATGACTGGTTTTATTCATCACTAGTAGTTGGCAATAGATTGGAAAACAGACTTACTTTTCTAACTTCAGTTGGAAAATATTACCTGTTTATTTCAATATTTTAAAATTCTCAATGATAAATAAGACACAAAGGATATGTTTAAAATTGCATTTTCAAAGAAAGAATTACATTAAATAATCATTTAATGTTTCCCTAAAATGAAATTAAGAATTTATTTTGTTCTTTCACTCTCATGAGCAATCTCCCTCACTTTATTTTTGCCATTCTCTGCCCTCCCTTTTTAGAGCTCAGACACCTTATCCTTTCAGTTTAACATTCATATCAGAGCCTCACTTAGTTCTCCAGAGAACATGTTACTCATCTTCAGGCCTCATCATCCCCAGGGAAACATTTTCCAAATGCTCAGACTATGTTAGGTACCTATTTATATACTTTTATTGGACCCTTGTCTCCTTTTGAGAGGTTCTCACAATTGTAATCATATATTTATGTATTTTGTAATTGTAATGAAATGGTTCCTGCCAGGATTTTACTCTGCTTGCTTCAACCAGGATAGGGCTCCAGTCTTTTCTATTTCAGTTTATGTTGCAAGTTATTGCCAAATTATTCTTCCTGAAACAGCTGTTTGCATCATGCTACTATAAAACGGCAGGAAAGACAGAATACATATAAATAATTGAAGTTGATATGATAATGCTGTAACAGACACATAAAAAAAGAGACAACAGCTAGCTAAAGGAGAAGCTTCATTCTGGAAATAGGGAATTAGGAAAGGATTAACGAAAAATATCTGCAGGAGGAGTTGGGGTTCATCACAAAATGAGGGAAGAGGAGACCTATAGGCTAAGTATGGGTATAGTTAGTAGCTCTTTACATCTAAAATGCAGAGTATACGTGGGTGATGGGAGGGATTTATCCCCAAGGATACAGGATATGCAGGAAGTAGACCATGGACATTTGGAAGTGAGATGTTTTATAAGCAATGAAAAGCTATTGGTGTAAGCAGGGAAGCATCACGAAATTTTAAAGAATGACAGTCAGGAAGAGGATGATAGAGGGATAAAGAGATCAATTATGAGGCTGCAAGTCTTTCAGGCAAAAGAAAATGAGGGCCTAACTAGAATAGTATGCTGGGAAAGGCACAAAAGGAAGGAGAAAGAAGGTACCTGATAACAGATAGTGATAGAGAGCGTAGGCTGAGGCAGAGAAAGCATCTAGGATGACTTTTCGGCAAGTGCGATGGATCACAGAGGATGGGGAGGGACCCTGGGTAATTTCAACGACAAATATATCGAGTTTGGTTTCTCTGAAGATCCCTTAACTAGTAGACATTTGTATATACTGCTTTGGATTTGAGGAGAGTATAAGGGGCTGGAAATACACATTCTAGTTCAAACCATATTGCCAATAATTTTTCACTAGATGAAAGTAGGGTTAGCCTAAATCCTGATGATACTTGGAGGCTTTGTTTATTGAAAAGAAGTGCCTGTTATCTGAGAAAGCACTTCATTTCCCCCCAAATTTTCCCCTTATGAAATCTGTTCTCTCCTGCTAGGATAAGCTGGTTATGATGAAAACCTACTTTTGGCTCACACATTCACAAAAATTGTACCCATATACATGGGCATGAGGACAGGTGACAAGAGTCTTCATTCTACCAGGTCAATGGGATGGTCACTTGATATTTGTTATCTTTTGTGTAATTTTACCTGGTATTTTTTACTTTACCTTGAAAAGCATATCAATGTTTAGTACCTAGCCTGGAGCCACAAGAATGTATTAGATCATTTATTCAGCTTTCTGTAATGAAATCTTCATGGTAGTTCTACTGAAATAATAATAGGCCCTGACAATCCAATAAAGCTGTCTGAATCACTGAACATTTTAGATCATTTAAAAAGTGTGGCAATGGTTATTTTTAACCAGACTAAGAGAGCATCCACTAGTGGTTACCATGAGAAAGATGAAGGTATTTTTTTTTCCCATTTATTTTTTTATTAGTTGGAGGCTAATTACTTTACAATATTGTAGTGGTTTTTGTCATACATTGACATGAATCAGCCATGAATTTACATGTATTCCCCATCCTGATCCCCCCTCCTACCTCCCTCTCCACCCGATCCCTCTGGGTCTTCCCGGTGCACCAGGCCCGAGCACTTGTCTGATGCATCCAACCTGGGCTGGTGATCTTTTAGATGAAAGTATTTTCATGAAATACATAAAAAATATCAATTATCTGGATATAAATAAAGACTTTTCAAAGAGCTTCAAAGTATTCCCCAATCCAATCTGTTTATATACAAGTTTCTCAATCTCAGCTGTATTGGGATTTGGGGATTTTTAGTAGAATAATTCTTCTTTTTTTCAGTTGAAGTACAGTTGACTTACAATGTTGTGTTAATTTCAGATGTTCAGCAAAGTGGTTCAGTTATGCACACATAAATTTTTTTCAGATTTTTTTTATAGGTTATTACAAAATATTGAGTATAGTTCCTTGTGCTATACAGTAGGTCCTTGTTGATTATTTTATATACAGTAGTATGTACAAGCTGATCCCAAATTCCTGATTTATCCCTCTTCCCCAACCCCCTTTGGGAACCATAGATTTGTTTTCTATGTCTGTGAGTCTATCTACGTTTTGTAAGTAAGTTCATTTGTATCATTTTCTTAAGAATAATTCTCACTGTGTATAAGAGTGTGTTTAGCATCATCCTGTTTTTCTACCTGGAGACTTGGCTTCAATCTTTGGGTCTAGAAGTTTGCCTAGAGCAGGAAATGGCAACCCACTCCAGTATTCTTGTCTGAGAAATCCCATGGACAGAGGAGCCTGGTGGGCTACAGTATGTGGGATTGAAAGAGGCAGACATGAATGAGTGACTGAGCCCGCACAACTTACAATAAAAAATGTCCCTATACATTGCCAAAACTTCCAGTTGAAAACTACTGGCTGCATTGATAATAAATTTAATAACCACTTTTTCAAAAAGGGTTATTGAAAAGTAAATGCTGATCTGGGCTCTGTTTGAATGATGATAGATTCCAAGTGAAATAGGTTATATTTGATGAAGATTGACTGTATACAGTGTTAACTGTTTTCCTTTGGTACAGAACTTATACTTTGAATATATCACTCGTGCAAGTTCAGACTCATTGATTGAACATTTTTTTAATAAACAGGAGGCCACTAAGTACTGAGGAATCATAGTCCAATTCCTGTCTCCTTCCACAGTCATGATAGCAAAGCATTTCTATGAATACAATTTGCTATGTGCTAAACTGTGTCACCCCAAAATTCATGTGGAGACGCCTAACCCCCTGTCCTTCAGAATGCGACTGCATCTGGAGACAGAGTCTTTAAACAGGTGATGAGATAGGCTGTTCAAATGGGTCCCTTATCCAATCTGACTTGTGGTCTTTTCGTAAGAGGACATTTGGACCCACAGATTGACCAGGGGTGCAGGCCCAGAGCAAAGGCCACGTGAGGACACAGTGAGAAGACAGCACCCGCACACCCAAGAGAGGTGGCAGGAGAAGCTAAACCTGGCACCACTCTGATCTTGCACTTGTAGCCTCCAAAACTGAGAAAATAAATCTCTATTGTTCAAGCCATTCAGTCTGTTGTATTTTGTCATGGCAGCCCTGGCAAACTAATACTAGCGATTTATTTCTTATTCTACTACTAATGAACTAAAAGTAATATTCGTTTGACTAAATTCAAGTCGGATGATTGATTAGAAATCTAAGTGTGCAAGTGTAATCTTTTCTCAAGGAGAAAAGAGGCTGATTAATGCAGACTCAGACTGCTAGTATTCATTCCTATATCCTTTGTTTCTGATCCCAGAGACAGGGAAGAAGGAGCACACAGAATGGAGAGAATGAGAACAAGGGGGGAAGCAGGAGGGACCCCAGGGCGGCGCAGGACAGAAGCCCGCCAGCCAGAGACACGGGGCAGAGCTGCCGAGATGCCTGAGCACCCAGAGGCACTGGGTTGTGAGACGTGCCCAGGAGCACAGGTGTTTTCTGCACCTGAGGGTGCTGCTGAATCCTGACATGCCTCTTTCATTGCTCCCAATATTTGTTGCTAATTTTGCTAAAAAAAAAAAAAAAAAAAAAAATTGCTTTCTGAGCTTAATACTCCCGCAGGACAAAGAGAACTAGGGCTTACATTTCACAGTTTTTGTAACTGATTGTATCCACTTTTGTGCTTCTATCACGTTTCTGACCGTTTCAATATCACTTTCCTCTAGGAACGTTCCTCTCTTCCCTTCACAGTGACTTCTCATTTTACTATATGGTTATGTTTGATGAAGCAAAAGGAAATACATATGTTTTGTTGACTTGGTGAAAACAAAAGCATGATCCCCAAACACCTAGGCCAAGGGTCTAAAGTCAGTTAGTGCTGTATGCAGACTCTACAGGGAAATGAGTAAGGGAACTCAGCTGATCCAGAATAGCAGAGGAAAGGTCTTGCCAAAGACTCCATATGATGGTACTCAGGGAAGGGATACATACACCTATGCCAAGATAGGTAACACACAATTTCTCATCATTTATTTCCTAAATAATTTATTGCCCGATCTGTGCCTGGCTCTACGCTGGGCACCAAGGATGTGGCAGTGAGCAAGAAGCAACCCATACACTCAAAAACCCTGCAGCCTGACTGGGTGAGGATGGAGTGGAAAAGCCGATTAAATCTGACTACTTATTCTCTATGTATTAAAATTGGGACATCAAAGCATTATAAAATTTAAAGAAAGCTATTTTTTGCAAGAGTAAAAATAGAGTCCTTGAGTTTGTGGAGGCTACAAAATATTAAGAGGAAATTTTTTTATAAAACATGAATATAGAAAATTATTAGAATCACAGGTGGCAAGACTGTCATTCTCTTCAACACTGAGATTAATTAAGATTTAGGAGTGTTAGCTTCCTTGTTAATCTCTTCACTGCTGCTCCTGAAATAAGAATTCAGAACTATCCAATGACCATGTGGTCACACTTACAGTGCTGCTCATTCTCAATTTGGAAATTATCTCCCTGTGCTCCAAGGCAACATGCTATTCTTTCAACAAGTCATTGTTTTATAAGGATATACTTGAACTCAAATTGAGGTATATTTTGATACGATTAGACTTCCTACTTTATTCTCTCCGTTTAATGAAAAGTCGTATTTCTTTTTACCACCTCAGTATTACACTTCATTGACTAAGTTAGAACACTGACATACAGCTCCTCTTCTTTAGATGTTTTCTGGACTTCCTCCCTTTTCCTTCCTCCACTGTGGTAATTACCAAAACAGTATCCTTTCTGCCAAAGAGCTCAAATGTAACTACGTGAAAGGAAACTTAAACATGCTGTCTTAAACAAATCTTAGATGAGTCCCAGCAAGTATTCTGAAACCTCACCATTTAATTCAGGGTCGATTGTAGTGCATCTACAATAATAATCTACCACTGTATCAGATGTACTGACTTCTCAGAGGATTAAAACAAAGTTCAAATAAAGGTTTTAAAATGTACAACTTGAAAATATGAGTTACACAATAGAAAGACACCATTCATGACTTGGATCTTCCTTCACCCATTTATCCATCCCCTCCAACCATCATTTTCATTACAAGTTTGTTGCCAGAGTTATACTTCTATAGGATAGAAGCTCTACACATAATGACTTAATGATTGCATATCTTTTAAACAAAAGGCCATTTATTTGATTTACTTGCTGTATATAATAAGCAATGTATTGTACTGACGGACAAGCTAGACCAGACATTCTTACAAATTTGAGGTCTACACTACAAAATACTGCTCATTGTCAAACACCTTGCAAGGATATTTGCTCGGAAAATACATTGTAATACTCAGTGTAAAAAGTGACTGAAGATAAGTCTGAACTTGTCTGGGTACAAGCAACATGCCGAGTCCACACTACATACATATACTTATCAGCTTATATAAACACACAATTCTGCTGACTTACACAGGAAGTTGATTACTTTTAGGTGGAAAAAAAGGTAAGGTAATGTGAATAGGAACACAGCATTGACGCACTTGAAGACCTTACTGATGTAAATTTAAAATAAAAAAGGAAGGAACTGAACCCTCTTTAACTGGTTTCAAGCCAATGCCATAACCACTATGTCTCTCTCAATAAATGCGATATTAGTAAAAAATTATCTTTGTCAAGCTATAGGCAACAATTCTATCAACCTGTATTGCATATCCATTTCAAGTAGGCTTTCAAGATGCAACATCCCCTATTATGGAAGAATGTTACATTTTCATGACTATATATTAACAATTTGGTGTCTTGTGTGCCTCTGTGGTGTGGGTGCCACACCCCTAATTACAGAAGGGAGTTGGGTGACTGATTAAAACTGAGCTGTGTAGGGAGTCTCAGGATACATTTTCCTAATGCTCTCTGACACAGTTGCTAGTTACTGCCAGCATATTATAAATTCAAATAGTCCTAGAGGTTGACAGGAAGAGCCTTTGTACTTGGGGAAGAGAATTGAATATTTCCTCTCACAAAAATTTTTTAAAAGTTCATTCCCATCAACTTTTTTTTTTTTAACAGTTGAAAAACTAACCCCAAGGGATTTCTGAGAGTTTGGAAACTTTTAGAAAAAAATCATTTAAATATCCTTATGTTCCTCTATGTTTACAAATAAGGTCATGTCTGGCAAAATGTATCCTTTATGTGTGAGTTTATACATGCATCATAAGAAGAGGAAAAACAGAAATGTAGGCTGATTATGACAGTCTTTCAGTAAGTAACGTTCCTTTTTGAAGTTTGGATTCTGATTTCAAGATTTCATAAAACTATGGAGAATTAGCATTTTCACAGAGAACAGAGTCTCATTGTAAAATGCTCCCAAAGTTCATTCTGAAAAAACTGAAAATAGACTGTATAAAATCCAAATTGAGGGATCAGTTTTAGACCCACTTGTCAAACATATCAACCCTATTTTTACACTGCAGTAAAAAGGCTAGAAGATAAGAAAGGTTTTTCTTACTGCACTACCTCTTTTCTTGTAATGAAAACACTCAGCTCAACTTTGAAACTCTTAATTATACAATGTGACCTGGCCTGGGTAGGGGGAGAGAGAGAGAGAGTGTGTGTGTGTGTGTGTGTGTGTGTGTGGTGTGGGTCTGTGTGGAGACTGTGAGTTAGCACAATTTTGGAACCTTAATCTACGAATGACATCTTCTTCAAAGGAAAAATATCTAAGCCTATTCTGGCTTCCATAGTGACCACATGTAAATCAATGCTTTTTAATAGAATTTGAACCTATTTATCACACTTAGGCATTAAAGAATGTTATCTGTAGATTGTGAGATACTGGGAATCTGGTAATAAGAGATTTTAATAAATATATCCATTATTCAGGAAAATCCTCTGTGAAATATTCACCATAATTCTGAAGGTAGTACAAGCACTAGCCATCTCTTAAATTCCTAAAATCTACAGACCCTGAAACTATATCAGCTTGTGCTAGTAGCTAAGCTAAGAATATTTTCCAGCTGTCTTTCCTCTTTGGTTAATTTTTTTCTAGCTATCCAGTACGCTGAATTTTAGAACTAACCTCTCACCCTGACCCTCCCAGCTCAGCAGAC
Organism: Muntiacus reevesi; assembly: GCF_963930625.1. NCBI lineage: Eukaryota > Metazoa > Chordata > Mammalia > Artiodactyla > Cervidae > Muntiacus > Muntiacus reevesi. The sequence continues at coordinate 48,824,930 of NC_089262.1, forward strand.
CTCCAAAGCAGTTACTAACGGGCAACAAAACACGTTTTCACAGACAAACAGCTAGAAGAAAGGAAAGCAGTTACCGTCTCCTCTGTGGCTTAATGTCAATGGGCTTGTTGGTTGCATAAGGTGATCCATGAACATATGCAGGGCTTCGGAATCTAGCCATCTTCCCCAGGGTTAGGTACTCACAGCTGGTTGGCAAACTCATTTTATCCAAAAGGCAGGAAGTAAAAACAAGGCTTAGGAGTCAGCCCAGCATTCCTGGGAAATGCTGGAAAGAACGTGTCAGAGAATGGATTTCAGACATATGCGCTGTCTGGTCGCTGTGTGCTGCTTCGCTTCAAAAGTAAACCCGTGTTTCTCAGAGGATACACGCACTCGCTTGTTTTCTGTTCATGGATACAGGAAGCTTGTTGCTTATTTCTAACCAGAATCGGTGCTCTGACCAATTATTGGCTGAGTAGATGAGGTTAAAAATTCTGTAGCTCCACAAAAACCCATTTCCACTCAGACGAGATCTCTGAGTAGGCAGCAAGGTTTAATCCATTATTGTCTGATGTCTAAAAGAACATCAACCTAATGTTACAGAGGTTGGGAAATCAGAGCAACACTATACACCAAACATGCACCTGAGAGGGAGGAAATAATCAATTATTTGGTATGTTTTCAAAGCGGGGAAACTGTTTGCTAAACTTACTAGAGATCCTTAGAAAACGAGATGGGCACATGGAAATGATTATGGTGGTTTTCCAATTTGCTGGTCAAAAAATTGTGGGTTCTCCCTCATAAATTACGGTTCACAATAGAACTGAACTCAGCCTCAGGAACATTAAAAAAATGGTCAGCAAAGCCTTTTGTATACTAGTTTGGACTTTGAAACTGCTTTTTTTTTTTTCTTATTAGAAATATTCTCTCAGAAGGAACCTAGCTGCTCGCTGGAAGAAAAGCTATCGAAAAACTGACGGGAAATTCTTTACTATTTGAAAGTCATTTTTTTTTCCCCCATAACAGTGAAAGACAAACTGGAGAAATTGGAAATCGTTCCAAAATTCTCCCTAAAGCTACACATCTCGGAAAAGTTAGAGCTTTCATGAGCCCGCAGTTTTCAATAGTCCTCAGCTCATTTCCTAGTATTCTAGCAACACAACCACTGCGGTCCTCATGTGCAGTCTCAAGACAGGCGTTCAGAGTACTATGCAGGGCAATTTTTATGTTTGAAAAATGATTTCTTATCCAGCATTTGAATAAATACAACCTATTTATTTAAGAGACCTGGGACCCAGGCAAACACAAAGTCTGCTGAGAGAAAGCTATAATTTATATTGTAGTGGCCAAATTCAGACAATGTTTGGATTTAAACCACATCATTTAAATTCAGATTTTTTTTTAAGTTCAAAAGGGAAGATAATTTTCCATTTGACAGCAAGCATTTCCTATCTAATGATTCTCCTTTTTGTACTTCTTTATTACAAAATGACACATGGTAATTTTAATATGCAAAATGACACAGAGGTATAGAAATAAAACCCTTATTTCTTTTTCGTATGAGCTAATATCACTAATTTTCTGTATGCTAATTCTGTCACTGCATTTATAGACATATACATACACACATACACACTGACAAATATACAGGACTTCTTCATCCTGTTTCTGTAAAGTGGGATTATACTTTATATAATCTTCTACAAATATTTTTGTGCTTAAAAGAATTCATGGATTTTTTTTCAGGCAATACGTAGAAATCTAGTATGTTCTTTTTAACAATTACATAAGGTTCCACAGAATGAATGCATTATTATTTATTCAACCAATCGTCTAGTGGTAGACATATAATTTTGGGCTTCTACAAACAGTAAACACATTTGTCAATATATTCTTAATGGTTAGAGCTTTTATTTCTGAAAGTGGGTTCCTAGGTCCCAAATTCTGGGCAGTTTTCCCTGTAATAGCCTATAGCAGTACACACCTAAAAGTCACGTCAGAAAAGGTCTATTTCCCACACCCTTGAAAACACACTCTTCCGACATTCCAGTCTGTTCCTTTACAGCAGAAAAATAAGGCCACTTTGTAGCCAGCACTTCAAAATGCCCAGTGACTGCATATGGTTCCTTGCAAAAATGAAACTGTTATTAGGGTTCCTAGGAAAGAAAGGGCAGTCTACTTGAACTGAGATACACCAGGGAGAAGACTTGAGCCTCATCGACATGAGAGAACACACCAAAGTAGGGGAGAGGTGGCCAAGAATTTTTGCTTAATTTTTATAGTCAATGGGAGATAAAATACCGACAGAGTTCTGCCGTGTTCCCAGCCCTTGGTATATCTTCCTTACTAATATTTCATAATTGGGGAAATAGCATAAAATTTTACAACACGGTGGTAGTGCCTAATGATTACCAACTAACTGTGATGTACAACTTTGATGTACAGTTGTGCATAATTTATAGTTTTCCAATTTAAGGGGCCCTTTGGACCTACTGTCCCATCTTAGGGTCCTAAGAACACAAGTACAATATTTTTATTTGTAAACTGATTTAAGGGTCTTTGTCCAATATTAGAGAATAAGAACTGCCTCATATAAGAATTTCCTAAAAGGGGTAGGAAAAAAAAAAGTGAAGAGTAAGACATAAACCTCTATGGGAGAAAATATATATTCACTGCTAGGCAAAATTCCTTGATTTTCCTCACAGAGACATTTTTGCTTGTACCTGAGCAATGATTTACCACAAGCTGATGGCATTTCTTGGGGATTACTTGTACTCAAGATGCGATGAGAAGGGATTACATTTAAAATCTAACCTGCCAAGAATTTAGAATCCCTGAGAATGATGGCCAATTAGCAGCGGTGGCCTTGGAGGCAAAGTCTATAGGAGGCAAAGACAGCCTTCCTATCTTACACAATTCCCTTTCTCTGAGGCTGGGCAGAAGCAGTTGGTGACTCTACCTTAGGGGAAATGCAAACACAAGGGAGAACTTAATGTTCAAGTTAACGGGTTCACAGCAAGATAGAGCTCAGATCTCACTAAGGAATGATCACTAGAAAGGCAGGAAAATATAGCACAAATCTCACTTGTCAACCCCATGATTCTAAAACAAGGGCAGAAATCACATTAGGGTATCAAGAATACCAATTTTTTGGTATTTTAGAGGTTCAATGCTGGTCATGTCCTTAACAACAATTAGAAGCAATGTCTAGTAAGTAACAGTTTGAGGCCACAGGACTTCCCTTCTAAAAATTCCAATATTTATCAAAGAAGATTCAGTCGAAAGCTCTACCCTGGCATCATGGGTTTGGCAAATTGTAAAGTTGAAGGAATTCTTTCAGGATACCAGGAAATCATCTGTTCATGACCTTATCAAAGCCCAAGAATCAGCAGAACCATTTTTCCTTACTTGTGGTTTAGGAGGATTCCTCCTACCCACTGTGTTCTCTGTCATACCCAGACCAGCGAGCAACGCTGCTGGTGTTCATATCCACCTTCAGCTGTCAAAGCTTTTCTCACTTTCTGACCTACGCATTTCCCAGCAAATGGATCCAGTCCAGTGGCATCAAACAGCCATGACGTGCTAATCAACTCTCACATCTTCTTCCAGAGTCCGTACCTTTCTGCCATTACAATGAACTACTCACAAGAAAATTCCACTTGGAAGTCCCACAACTGCTTCATTCCAGCATTTAATTCACATCAATTCTCTTTCCCTATCTCCTTAAACAGTTTTCTTCCTGTGTTCTCTAGCCCTGTTGCCATACAGCCTGATAGTCATTTCTAACCAGGCCACAAATCCTAAAGACATGAATAAATTGAATAACATATTACACTAAATAGCATATCATTATACTATAATAATGCTCTATTTTTATAACAATATTAGATTAGCAATGATAGTAATAATAGTGGATGCTTTCTATGCACTAGACACTATAATTAGCTCTTTTAATCTTCATAAAATAATTGAGTTGAGCACTGTCATTACGTCCCTTTTGTAGATGAGAAAAGCTAGGCACAGAGAGATTGAGGTACATCCCCAGGTCAGAGTCTTAAGAGTGAAATCAGAGTTAGGATCCAGTTAATCTGGCTCCAAAAAACAGACTATGTTACTCCTCTCGGCAGATTATATTTCTCTGAAATATTATTTTTCTTATTTTGCCTAGAATTAATATCTCGTCTTTTTCTCCTTAATTCCATTCTTCACTTGAATATCATGTGGATCACTTTTAAACAGGAATCTGAACATGTGACTATTTTGCTTATTATCATTCAATGACTCTCCATGTCTTTAGTGATAAAGCTCAACATTTAAGATCCAAAGTTTAGCACAGAGATCCCCTCTGACCTTGCTCTGATGTCCACTCCCGTATCTGTCATGGATAACCCTGGTAGTAACCTGGGAAGTCCGGCTCTTTCACACAACTAGACCTTCAAGATGAAAAGTCCTCTGATCAGCATACTTCTCTCTCCCTTCTCCAGCTGGCTGACTCCTTTTAAGTGTCATCTCTTCCAAAACATGTTCTCCATTCCTCAGTTTTACTGAGATGCCTCTCGTATGTTTTTTCCCAGCCACATATGATTCTAACTCACCATTTCACAGCTCTTCATGCATCTATAACTCTCCCCGTGGCACCAGAGTTTCTGGAGGGCAGGCATTCTGCCTTATTTCACTTGCAACTCTAGCACCGAAGCCACGCTTGCTTGTTAAATAAAGCAGCTGAAATTATAAAGGTGCTGGATGTCCCAAAGACTCGCTTAACTCTCTCCTGAATCCTTCATTCTCAGCTACTCTTCCAGAATAATAATTATTAACTACTGAAATACATTTGAAGTAGTCAAACTACTCACTGCATTCTACCAAACACAAATATTTAACAAAGAACAACCACTGTAATGTGAATGTGAAGTCTCTTCTCAGGGAATGAGGGATGTACATGGGTTTTAGCTGGGGATGTCAGAGATGTGTCTGCCTGGGCAAACAGTTTCAGTTCAAGAATTAAATTATCAAAGTAGTTGTCCAACCACCTTGTTAATCACAGGTTATGCCTTTATTTAATCATTTTATATGTTTTGAGAACATAACTGGCATATTTCAAATTCATCAATTAATCAGTCTTCTATAAAGTATTAGCTTTTCTGATAATCTTCTTCTGAAACTCCACATAGTATACTTCATATAGTCTTGGACAAAATGGTTTCAAATTGAAGGAAACACTGCAAGTCCATATGTAGATTTACCATCAAGGACATAACAGTGTTTTTCAAATTAATAAAAAGATGTAAATTTCCTTAATGTTCAAATGCTTGGGAAAAAATGGAATATCCATTCAATACAAATATCATGAATTCAATAAAAAATGACTATGCTGAAAAACAGACTACACTGATAAACTAACTGGCATCTTAAACACATAAACATGGACAAGCACATGAATTCCATAGCCACATGCATTTGGGAAATTCTCCATTACATAGATGTTTTTGGAGGAGCAGGAGTAATCAGTTTTTATTATGCTAATGTTTGTTCCAATTCTTGAATAAGAAATGGATAGACTATGTGGCACCATCCATGGGAACCTATGTGACACTGTGGGAATTAGGCTTCTGAAATAATATCTAGTGACATGGAGATGAATTCATAAAATATTAACAGTCAAAAACTAGGTTATAAAACAGTATAACAGGATGATATTGTTTTCAAGAAACAAAAAAATATACTCATACATTGAAAACAAGAGAATAAAAATAATACACATCATAATATATAAATATATTTATATATGGATGGGAAGAAACAGATGATTTTAACTTTCTGCTTTTCTCCTACCTATACTATCTAAACATTCTAGAATGTCTCACGTTACTATTTCAATAAGACAAGTGAAATTTTATCAAAATTTCAAAATTTGGATTCCATCAACTAAAAAGAGAAATTATTGATTGAGATGAATTAGCAAATTACATAGCAGAAAATAATAGAAATATTGATTTTTTTTTTTTTTTTTTGCATTTGGTGTTTATAGCATCTTTGGCATGTATTCAGATACAGTTGTTAAGACTAGCAAAAATTGCTCAGACTTGAGTAGTGAATAAAAAGAAAATAGTTCCTATAGCTAAGGGAGACCCTAAAATCTGGGTATCTTTTGGGACTAAAGCTGAGATGAGATTCACAGATCATAGAACTGTTTTTAAAAAATTATGCAATCAGGGGCCTCCTTATTTATTTGGGAACATATTTCAATAAAAATCAATCTGTAAGCTTTAGCAGTGCTAGAATTTTGAAAATATACTAAAATGAAGGGGGCTAATAGGATTATTATAGATGCAAATAAAAGGGGCAGTGGTCATGCTTAGGTTGGGAAAAAATGAAATAATTTTTAATAACAAAAGCATTGATTATTCCAAATCTAGATAACTTGCTGCAGTGAGTCACATGAAAAAATAAAATCCTTAAAGTATGATTTACAAAATAAAATACAGTGAAAAATGAAGGAGCCAGCTATTTCCTTAAGAAGCTGCATTTCCAGACTTCCCTGGGAGTCCAGAGGTTAAGACCCCAACTGCCAATGCAGGGGTGTGGGTTCAATCCCTGGTTGGGGAGCTGAGATCCCACATGTCTCATGGCCAAAACATGAAATAGAAGCAATACTGTAACATATTCAATAAAGACTTATAAAATGATCCACATCGAACAAATCTTAAGAAAAAATAAAAAAACTACAACTCCCCCTTACCTGACTGATATTCACAAACAACTTTTTGATCTAGAATCTGACTTCTTGACTAGAGTTACCTAGAAAAGGTATCATGTGGAACTGGTGTTGTTAGACCAGTCATACCTTCAGTTGTAAGAGACAGTGTTAACATTTTGACTTACAAATTAGCCTCTTGGGAATATTATTAGCTTGACTCAATTCTGCAGATTGTGAAAACTGGTGAGACTTAATGGCATACCTTTTAAAACTTGAAAAATCATGAAATCTCACAAATCAGTCAGCATCATCAGCAGGCCTAACTTTATAGCAAGGATAATTTTTCTTAATTAATCAACTGCTTCATTTTATAAGAAGGTAAGTTTGGAATAAATGAACCAGAGCTTTTCACCTTCTTAAGACAAGTTTTATTCATCTAATAGTATCCCATTGGGAAGAATGTCTGAAAATTTTATATCTGTTAACTGTCACCTCCTCAAAAATCCCAGCAGAAACCTGCAAATCACACATAGTTAACTAAACATACTGCAGCAAGGGAGAAGACCCCTCGGACAGGGTCTTTATTTTTATTTTTTTTAATTAAGACTTTTAAAAAAGATTTTTGATATGAACCATTTTTTAAAGTCTTTATTGGATTTGTTACAATATTGCTTCTGTTATTTTATTTATTTATTTATTTGGCTATGAGGAATGTGGTATCTTCACTCCCAACCAGGGATTGAACCGGCATCCCCTCTACTGGAAGGCAAAATCTTAACCACTGGACTGTCCGTGAACTCCCTTGGACAGGGTCTTAAGAGTACTTTATCAGAAGAAGCAAGGTAAGCAAGCAGCTAAGTTTTTTATTCATTCTCATTTTTTTTTTTTTAAACACAGGGATGGGAAAGTAGCTCTATCCCAGTATCATTTAACAGGGACAGGAAATTCTGTTGGTTTCAGTTTCACACCTAACAAAGGCCCTTGACTACTGATAATCTTATCTCAACGAACCTATTATATACACAAAGCTTAAAGGAGCAATAAAATCAACTGAACAAAGTGATGCTCATTCATTGAAGTCTCAGGTAGGCCCACACAATTTATACCTCCAAGCTCTTTATAAACTGTTTGAACAGTTAAACAGTGACATTTTGCTTTAGAATGTATGAAAATGGAAACAAATGAGTTTAATAAACATAATGGGCTCTGACAACATGACTTCTTCAACAGATGTCCTATACTACTTCCTACACTTTTGTCCTTAAACAGCATCATTTGCTTGCCAAGATACAAACTGTTGCCAATATTCAGCTGCAGAATTTCCAACAGTAGGAAGCAGTAGAAAGAATTAAAACAGGAGGAGGGCTTAATTTCCAAATAATCAAATGTCTTCTATCATTATAAAATGGAAGATGAAAAACAATACTGCTGCAAGTTCTTACTATGTCAACTAGTTCATCAAGCAAAGAGGAGGTATCTTTGGCAAAGACTGTTCTATATTTGGTAGCTGGATGACTTTTTTAAAAAATACATATCAACTCATTCCTCTGCCTCAGCTAGTTAGCCAGCCAGCATGAGTTGAACACCTACTATATAATAAGAAATAAATGCTATAACTCTTATCTAGGAAAAGAAGTCATAAATCCATTTGATGTCCAATTCATGCATCACGGAAGGACTCACTTCAAACGACCATACTGTGAGAAAGAAAAAAAAGTTGGCACATTAGTGATCTTATTTGAAACCCTGTGGTTGACTAACATTACATTGAGTTTGTATTTTGCTTATGTCATCATTTCAGTTTAGTTCAGTTGCTCAGTTGCTTGAATTTATATTTCATAGTCATTAACGTTGAAAACTAGATATTGTTCCTGTGTGATTTTTAAATAGTGCCTCCTTTTACTCTCAAAAGTATCATTGTTTGGATTGTAAATCACCTGGCTATCATCTCACCCTGGAACTGCAAATATTCAAGGCTGGCTCAGTCACTAGCGTGAAAACAACTCAAAGGCAAAGACCGAGTCTTATCCATAACTGCTTCCCCAAATCTGTCACAGTACCCCCACTTCTTTAGGGTCTACATTGATGACCCAAGAAACAATAACAGGAAATAGAGAAACTCTATTAGTTTCTAGTTTATTCCTCTGGAATAAATCCCAGAGGAAACAAAATGGAAAAGAGTGATCAGCAAAGAATTAGGGAAGTAAAAGTATTGACCTGGATGTTCTCTTAAATTTAGGTGACACAAAAGTTATGCCCCTGTCCTCAAATCCATATAGCAGTGAAATATCTTTGCCATTGTCAAATGCCTCTAGATTCCTGGGTTCATTCAGCAAAATTCGAGAATTATTTGTAATTAAGGGAAAGAAGAATGAGGATGTTGGTTATGGAGCCAAGTGACTTTGGTTTACAGCCCTATGCTGCCAAAAATGGCTTAGTAACCCTAGAGGATTGATGACACCTTTCTAGTATCAGTTTCCAGGACACTTAAGCTTGAATCATTCATTCAACAAGTATTTGTCAAGTTACTATTCCAGGTGTTGGGAATCCAGCAGGAAGCAAAACAGACAAGTGAGTGTGCCTGCTTCCCTGGAACTGACCTTCCAGCAGAGATAGGTAGATGGTCATATAATGAAGAGAGACATGTAAGAGCGGTGATAAGTGACAGAAACAAAAACGCAGCAAGAAGCTCAGGTATGGGGGAAAGAGGGGGACTCCTCGCTGCCCTGGAGCCCTTGGTGTCAATCTGTAGGAGATGTAGAGGTGGAAGGGCTACTTTTCCTGCGGTAACTGACTCCTGTGGCGATGAAGGGAAAGGATCTAATGCAGCTAACCCGTGATATAGAACATAACTGTTACTAAGATTCTACACCTCCCTAGACTGAAACATATCTTTTAATTAATGGAAGAGATCCATGTGTTTTTCTGTCATGACTTGTTCCTTTGTTGATGGACTATTTGCTACTGTTAGTCACTAGACAACTTAATAAAAGCAACTGGGATTTAGCAACTGCTTAAAATTTCCCTGTTAAGTGTGATGAATTAATCCCAAATCCAGGTAACATAGGATAAAAGGCAATTACAGAAAACATAAAGTGATAATAAATTAAGAGTAAATCAGTTAGGAGCAGCCCAGGCCCTTGTTAACTACCTTAATTACTGATATTTAGTAACAGAAGCTGGTGCCAAAATTTTAAACACAGTCACCTCCCCTTTACTTAACCCCTTGAGACAAATATTCAGTTACAAACTCATGGATTAGTCACTGCCAATAACAATTATAGGCTAATACCTCCTGAGTATTTGATCAAGGAGTCTATAAAAGGCACTGTGCTAAGAACTTTTGATGTAATAAGTTCCTGTAATTGGAAGACTTATTAGGAGTAATTGGAAATTTATTTTTCTCCTAAGGCAGGAACACTCTCCAAGGAGAAGCAAGTACCTGGTTCTGCTCAGGCCCCTCCTGGGATGAGGACCCCCCTGGGCTTCACCAGGCAGCATCTCTGCTTTCAGCATATCCAAACATTGCCAAGTTCTTTGTATCAAACTAAAGTTGACCTTTCAACATGTACAATATCTTGATTCTAGACTGGAAGCCATTCAAAATCAAACGTCATTCTTTTCTATCATGACAACACTGTGATGATCCAAAGAGAGCTTTCATTTCACCCTCTTACTTTCTAGGCTCCACAGTTTCAGATCTTTTGACTGTTCTCAATATGTCACAGTTCCTAGAAGCTTCACCATCCTGGCAACAGACTTCTATATATTTGATTGGATGAATAATATTCTATTCTTTATTCAGTATTCTTTATTCCTTATTCTTCATTTATGATGTTCAACTAGCAAAAAAAAAAAATCTATTTAAGGGCCTCCCTGATGGCTCATTGGCAAAGAATCCACCTACCAAAGCAGGAGACATGGGTTCCATCCCTGATCTGGGAAGATCCCACATTCCACAAAGCAACTAAGCTGGTGTGCCACAACTACTGAGCCTGTACTCTGGAGCCAGGAAGCCACAACTACTGAGCTCACCTGGGACAACTACTGAAGCCCATGTGCCCTAGATCCCGTGCTGCGTAACGAGAGAAGCCACCACAACGGGAAGCCTCCACGCCATCATTAGAGAGCAGCCCCGAGAGCCGCAACTAGAGAAACGCCCATGCAGCCAGCAGGACCCAGCACAGCCAAAAATAAACAAACAAATGACATCATTTAAAATATATATATTTAATTGCATTTTCATCTAGCCCATACATCCATTGTTTCTACAATTATACCACAAGAGACCTTTTCATAAGCCTTACCAAGATAAAAATATAATGTTTTTACAGCACTTTCCTGATTTACCAGACAAGTGATAGTGAACTTATGACTAATACTGTGTTGATTGGCAAATGTAAATAATGATGGGCTTTGGGACTAGATATTTTTCTCAATCAGACTGAAAGCTCCGCGAGAGACAAGCAAAAGGCAGCATCTTAAAAAGTCACTCACATATTCAGTTAACTTTAAGTATAAAAAAAAAATTTAATGGAGACCAAGGCAGTGTAACTTGTGGGGAACACCAAATAGTGAACACATATGGGGAATGAAAATATGGTTTGCCAATACCAAGTAAACACAACACAACAGATAATTTAGTGACAAAGCATCAAGGTAACAGCTCAGGACAAAAGAAAGAAGGTCAAATGGGATGACAAAAAGGATTGCAATATCAGGGTCTTTGAATTCAATCTGCCTTTTAAAGACTCCTTGATCAAATGAGACACCTCACTCAGCTTGAAGAGTGACACTTGGAGAACTTTCATAGGAAACTATACTGAGACTAAGAATGCTTAAATAAATTGGTACCATCTTGCTTAGAGATGAAAAGACAAGGGTGATTTTATAACATGACTCGGAGACCTTTTCCAAAGAATAATGATGTCTACTGCATTCCATCCTCTCTTAGGAAATAACACGTGGTTTTAAAGAGAAGCAGAGGGAATTGAATGAAGCAACACCAGAAGGTTATCTGACAATAGATGGCTATTAAGCTCTGGGAATTTGTTTGGAAGACTTTTGAAAATGTCCTCAGGGGCCCTTCCATCCATAGTCTACTGTCACCAAGGTTCACATTTGAAGAACTCAAGCTAAGGATAGACAGCTTATACACCTGAAAATTAGGTGGCAGGGAAAGAAATCATGACCCGAACCATCCTGAACATGTGCTACCAGAAGCAACACACTTTTTTTTTCTTATAACCTTTCCCCCTATTATATAGCATTAAAAATCAATCATTTACTTATCAGTCAGAATGGGAAACTTTGAGACACACTAAAGGAGAAGCACATGATCCTTACCCTCACAAAGCTTACAATGTTTTGCGGAGAAAAAAAAAAAGACTGAAACACATGAATAAATTTGCAATCAGTACCAGACAGTCCATGCTGAGACTCAAGCATGACATGTTATAAGAGCTCAGGGAAAAAATAATCAATTTTCACCTGGAAGTACACTCATTCAGTTTACATAGCAACTCATGCCCTCTGTCATTTACACAGACTACAGAATCCCTGGCTAAAACTGATTGCAGTCTCTAAAATATGTATATGACAATCCTATGAGTCCTCTTAACGAAGTTACACCAAACAGTAGATAAAGACTGCAAATACTAATCCCAAGTGCTTATCTGTTGTTCCCTTCAAAGATGGCATGTTTGTATTTTTTTTTCATTTCCATAAAAGAAATGGCAGAATTCTTGAAATGCCTGTTTCATTTAGGAAAAATCATGTACTTAGTTGTTCTTTCCCATGGGAAGAAATCAGTAGTGCTATTATATGGAGAAAGAAAGGCTAGGTCACCTCAATTATATGAAGAGAAAAACCTAGGTCAACTGAATTACCAGTGCTATTGCTGTAATGAATGACAGAACGCAGTATCTAGAATTCATTTAACATGTGATTCTTTTCCTATCATGAACAATGTTAATCCCCAAAAGAACAGATGGTACATATTTTAAATTATTCAATGAAGTGTGCTTTTTAAACTACAAATGTGTACTAGCAGAGTGAATACATCTGGCATTTAACCCTTGCTTATGTTTTTGCTCTCATATGTTCTAAGAGATAACCATAGTTGACTGAGAAGCACTCCCTTTATTTCAGCTGTCGTTCTGGACACAAAAATAACAGAAAACAGTTAAAGCGGGGGGGGGCGGGGGGGGACCCAGGATTTGATCTGAGGAGACAAGAAGAAAAAATAAGAAAAGTAAAAGACAGCAAGAGAGAAATAAGAAAATATGCATGATTTCTTGGATTATATAAGGGTAATACTGAAAATGCAATCTTTAGCAAGTTACTAGGAACTAAGTTAGCTGAGATCAAGTAAGAAAGCATCTGGGCTTCCCAGGTGGTGCGGTGGTAAAGAATCTGTCTTCCAATGCAGGAGATACGGGTTCGGTCCCTTGGTTGGGAAGATTCCCTGGAGAAGGAAATGGCAACCTGGTCCAGTATTCTTGCCTAAAAAGTTTCATGGACAGAGGAGCCTGATGGGGAGTCCATGGGGGTCTCAAAGAGACAGACATGAGTGAGCAACTGAGCACCAGCAGAAGTAAGCATCTAATTCCAAACTCTACTATCTTTCTTTCATGACACCTTCTCAGGTTTCACAGAGAACATACTCCAAGTGACCTGAATGCTCTAAAGGATCACAACAGCTGGAGTACTTTGTCTTTTCATTTGGGGCCATTTATCCCTAGAACACAGTGAGAAAAAGACAGTAACTCTTCTGGGGGATTTCTGAAGGTATCAGAAACAAATCTGAGTCTTGGCTACAGACACTTGGCTTCCTCACAGCTGTGGACAAACTGGAGTATAACACTTATAGCTCTACATGAGAGATGACTCCCAAGGTCCTTTGGATAGTAAGGAGAGCAAACCAGTCAATCCTAAAGGAAATCAGTCCTGAATATTCACTGGAGGGACTGATGCCAAAGCTCCAAAACGTGGGCCACCTGATGCAAAGGACTGAATCACTGCAAAAGACCTTGATACTGGGAAAGACTGAAGGCAGGAAAAGGAGATGAAAGAGGATGAGAAGGTTGGATGGCATCACTGACTCCATGGATATGAGTCTGAGCCATCTCTGGGAGATAGTGAAGAACTGGGAAGCCTGGTGTGCTGCAGTCCATGGGGTACAAAGAGTCAAACACAACATAGTGACTGAATAACAACAACATAAGAGAAACAAAGGGAGACACTGTTGTAGGAAAGAGATGCAGGATGGAGTAGGTGAATTGGTCATCCTTGGACCACACATGGCTACTAGGCCTGAGTTTGACCAATACACTGTTAATTTTTTTCCTTTTGATCCACCATTTAAAGCATACATGAAATGTCACATTAAAGTTGAGATTTGGGCTACTTCTGAAAATGTATAAGGTCTAGAACATGGAAACTCTCTTCCTAGATGGTGAATTAAACTGAAGCAGAATATCAGCTACCTCCTTTGGATGAGGCAGGCATTCTTCAGTTTGACACAATCACTACCTAAGATATCTAGTTCAGATACATTGCCCATATTTGACCTTAAGACATTTTAAATGACACTTCAAGTGGAGAAAGGAGTAAATCTGTTATCACCAGGTCAAATTTTAATCAAAACATTAGCTCTTGGCTAGAGTAAGTTCTGGCCTTCCTAGCACAACATATCAATTCCAGAAATATTTTCAACTCTTTACAAAGCTTCACAGGGGCTCCGGAATTGCTTCATTAGTATGTATCAGCAACTTACAACAAAATTGTGAAAAAAATGCTTTCATTTATCAATACAGACTTACATTTAAACCAAGATAAAAAACTAGAGCCAATTTTTCTGAAGGAAGAAGCATTCAATATCAAATTTGGAAACACTTTCTCAATGGGAATGACATGTATTGATATTCTGGTTTATTGGTTCTGGTGTTCTGGTAACACGTCTGAAGTTTCTAATGATTTTGTTCTCAATATTTATATGCCATTAAATTGCAGACTAAACTACCTGACTATATAGATTCCTGTTGCAATTGTGTGAGATTGTAAAAACAGTCACTTATTTAATAAGAATTTAAGACATGACTTAAATAATATCAACTGATTTAGTTAAAATTATTTGAGATCATGTAGACAAAATAATACAGTGAACAAACTATAACTTTTCAAATACTTTGAAACAACACTTAGGTGTAGCTTCAATCCAGTCTTACTCAAGTGATCAATGCATCAATTTAGAAGACTATATCTCCCTCTGCCTCACAATATAATTTGTAATTATTAGCAATGCTAAAGAAGAGAAAGTAGAGAAAGTATGATACATAGCACACTGTATCTATTTTAAAGTACTTTTTTGTCACTATCTCACGTGGTCATGTATGGCTGAGTGTTGATGAGGTATATGGGACGCCCGCTGGTTTAAAGATAGAATCCCCGATAATTAAATAATTTACCATTATTTGTCAGTTTGATATTTCTGATATAACAGAGGCATTTGCTGAAAAGCATAATGTGGGTTTTTAAAAATTAGAAAGGACTGTAAAAGAATACCACAAAATAAGTGACAGAGATGTAATGTACAGTACAAGGAATATAATCGGTGATATTATAATAACTCTTTAGGATGCATAATCTATTAAAAATGTCAAATCACTATGTTTTACACTTAAAACTAATGTAATATTCTGAGCCAACTATACTTCAATAAAAAAGAATAATTTAATTTTATCATTGTGCTATACATATAAAATGGACTTCTCAGGTGTCTCAGTGATAAAGAATCCACCTGCCAGTGCAGGAGACTCAGGAGATGTGGGTTTGATCCCTGGGCCGAGAAGATCCCCTGGAGGAGGAACTGGAAATCCACTCCAGTTTTCTTGCCTGGGAAATCCCATGGATTGAGAAGCCTGGTGAGCTACAGTCCATGGGGTCACAAGAGTCAGACACGACTGAGCATGCACATACACACACAGACAAAATATATATATACATATATATATATAGCATATCCATGTTGTATATAATACTTACTATATGTAAATATTGTAGATAATCCATCATTCTATTTATATTCATTTCAAATAATTATAAGTAAACTGTATATAAAGTAATGAGTATACTTTTTCAAACACATACATCATATGCAAATTCAAATTAGTTTCCCAAATGACTTTCAGTGAATGAAGGAAGGAAAGAATGCTACTAGGGTTGAGGTCATTTTTGGAATAACCCTTTGGGAATTATCATTACAAATAATTTCCAGAGTTCGTAAGAAAACCGCTTCTTGACTTCAGAGTCATTTTCTATTTGACCCAAATATTAATGCCAAAGGACTTTTGGCAGCTTCATAGAATGAGATCAACCTTCAGCAGATGGAAATCTGTCATCACTGAATTTAAAAGTAAGTGTAGCACAGATTCTGAAGGAAGGCTCAAAAGGAGAATCCCCAAAACATTTGAATAATGGCAACACGCCATAGGAATCATTTAGGAAGTCTCACTCTCTATTTGGTTCATATATAAATTCTATTATGTTCTTGTCAATCTGTTCCCCTTTTATCTTTTCATATGTGTGTGAAAAACAGTAAAGCAAAGTCTGTGTAATTTCGAGTCAATGTCAGATGTTATGGTATATTTAGACTTTATGTTAGGGCAGATTTTAATTAAGTAAAGCAACTAATAAAATGTCACATCAGAAGTACTGAATAATAATTATTGGTTTACGCATTCATTTAATGACTACACCACCCGTGAAGGTAAATTAAAGATTCTTTTGGGGGAAATCTAACAAGGGTCAGACTGGGCCTTACACTGGCAATTTATTACACCACAGCTGTGGGTTGCATCAGACCTGTGAGTGACCAGGCTTGATGTTATATGGACTCTTGCATTTAGGACTCAAAACCCAAGAATGTCACCTTCACTCAAAAGACTATAACGGAGCCCATCAGCTTCTCTTTCCCTGAATTTGCCTCCCCATGCTTTTCCATCTAGTGAATGCCGAGCCATTCTTCAGGATTCCACTGTGGTTTCTACTCCTTTTACAAGATTGTTTGTTGGAAAGGACTGAGGTGTGAAGACAGAGAAGACGATGCACACAGTCTTTCATTCATCTGTTAATTCACTGTTGTTCAGTCACTCAGTTGTGTCTGACTCTTTGTGACCCCATGGACTGCAACACACCACACTTCCCTGTCCTCCAGTATCTTCCAGAGTTTGCTCAAACTCATGTCCATCGAGTCAGTGATGCCATCCAACCATCTCATCCTTTGTCATCCCTTCTCCTCTTGCCTTCAATCTTTCCCAGCATCAGGGTCTTGTCCAGTGAGTCAGTTCTTTGCATCAGGTGGCCAAAGAATTGGAGCTTCAGCTTCAGCATCAGTCTTTCCAATGAATATTCAGGGTTGATATCCTTGAGGACTGACTGGTTTGATCTCCTTGCTGTCCAAGGGACTCTCAAGAGGCTTCTCCAGCCCCCCAATTCAAAAGAATCAGTTCTTCAGCGCTCAGCTTTCTTTATGGTCCAACTCTCATTAATTCATTAGCAGTCACTAAATCGGGCTTCCCTAATAGCTCAGTTGGTAAAGAATCCACCTGCAATGCAGGAGACCCCTGTTCGATCCCTGGGTTGGGAAGATCTGCTGGAGAAGGGAAAGGCTACCCACTCCAGTATTCTGGCCTGGAGAATCCCACGGACTGTATAGTCCATGGGGTCTCAAAGAGTCGGACACGACTGAGCAACTTTCACTTTCAAATGCTTATTAGGGTTTCTCTGATGTGTCAACCACACCCCAGGGGCTCATACATCGCTCTAGCTCTCCAAGGTCCGTAGCAGAGTAAACGAGACAGACAAGGAAACCAAGCACAAGTGTGTTAAATGCTACTGGACTGTGTGAGTTTGCAGGAATTTGTAAGAAGCAGAGGAGTAATCTGTCATCATGAGAAAGTAACGTGAGGGATAGCGTGAGGGCCAGTACACAGGATATATGTTAAAACTTGAAGCCATTCTTACAGTGAACTTGCAAGAATGTGATATACTATGTTATTGTCAGAATATAAATATTTACTGGCTTTCCAGTCCCATTCCTGTACAAGGGTTATACTTTCAGCCCCTTCATGCCAGTCACTACCATGAAACTCACTTTGGCCCGTGGCTTGTAACTGGAAGAGATGTGTGGCACTTCTGAGCTCTAAAAGCCATTATGTGTGGAGACTTCCCTGGTGATCCAGTGGTTAAGACACTGTGCTCTCAACGCAGGGGGCATGGGTTTGATCCCTAGCTGGGGAACTAGGATCCCACATGCTGCAAAGTGTGGCCACAAAGAAAACAAATATACAAAGCTATGTAAATCAACCATGCTTCAGACTTAAAAAAAAAAAAATTAAAAACAGTCATTACGTGACCCCACCATCTCCCCATCTTTTCTGCCTCTCAGGAGGGGCTGGTCTCAGAATGGGCTCTGAATGGGCTGTGCCTTAAGGAAAAGCGGAAGGAACAGAGCAGCGTTGACCGCTAAGAACACGTTAACAAGAACAAGAAATAAAATTGTGGTCATAGCCGCTGAAATATCAGAGAGGCTCGTTACCTCAGCAGAGCTGGGCTAAACTGACAGAAACAGAGAGTAAGCTCACAGTTGTCAGGCGTAGGCTGTGGGCAGACGTTTTACTTTCTTTACACAAAGCGGGCTGACGAAAGGGAGCTCGCACTGGTAAAGGCAAAGGCATTTGGTAAAAGAAAATGACACCTTCTCTAGTTTGTCATGACGTTTTTGACAAGAAACTCTAAAATCTTCTGGCTGCCATCTGAGCAAGACTCTAAGTCAGGCTTCAGCACTGCCTTAGCCACACGGAAGCTTGTTTCTCTCCTCTCTGGCCTCAGTTCTCCCAAGTGCCTCAGGCGCTTCCCTGCCTCCCTCCTGAGTCGTGCTTAGGGAGTGCTGGTTGAATGGGGAATGAAGTTTCCTTGAATTTTCAACACACCAGGGTATCATTCTCAGCATCATTAAGACAATAATCCAAGGAAATTTACAACAGAAATAACTGCAGCCACAATTCAAAGAACCATCTTTATAGCAGGGATTCTCAAATGTGTTTGTCCCCCCGCCCCCACCCTTGCCAACACAGAGAGCAGAGGGAGAGTTGTAGTTTGGGAACAAAAATAATGATAATAAAAAATAAAAGTATCTTTCCCCAGGGGAATCTGTTACAAGCCTTCACTTCCCATCCACAGGTCCTCTCTGGTTCCTAATTCCAGGCTGAGAGGTTGACAGGCCCTGCTTGACAGGTGGGAAAGATGACTGATCACGTAATCATGCTTATGATGCACATAGTCCTACAAATACTAATTCTACTTGCAGTCATGGGCTCAAATGACTTTTAATGCCCTTTATCCGACAATGTTTCATTCTGCCTAGAGTCTCTGGTCTGTCTGAGACAGCCCTGTGTTGCACCTGTTCCTTGATTTGCTCCTGGTTTCCTGTAAAAATTGTAATAGCCCTTCTTTTACTCCTAAAAAGGCCTATTAAAATTTTTACAGGAAACCAGGAGCAAATCAAGGAACAGGTGCAACGCAGGGCTATCTCAGACAGACCAGAGACTCTGTTCTATTAGGTACAGAAATGGTATGGATCCAACAGAAGCAGAAGATATTAAGAAGAGGTGGCAACAATAAGAGAAGAACTATACAAAAAAGATCTACATGACCCAGATAATCATGATGATGTGATCACTCTCCTATAGACAAACACCCTGGAATGTGAAGTCAAGTGGACCTTAAGCAGCATCACTATGAACAAAGCTAGTGGAGGTGATGGAGTTCCAGTTGAGCTATTTCAAGTCGTAAAAAATGATGCTGTGAAAGTGATGCACTCAATATGCCAGCAAATTTGGAAAACTCAGCAGTGGCCACAGGACTGGAAACGGTGTGTCTTCATTCCAACCCCAAAGAAAGGCAATGCCAAAGAATGTTCAAACTACTGCACAATTGCACTCATCTCACATACTAGCAAAGTAATGCTCAAAATTCTCCAAGTCAGGCTTCAACAGTACATGAACGGTGAACTTATAGGTGCTCAAGCTGGATTTAGAAAAGGCAGAGCAACCAGAGATCAAATTGCCAACACCTGTTGGATCATTAAAAAAGCACGAGAGTTCCGGAAAAACATCTACTTCCGCTTTACTGAGTACGCCAAAGTCTTTGACTGTATGGATCACAACAAACTGTGGGAAATTTTTAAAGAGATGGGAATACCAGACCACTTTACCTGCCTTGTGAGAAATCTGTATGCAGGTCAAGAAGAAACAGTTAGAACTGGACATGGAACAACAGACTGGTTTCAAATCAGAAAAGGAGTACGTTAAGGTATATATTGTCACCCTACTTATTTAACTTATAGGCAGAGTACATCATGCAAAATGCTGGGTTGGATGAAGCACAAGCTGGAATCAAGATTGCCAGGAGAAATATCAATAACTTTAGATATGCAGATGACACCACTCTTATGGCAGAAAGCGAAGAAAAACTAAAGAGCCTCTTCATCAAAGTGAATGAGGAAAGTGAAAATGTTGGCTTAAAACTCAATATTCAGAAAACTATGATCATGGCATCTGGTCCCATCACTTCACGGCAAATAGATGGGGAAACAATGGAAACAGTGTCAGACTTTATTTTTTTGGGCTCCAAAATCACTGCAGATGGTGACTGCAACCATGAAATTAAAAGACGCTTGGCTCCTTGGAGGAAAAGCTATGACAAACCTACAGAATCTATTAAAAAACAGAGACATTACTTGCCAACAAAGATCCATCTAGTCAAAGCTATGGTTTTTCCGGTAGTCAAGTATGGATGTGAGAGTCAGACTATAAATAAAACTGAGCGCCAAAGAATTGATGCTTTTGAGCTGCGTTGTTGGAGAAGACTCTTGAGAGACCCTCGGACTGCAAGGAGATCCAATCAGTCAATCCTAAAGGAAATCAGGCCTGAATATTCACTGGAAGGACTGATGCCGAAGCTGAAACTCCAGTACTTTGTCCACCTGATGCGAAGAACTGTCTCATGGAAAAGGCCCTGATGCTGGGAAAGATTGAAGGCAGGAGGAGAAGGCGATAACAGAGGATGAGATGGTTGGATGGCATCACTGACTCAATGGACATGGGTTTGAGTAAGCTCCGGGAGTTGGTGATGGACAGGGAAGCCTGGCGTGCTGCAGTCCATGGGGCCACAAAGAGTCGGTCATGACTGAGCGACCAAACTGAACTGAACTTTTCTTCCTAGACAGCAAATTATTTGGCCACTCTAAATCTAGTGTCATTATCAAGAAGTGCTTAGGCCCAGGAAGGTTTGTGCCAGGAATTTTCCATAGCACTCTCTTGCCCTCTCACACTAGGTTTATGCAGCTTTCTTCCCAGGTTTCCCCCTCTGCATGTGCCAAAAAACAAAACAAAACAAACTTTAAAAATGCCCTAAAAAAATCTTGTACTCACTGTACAAATGTATCCCTTACTGAATCTTGGAGACTTTATATTAATTATCTGAATCAAACGCCCTTCTCTTATCTCTCTTTTCTTACCTCTCATGAATTGCTTGCAAGAAGAGAGATAAAAAGTCAAGTAATTATGGTTTAGGATTCAAAAGAATAACTTTATTTTAAATATTTAAAAAATGCCTACATCCTTTATTTGGTTAAATTGTATAGGTTTTGCCAGTCTAACATCTCAGGTTGGGGGATGCTGGTGTGCCTAAAAAGATGACAGCAGCAAGGAAGGGCCACCTGCTTCTTAATGACCCCCATCCCCAATCTTTGTTAGGAAGCAGTGAGGAAACTCCACAGAATGACTTTCTTTCCTCACATTCCTTCAACTTACATGGCACTATCTGCAAGACCTCTTTAAGCACAAAGATTGGGACTGACAGCTGATATCACAGTCACCCAAGGGCACGCACACGTTTGCCAACAGTAGCTACCTGATGGAATTCAGGTTCTCTGCGCATTTGCCGTCTGGCAGTACTTCTTCAGCATTCCGGCTGCATGCACCGTACTGACATCCAAGATCAAGGCAATTTTTGGTTTAAGATAAAATGTGAAGGCAACAGCTCTATTTTGACTATGCAAATGTTCACCTAGTGCCAACTGATTAGCATTTTTAAGGCAAAGAATTTGGAAGCGACGGTATGTTAGGCATGTTACACTTAGCATGAGGGAGAATCACGTTTTTCCTGAGGCTTTTGTGGTGCCACCATCATTCTCTGCCCATAAACTTCAGGTAAAATTGGGGAACATGTGAAGATTTTTTTAAGAAAAGTATTTTTTTTTTAATTACGTAAAACATCTTAATTCTTCTCAAGAAGTTAATGACTCACTTTACCAATTTGTCAGTATGGGCTGGTAACAAAAGGAACCGGGCAGGTCAGCATTTCAGCAGAGTGCGCCATCTAGTGGTCAAAAGAGGGACTGTGGCCATAGGTCTAGCAGCATCAAGAATAAAACGCAGAAGCAAAGCTGTTAATATTCCTTAAACAACTGTAACTCAAGCACCATACCGACATTTTACAAGTCTACCAACTATCAATCAGCTCTCTCTCCCATTTTTCCCCTAAGGACTGTAGCGAATGTCCTTTCTTCTTTCTTCTCAGTTGACTCCCCACTTCCCACACACAGCAGATGATATTCCTCCTCAAAGAGAAAATAGTAACCATCAAAAGCGAATGTTCTCCATGTCCAGCCACCCAGCTGACAAACTCATCCACGCCCACATGGATGATTTCCATTTTCCCTCCCGCTACCACCTTAGGCAAACCGTACCCTCCTATACTTCAGATCAGTCCCTCCGAAATCTTCAGAAACCCAGCTCTATCCAAGAGCTCTGGTGATCTTCCTCTTCACCAAATCCAAGAAATGGAATCAGTATTTCCCACCTTATATTTTCCTCGCTCCATTCCTACTTCATCCAGATACCTCCATACCTCTTCTTTGTTCTGAGCCAAATTTGTTACAATAATTTTCTTTAGACTATCTTGATTCCCCTTTCACATTTTCACCTCAACCCACCTCCATCTGTCTTCTGCTCCCAATAGAATGGAAATATATTTCACCAGGTCATCATCTGACCTACATTTCACTACATCCCACTAACACCTTCAGAACTGCTGGTTACTCCCTCCTTTCTGAAGGACTCCTGTTTTTCTTGGCTGTCTTGTCCTTCTAATATTGCATACCCTCTGGTGGTTAATCTCATTGACTCACCAAGGCTATCTATGGATGAACAGACCACAATCAATGTCTCTAGTTCCGACCAGTCTCCTGAGCTTCCGACATACATATCATACCTGGCTCCTGGGCAGCTACATCTGGAGACATCCATTGTATATTTCAAGTTCAACCATACTCAAAATTCTCCCCCAGTATTCTCTTATGTAGCGAACAGCACCCGATTTGTTCACCCCGTGACCCTATTTTGAATCCAGGGAACAGTATTAACTCCTTCTTCAACCTTGTCTATGCTGCTGCTGCTGCTGCTGCTAAGTTGCTTCAGTCGTGTCCTACTCTGTGTGACCCCACAGATGGAAGCCCACCAGGCTCCCCCATCCTTGGGATTCTCCGGGCAAGAACACTGGAGTGGGAACCTTGTCTATAGGGAGTATCAATTACCAAGACATGCAGTTTCCACTTCTCTTCATTTCTAAAATTGGTTCATTTTTCTCTACTGCTATGTCATCACACTATTCTACCATCATACTAATCCACTATTCCACCACTGCTGTCTGCCAGTCTCCTAAATGTTTCCTTGCCTCCTTTCTGAATAATTCTATACACTGTAGCCACTGACATTAGAAAACACAGGTGCCCATATCATTCCACAGCAATGTTTACTAACTGGTGTGCATTCCAAATCCTCAAGGGGCTTCCCTCATAGCTTGGTTGGTAAAGAATACACCTGCAAGGCAGGAGACACTGGTTTGATTCCTTGGTCGGGAAGATCCCCTGGAGAAGGGATAGGCTACTCACTCCAGTATTCTTGGGCTTCCCTTGTGGTTCAGCTGGTAAAGAATCTGCCTGCAATGTGTGGGAAACTTCAGTTCGATCCCCGAGTTGGGAAAGATCCCCTGGAGAAGGGAAAGGCTACCCACTCCAGTATTCTGGCCTGGAGAATCCCATGGACAGAGGAGCCTTGCCAGCTACAGTCCATAGGGTCACAAGAATTGGACACAACTTAACTATGAAACAACAACAAGGGGACAATTAACCAAGCTGGGGAAAGAAAACCTATTTAAATTGGTGTCTTGTTAATTTATAGCTATCTTGGGACATGGTAAATCCTAAATCTCTTTTCTGCCAGATAAAATGGCATTCATGAAAAGAAGGCAGAAAGTTTAACTGACATATTTCTGCCTGTTTTAATACTTCTTGATCTGCAATGAAATCTTATTTCTTTCAATTACATGAAACTTTTCATTGAGATTACAGTGTCATTTGCCAATCTTATGTTTTATTGGTAATGTGAAAAGGCATAATGTGCATGAGATTCAGAAAGTGGTAAGAAAAATTAACTATAAAGTTGTTCGCTAATTATAGTTTGTGTTTATATTTAAATAATTAATGTATATTTTCCTTCATTATAAAATGTGATTGAATTTGTAATGAATGTCATGAATTTGTTCTTTCAGAATTAGAACTGTTCTCCACTGACCCTCTAAGCTTGGTTCTCTAAGCCAGATTTTAAGTTTCACTGTTATCAAAGCAGGAAGACGGCTTACTTCACTCTTATGTAACCTAAGGAGAAAACTGTGTTAAGGTTTATTAATGCTGTTTCAAAGGACCAGGCTAGTTTTTAAAAGTATTCACTTATTGGAGGAGAGGCATCATTTTGGTGGGTGAAATACTCTTCAGAAGGTAAAATAGAGGTGAGGGCCTATATTTCTCTTCTTTTTTTTCTATCTTGATAGTTCCAACAGCACTTACCTATCTCATGTTCTATTCACTCAGGCTTCACATCCAGTGGTTCTCACCTCAGGCTGCAGACTTGACCCCTATCCTAGCCCTTTAAAATATGTCCTAGGTGGGGAGCAGGCAGCAGTATCTTTAATGATACCCAGGTGAGACTACGCTACAGTCAAGGTTTCTATCTAACAGGAATTTGAAAGAGCTTAGCTAGGTCAGATGATCCCATGATCCCAAAACCCCACCAAACGTAGCTACTAAGTTCAAATAGTCTAAAAGTCTCACTAACTTTACAGCTTTTATCAGGCACCACTTAATTTATTCAGTCTACTTGACTCAGCTGTGGAAGGAGAGCTGACTCAATCCTGTGTGGTTTTTAACTATTCATCTATCCCCAACCAACTGATGTAGCTAAGGACACACTTGGCAGAAGACTGCACATTAGTAGAAAATTTTATGTCCCATTTCAGAGTCCCCAGACCATGTGAAGCCAGCCATTGATTCCTCTAAGCCACAAATCTAGGAACAAGAGCTCATTTACCATCAGGAGAACTTCAGATCAGCATAAGGGAGACTTTCTAATAATCAGAGCTACCTTAAGATATACTATTCAATGCTTGAATAAAGAAGACCTTAAATGGGAAAAATGATGACTATGTGGAAATAACATAGAAAAGTATTTAGAAAATGAATACAAGAGAAAAAATACAGAATAAAATTATATATGTGCTTTGCCAAGAAGCAGCAGTTTGAACTAAACATGGAATAACTGAATGGTTCAAAATCGGGAAAGGAGTATGACAAGGATGCATATTGTCACCTTGCTTATTTGACTTATGTGTAGAATACATTATGGGAAATGCTGGGTTTGATGCAACACAAGCTGGAATCAAGATTACTGGGAGTAATATCAACAACTTCAGATATGCAGACAATACTACTCTAATGGCAAAAAGTGAAGAAGAACTAAAGAGCCTCTTGATGAAAGTGAAAGAGGAGAGTGAAGAAGTTGGATTGAAACTTGACATTCGAAAAATGAAGATCATGGCATCCAGTTCCATTACTTCATGGCAAATGGAAGGGGAAAAAGTGGAAGTAGTGACAGATTTTTTTCTTGGGCTCCAAAATCACTGCCGACTATGACTGTAGCCATGAAATTAAAAGATGTGTGCTTCTTGGAAGGAAAGATACGGCAAATCTATAGAACATATTAAAAAGTGGAGACATCACTTTACAGACAAAGGTTTGTATAGTCAAAGTTATGGTTTTTCCAGTAGTCATGTACAGATGTCAAAGCTGGACCATAAAGGCTGAGCACTGAAAAATTGATGTTTTTAAATTGTGTTGCTGGAGAAAACTCTTAAGAGTCCCTTGGAAAGCAAGGTGGAAAACTCTGAAATCAACCTTGAATATTCTTCGGAGGACTGATGCTGAAGCTGAAGCTCCAAATACTTTGACCACCTTATGCAAAGAGACACCCTGGAAAAGACCCTGATGTTGGGAAAGATAGAAGACAAAAGGAAGAGGAGGTGGCAGAAGATGAGATGATTAGATAGCACCACCGACTGAGTGGACATGCATTTGGGCAAACTCAGAGAGACACTGGAGAACAGAGGAGCCTGGTATGTCGCAGTCCATGGGGTCGTAAAGAATTGGACGCGACTTAGCGACTGAACAGCAGCAACAACAAATATAAAGATATGAATTGGAGAGAAATTTAAAGTATAAAAATCCATAAGAAAGTGGACTAGCATTTTATTGTAAAATTCTTTTAATAAAATTATAACATATTTTATATAAAAATAGGCAAATTTTATGTAGTTAAAATGATGATTTTTATTCTCTTGCCTTTGTGGAAGACATAGCAGGATTAAATAACACCAAATTACACTGAGGAAGGTATTGCAGAAACCAACTGTGTTACAAAAATAAACAAAGGTCACCAAACCAAGAAGTGATGCCAAGATGTCAGCTTTGTTACTATCCAAGCCTATCGAGGAATAATGATTTAACTAGGAGAATATCATGGGTGATATGGTCCAAACACAACTTGATCATTCACACTGGGCTAATTGGACAATGAACAAACTGTTGGCAGCTTCCCACCTCTCTCATCTGGAGAGGTCCCCTCCTCCACACACATACTCAGCATCCCGTGAGACTGGTGCCTTGCCTTCTCCTGGCTGAAGGGACTGTGACTTCTCATACTTCCCTAGGTCTCCAGGGTTGGGCAGCTGGCATTGCTAGACAACTCCTCTGAAACCATGATATCTAAATTGAGATAATCTGGCAACCAAGAGGAATGTCTGCACCCCCAGTGACCAGGTTCCTCTCTACATCTGCCCTAAAAATGGGAAAGCAAGAAAGAGGACTGATTCAGGACCAGGGGGATCACTGCCTCCTCTGTTGTTACCACTGATCACTAAGACACTAGAAGCCTGTTCCTTAAAACATACTGACTGTTTTGTGGACCAAGAGCTCTCCCAGGGAACTTGGCGACCGTGAAGGAACCCACTTACCCTCAAGGTGACACGGGGAGGGTGTTAGCTTTCTCAGGCAAATCAGGTGCAAAATGACCCAAACTTGGTGGACACTCTCAATTACCTAGGGCTTATCTTAGGGAATAAACTGCTTTATTCTTCATATGAAGTTTATGAAGTTCTTCATATGAATCTATCAAGTTTATGACTTCATAGATAATGTGTATTAATATAGATAAATACATACTTTATGCTAGATACAATGATTTTTATTCTCTTGCCTTTGTGGAAGATATGGCAGACATTTTATATTCAAACAAGTTTGTTTAAAAATATGTAGCAAAATATGTACTGAAACTTCCATTTCAGTAAAAAGTGATATACATATTTACATGTACAAAAAAAGTCTAGCTATACATGAGGTCTTAGAAACAGTTATCTAAGAGGATAGAAAGTAGCAAACATGGTTTTATCTAAATCTTATATTTCTGCAATGTTCAGATATTTTACAAAAGGATTATGAAAAGTTAAAGTGTTAGTGGCTCAGTCATGTCTGAATCTTTTCAATCCCATGGACTGTAGCCTGCCAGGCTCCTCTGTCCATGGGATTCTCCAGGCAAGAATACTGGAGTGGGTAGCCATTCCCTTCTATGGGGGATCTTCCTGACCCAGGGATCAAACCTGGATCTCTCGCAAGAATCACAAGCAGATTCTTTACTGTCTGAGTCACCAGGGAAGCCCACAAAAAGGTACAGTAGCTTTATAATCAAGAAAAAATAAAATAACATTAAAAAAATGAAAACATTATTTTTTTGTAGAGTTTTATTTCCTAAAGGATAATATACAATAGTCATTTGGTAATTAAGAAATTACTCTCTAGACCATTTTGGCTGTCTACTAAGCCAAAATGTTTTGACTTTTGCCTGCATTCAGTTCAGCTAAGAACAGCACAAAATGATAAAAACCCGAACAACTCACAGAGTGAACTTTGTATTTTTTCCACTGAATTGGTTATCTGCTGCTTTTTCAGCTCTATCAAAACTGGTATACTTGCATAGGCCTTAACAACCCTTGCCTCAGAGGAAACTAGACATTCCCCAAATAGACATTTCTTAATTAATTTTTTTGAAAATGCCACCTTGTAAGTTGGACAGATTTTTCTGCAACGTGGTAACCCTTTCTGAAGGCTCCCAGTAGAATCTTCTCCTGATCATTATCAGGTCCCTATTTCTTGTGGGTTTTAAGAGTTCTTAGTGGAAAAAGAGACTGAGTGCTTGGAAATTTAATGCAAAAGTCACTAGTGATTTGTTAACAAACATACTGGCCCTGTGGTTGGTATTTGTAAGCTGCCATTAAGAGGTTAGCTATACTGTGAAGGTCAGGTTAAGTAACAGAGATAATATCACAAGATGGTAATCACTGGAACTTCTCTCATGGTTCAGTGCTTAAGACTTCAGTTTCCACTGCAGGGAGCACAAGTTTCAGAGAGAACTAAGATCCCACAGGCCACATGGTGTGGCAAAAAAAAAAAAAAATAGCATTCATAACATTGTTTAGAATGAGCAGATTATCATACTAGTTAAGGCAATTTTTAATAGTCAACTGTTATTTTTCTAAAGATAAAAAAGAACACTTCTGAGAAAAGCAAGTAGAACAACTTAAACTAATTTATTTCCACAACTCTCTCCCTAATTGCTTTTGTCTCAGTTGTATTATCATATTGTCTGTCCAACTGCACCACTTGACAAAACAATTTCTGTGAATTCTGCAATTTATCCTGGCAAGTTTAGTGTCTCTAAATGGCGCCAAGATATCCCAGGTGTTTCTTGTTTGGGTGGCAGACATCAGTTAAACAATGTGCAGGCTATTCCTCTACCTTCCCAAACAGCCCCTCCTGCACATCAGAACATTTCTGAGCATCCTGGAATTTTGTGAGAGTCAAATGATACCGTCATACATTAACATCATTTTTTTTCACATACACAAAACTCAGTCTTTGTTAAGATGTTATCTTAAGATGTTATCTTTATCTTAAGATGTCATCCCTGTTAAGATGCATTTTCTTCCTAAACGTCCAACATATACAACCAAAAACACTTTTTTTGACCATGGATAAATTCACTTGTGTGTGTTTGACCTGTTTAGCTCAATATCTAGCATGCAACCTACTAATGAGGTGGAGAGAAAATAAGAGGAATCTGAACTGGTACACCAAGGAAATGTCTTTGGAGACAAGCTTTTCAATAATGTTATATTTAACAGTAGAAGAAACTGCACCTTTAGTATGTGGAATTAACGTTCTATTTTCTGACATTCCACCATTGCTAATATGATGCCAGAACAGTAAAAACAAAGGATGCAGTGCAGGCGCTTCTGGAAGGAAGTCAAGTGAATCAGTAACATCAGCCCCCCTTTCTCAGTTCAACCGGATCAGGCTGGCTTGTGCTGTCTGCACCAAATATTAGAAGTAACATTTTTTCTTTAGCTTGTTTGGTAACTATTAAACCATACCCCAGAAGCAAATGGCAGCCGATGGAGCAGGATGAGTAAATCGAGGCAATCACTTTTCATAGGGCAACTGTCAGCAATCTACAGATGCATTTTCTTTTATCACTGTTTATTAAAACCTCATACTTAGAGCTACCTGTATCCTTTACTCCTATAGGCTTTATGAATAATTGTTTACAAAGTTGTAGTAACTAAAATCTCTTTTGTTAGTCATGAAATTCAATTAAACTTATTACATATCCAGTAGGCATCGTCATAATACAAGGTTAACCTGAGGGCCTCCTCTCGGAAACTGGATAAAATGCTGTATTACTTCAACTGGGATTTGTAGGAGGGACTCAGCTGGAATGACAGGATGAAGATGCATTCATTCACATCACACTGAAATATGAGCTGTGTTGTGAAACTTATGTATTATATGGGAATCTTCCAGTTTCCTACACTCAATATGAATGATTACTGATTACACCAATCTCTCGTTTCAAATAGTGGCCACAGAAAACTTTAAGAAGAAATGGAAAATGAGGTTAAATTCACATATACAGCATTGCCAAGTAAGATTTCTTGCCAGTGAAACAAAGCAAAAGTTTCTCATTATTAAAATCTATGACTGGTGCCAACCTAGCTCACAGGATGTTCCCAGGATCAAGAGGGGTGGCTGTCCCCTCCCTGAATCACAAACTCCTTATTAGCTTTCTACTGAAACCACGTGGCCAAGGGTTTATCTCTGACAGTAAAGGTGCTCTAAGGGAATTATGACAGTCATTCTATTGTCTGAATTTTCCTCTGCTAGACCAAGCAACTGCTCAGTGAAATCAGTGAAGATGTTGTCAGAAAATTTTTCTGCTAATTGGGTCAAATTAGCAGCTGTACTTGAAGTTTAAATCAACATTCCTTTTTAAGTGTTACTGATTCAGAGAAGAGAACGTGTTGGGACTTTAAAGAATCTTAGGTCATTCTGGGATCATGTGCAAAATTAATGTAATGAAAACACCCATAAGGTGGGAAACTTCAGGGTGTTTGCTGTATATAGACACACTCTGAATTTCTATCTTTTTGCAAAGATAAAGGAGGAGAGAACAAATCTTTTAAAAATACAAATCTGTATATGTTATGGACCGCACCTTCGAACCCACTAATGCCTTTTATTGGCTTCCTGTTGTTCGCAGATAGACAATAACCTCCTTAGTGGAGCTGATAAGGCTTTCATGCAGTTAGTCCCTACCTCCGCTCAGGCTGCTGTCTTCCTCTTAGCTCTCAGCACCCCAGACTCACTGGCTTTTTAAGGGGGAAACTGTACTCTCCATGGGATTCCTACATGGCTGAGTGGTAAAGAAGTCACCTGCCAATGCAGGAGACACAAGAGACATGGGTTCAATCCCTGGGTCAGGAAGTGTCCCTGGAGGAGGAAATGGCAACCCACTCCAGTATTCTTGCCTGGAGAATCCCATGGACAGAGGAGCCTGGTGGACTATAGTTCATAGGGTCACAAAGAGTCGGACACAACTGAAGCAACTTAGCATGCACGCAGGCACAAATACTCTCCATGCTGCTTTCCATGTCTGGACTGTACATATGTTGCTCCCTGGATATACATCTTTTGTATATTTCACCCTCCTGCTTCTCCTTTCCATCACCACCAGTATCAATATTGCTACCGCCATGATCCTAACCACTATAATTAAAGGAACACACATACATACACACACAGAAAGCATATACATTCAAACTCAGTTCAAATGTTATATTCAAAGTGATATGTTTCCTGATGCTGTCCACATACCCTCCCAAAAGACAGGTCTCCCTGTTACAAAATCTCCTAGAACTAAACAGCACTTAATTTGGAATGTATTTTTGGACCTTTTAGTTAATGCCCATCACTTGGGCATTAACTTTTCACCGTCTCTTTTCACTGTAATTTACCCAATATCTAGCATGAAAGCAGAATATAGCGAACTCTAATACCTAAATATTGCTGAAATGAGAGAATGAGTGAATCAGTCAAATCTAGCAAATTTCTCTTTTTTATGCAGATGGTTAATATAATGAGTAAAATTCAACCTGAAGGAGGAATGAAAGAAAGGAACAGTCTACAGCCATACCACCCTGAACGCATCCAAACTCATCTGATCTCGGAAGCTAAGCAGGGTCAGGCTGGGTTAGTTCTTGGATGGGAGGAAAGAAGGGAACATTTGTTAAACTCTGTTACTGTGCAAGGACTGGGCTAACTGCTTTGCACATCTTAATTTAATACTAGCAGCTACCTAGTAAAGTAGGTATTCTATTCCCATTTAGAGATGGTGAACCTCAGATTCATATGAGGCTTAATAACTCACTCAAGGGAACACATCTGGAAAGAGAAAGCAACATGGTTATGCCAAAATTTGGAGGCTTCTGTATTTTCTTAGGATTTTCTATGAAATGTGGAGCCATGTCTATAACTGCATCAAATGAGCATTTGCATAACATGAATTTAGGATGATTTTATTTTAAAGCACTGAAAATACTTTTGAATGCTGGCCTTAGAAATTATGGAAAATGGAATATAACAAAAACTGGAGAAATTTTTTAACAAACTGAACCCACTTTTTTTAGTGTTGGAAAATAAATGAGGTAATTGTCTTACATGTAAATTAGAGTGTATATGCTTAGAATTACTAATAAAGAAATAAAAAGGATTATAGAGCTTGAAACATGATTTCACTCAATTCACTACCTTGAGGCCATTAATGTGTTCACAGCTTTACCCTCTAAAAACCAGTCTCTAGTTCTGAAGACTGATAATTAAGTGATTATTCTCCACAAGCCCAAAAATGTCTTCTGTGGTATGTGTCAGGGCTCAATGCCCTTTTACTTATTTGCAGAGATCAGCATTTTCTTCCACTAGATTGCCTCTGCTGACCAGAATGCTGATGGGTTCTTAGGAATGAAGTAGACACTGCACTTGACCACTGCCTGACCTCCAGACCTATGGGACTGGTTTCTTTCTGTCAAGATAAGGGAGATAAGATCAGCAAGAATTGACAAAAGCACTCTCAGTCCTCTTAACCTTTCCTTCCCCAAATCTCCAAACAATAAATATACATATTATTTAACAGTTTGTGTCTGGTCCTCTAGGTACGATGAATAAAGTAAGTAAAATTTAAAAGAAGACCAGTCTTTGAGACATGGGCTATAACTGGGGAATCCAGAACTAATTTACATTGAATGATGAGAAATATAACTGAGAAACCATTATACGGATGGTCATGGGCTAAACTGTGTCCTGCTCAAATTCATTTCTTGAAATCCTAACCCTCTGCGTCTCGGAAATGTAGGTGTGTTTGAGATAATGCCTTGTAGTAGGTAATGAATGAAGTTAAAATTATAGGAAGCCCTACTCCAACATGACTGGTATCCTTTAAGAAGAGATTAGGACACATAGGAGGGAAGACCATGTGCAGACACAGGGAGAACATGGCCATATATCAGTAAAAAATCTCCAGAAGAAATCAACTCAACTGACACCTTGATCTCAGATTTCTAACCTCCAGGACAATGGGGAAATAAAATTCTACTAAGTCATGAGCCTCTGGTACTTTGTTATGTCAGCCCTAGCAAACACACAGAGACGCTACTGAAGGATTTTAGAACAGGCATGAGGGTTAGGGTAGGGTTAGGCTTGTAATATGTGCTGGGGTACCTGAGAAGGTTTGGTGTAGGACAGGAGTTCAGAATTGAACACAGATAAAAACTAAGTGAAGACGAGTCAGAGATAATATTCTAGGAGAGTAGAAAACCCAATGAGGTAAACATGGTAATCAATAGAGAAAATAATTTAGTCATTGGCAGCAGTCAGTCTTTAAAACCTGAGCTGAAAAGACAGCCTTCAGAATGGGAGAAAATAATAGCATATGAAGAAACAGACAAAGGATTAATCTCAAAAATATACAAGCAACTCCTGAAGCTCAATTCCAGAAAAATAAATGACCCAATAAAAAAATGGGCCAAAGATCTAAACAGACATTTCTCCAAAGAAGACATACAGATGGCTAACAAACACATGAAAAGATGCTCAACATCACTCATTATCAGAGAAATGCAAATCAAAACCTCAATGAGGTACCATTACACATCAGTCAGAATGGCTGCTATCCAAAAGTCTACAAGCAATAAAAGCTGGAGAGGGTGTGGAGAAAAACGAACCCTGTTACACTGTTGGTGGGAATGCAAACTAGTACAGTCACTATGGAGAACAGTGTGGAGATTTCTTAAAAAACTGGAAATAGAACTGCCATATGACCCAGCAATCCCACTCCTGGGCATACACACCGAGGAAACTAGATTTGAAAGAGACACGTGTACCCCAATGTTCATCGCAGCACTGTTTATAATAGCCAGGACATGGAAGCAACCTAGATGCCCATCAGCAGACGAATGGATAAGGAAGCTGTGGTACATATACACCATGGAATATTACTCAGTCATTAAAAAGAATTCATTTGAATCAGTTCTAATGAGATGGATGAAACTGGAGCCCATTATACAGAGTGAAGTAAGCCAGAAAGATAAAGACCAATACAGTATACTAACACATATATATGGAATTTAAAAAGATGGTAACGATAACCCTTTATGCAAAACAGAAAAAGAGACACAGATGTACAGAACAGACTTTTAGACTCTGTGGGAGAAGGCGAGGATGGAATGCTCTGAGAGAACAGCATTGAAACAAGTATACTCTCAGGGGTGAAACAGATCACCAGCCCAGGTGGGATACATGAGACAAGTGCTCAGTGCTGGTGCACTGGGAAGACCCAGAGGGATGGGATGGGGAGGAGGTGGGAGGGGGGATCAGGATGGGGAACACATGTAAATCCATGGCTGATTCATGTCAATGTATGGCAAAAACCACTACAATACTGTAAAGTAATTAGCCTCCAACTAATAAAAATAAATGGAAAAAAAAACAACCCTGAACCTTTGCAATGTATTTATAGTAAATGTTAGTGTATTTCTATTACTTATTTATTCACTTATATTGCATAAAGAATTTCAATTTACATTAAATGTGCTATATTGAAAGGGCTACACCAACATTGATATGACCATATAGGATTAATCATACATGTTTAAACCTTGACATTCATAGCCAAATAAAAAATGACTGGAGGTGTTGGCAAAATACCATTGAAGTAGTAACATTCAACTGTATTTTATATGTTTTTCATATGTACAGGGGGATGCATATGTAAAAAAGAGAAATAGAAGATGCCTGTAATACATGAAATAAATTGTTTGACATAGGAAAAACACTTTGACATAAACCAAAGCAAGATCTTTTTTTGACCCACCTCCTACAGTAATGAAAATAAAAACAAAAACAAACAAATGGGACCTAAGTAAACTTAAAAGCTTTTGCACAGCAAGGAAACCATAAACAAGATGAAAAGACAACCTTCAGAATGGGAAAAAATATTTGCAAATGATGCAACAGAAAAAGGGTCAATCTCCAAAATATACAAACAGTTCATGCAGCTCAATATCCAAAAAAAACCAAACAAACAAGCAACCCAATCAAAACACAGGAAGAAGACCTAAACACACATTTCTCCAAAGAAAACACACAGATGGCCAAGAGGCACATGAAAAGATGCTCAACATCACTAACTATTAGAATAATGGAAATCAAAACTACAGTGAGGTATCACCACATACCAGTCAGAATGGCCATCACCAAAAAATCTACAAACAATAAATGCTGGAGAGGGTGTGGAGAAAAGGGAACCTTCTGGCCCTATTGGTGGGAATGTAAATTGATGCAATCACTGTGGAGAACGGAATGTAAGTTCCTTAAAAAAATAAAAATAGAAGGACCATGTGATCCAGCAATCCCAAATTCTACTGGGCATATACCCTGAGAAAACCATAATTCAAAAGGACATATTGTACTCCAATGTTCATTGCAGCACAATTTACAATAATCAGGACATAGAAACAACCTAAATTTCCAACGACAGATGAATGGATAAAGATACGGTACATACATACAATGGAATATTACTCAGGCATAAGAAGAAGGAAACTGGGTCATTTGTAGAGATATGGACGGACTCAGAATCTGTCATACGGAATGAAGTCAGAAAGGGAAAAACAAATGCCATATATTAATGCATATATGTGGCATCTGGAAAAATGGTACAAATGACCCTATTTCCAGGGCAGGAATATAGACTCAGACATAGATAATGGACATGTGGACACAGAGGGGTGGGGGATGAGATGAATTGGGAAATAAGGATTGACATATATATACTACCATGTGTAAAATAGCTAGCTAGCAGGAAGCAGCTCCATAGCCCAGGAACCTAGATCGATGCTCTGTGAAGACCTAGATGGGTTGGATAGGAGTGGGGGTGTGGGAGGGAGATCCAAGAAGGAGAGGATAGGATATATGTGTCCATATAACTGACCCACTTCAATGTGTAGCAGGATCTAATACAACATTGTAAAGCAGTTATACTCCAATAAAAACCAAAGATAAAATAGAGGCAAAAATAAATAAATGATGCTTGAATTAACTGGTATTTATCTCTCATCATACAGATTATACATATTTATTATCAAAACCTTTAAGGATTTTTCTAGATGAATATATATGTATATATATTCATGATCATATGTTACTGAAGCATTTAATATATAGCTTCATACTTATAGAAATGAAAGTCAAATTTTTTTTTCTATTTTTACTTCCATTTTAGAAACAAAGTGACAAACACAGGCAAAAACTCCTTAGTGTTTCCCACATCCATTTCCATTTGAGATTTTCAGAAAATGCTTAAAAAGCTGCATTTAGGTGACTAATTTCTCAATCTGGGAAATGGAGACTGGCTCAGAACCATCAGCTATCCATCTACTCAATAAGCAGATATAAAAAATTTCATGAACATTCCTTATAATCTTCTCCTTACTCCCACAGTAACCATTCCACCCCTCATTTTCCTACAGTGCTAATCCCTTTCCTTATATATAAAGAAAGTAAAAGTGCTTGTCGCTCAGTCATGTCCAACTCTTTGCGACCCATGGACTGCAGCCCAGCAGGCTCCTCTGTCCACGGGATTCTCCAGGCAAGAACACTGGAGTGGGTTGCCACGCCCTCCTCCAGGGGATCTTCCCAGCCCAGGTATTGAACCCAGGTCTCCCACTTTGCAGGTAGATTCTTTACCATCTGAGCCATCAGTCTAGTGGGTATATATACGCAGCCATGAATGAAAAGATAGCTCGTGGGAAGCTGCTGTGGAGGGCAGGGAACTCAGCTCTGTGCTCTGTGGTGACCTGGAGGGGTGGGCTGGGGGTGGGAGGGAGGTTCAAAAGGGAGGGGATATATATATATACTTATAGCTGATTTATACTGTTGTTCAGCAAAAACTAACACAATATTGTAAAGCTATTATACTCCCAAAAAAATAGAACCAAGTTTAGATGCCACGGAACATTCTTACCGATGTAAGGTAGTGAGTCGTTCTTTACCGTTGATATTTTTTATCTTTCGGTTTTTGTGTTTATAGGCCATTTGTCCTACATCAGGCAGGTGCATTTTCTTTCAGCATTAAGGAAGAGGAAAACCAAAGCTACTTACCTAAAAAACAAACACAAAAAGAAAAGGGTTAAAGTGGGCAGGCTTGAATGCATGGCAAAGCAGTGAGGTGGGGATAAAAACACCTAAAGCATCTAAGAGTGCCAACCCATCCCGCAAATAAAGCACGTGAAGCAGCAAGGAGTGCATGTATAAGTCGAACTCTGTTCTGAAAGTTAAAAGAGCAAAGGTGCTCCTTAGTTTTTTAAGTGACTACGTGAAGCAAAATTTGGGTATTATTTTTTCAGCTTTCAAAACAACTTCCATTATCATAGACTTCATCCTGCAAAGACTAATTTGTCATCTGTCTCTGTGCTTAAACAGATTTTCTTAAATGCCTATAATAATGCTTCCATCCTTCTAGGCCAGAAGACCTTGATTCTAGATCTTACATCTCCACTAATCAGAGCTACAAGGTCATGCCTCCCAACAGCATCAGGAGAGAGGACAGAAGCATGACTGACACTGGTAGGTTATAAGA
This sequence comes from Muntiacus reevesi, assembly GCF_963930625.1. NCBI lineage: Eukaryota > Metazoa > Chordata > Mammalia > Artiodactyla > Cervidae > Muntiacus > Muntiacus reevesi. Next base: position 48,862,643 of record NC_089262.1, read on the forward strand.
GAAACAAAGGCTTTGCTCACAGTTCTCTTCATGACAATAAGGTCATGAGCCTCCTTTACCGTGAACCATTCTATTAATAATGTCCACTTCAGGAGAAGTGGGGCATGACTAACACAGATGACATCAAAGTTAACATACAGAATCAGATGTAGCCTACAGTAGAGAAAAGGAATGATTATATGCATTTAAGGAAAGTTACACAGCAATAATAAATGGCAAATGTCTGTGGTTTTCATCAAGGTGTCAGTTGCATGGTATCACACCCTGGACAGTATGCTGATCACAGGGATGATAAGGAATGTGTTTGGCATAGCTCTAGTGACTGACAGTTCTGGAATGTGTGGTAGAAAGCATAGGACCTACCCAAGTAAAGAAATCTGCTCACTCGTTCAGTTATCAAAAATCGAAGGAACAGTTCCTTCAGAAGAAACGATTTTCCTATTCTATCCTTGACAGGCAGGAGCCAAACAAGTGGAAGAGTCCCAAGAAAAAATAGAATTTTTGAGAGAGAAGTAGACGAGCTCTATTTACAAAGAGGAGACAAATGCCAAGGGCAGCAGGACCAAAATGCATCATTTTCTGAACCCACATTCTCACAATCACCTGGGCGGCTTGGCAAAAATCATGACATTCCCAAGACCCATGGAGGCCTGTTGAATCAGTGTCTCTGGAGGAAAGACATGGGATTTTCATTTTAAATAAGTACCTCTGGTGAATTTTGTTATTATTTTCTATCTTTAGGAACCACACACTAGTAGGTATGGGTTCTCTCTTTTTTAGGTGCTGCTGGTCAGAGGTGACTGAGATACATCATTATGTCTGAATTTAATATAATATGATAATTCAACAAAACACCAGGAACAGAGATGGAGAGTATGTCTCTTCTTTTTCTTCAAGAAATCACTGATTAAAAAAACAAAAAACTATCATAAGAAGTATAATTTTAATTGGCCTGAGCCACTGCCCATGCTATTTTCTGTTCTTACAAGACACAGATTCTTGCTAATAAGATGCATTCTACACTCCCACTCATAGAGGGCACTATTTTCTTACTAAATCATTCAGTTGCTGGCAGTTGGTAAAAATAACAAATAAAACAAACCAACTCCCCTCACCACCCCCCCACCAAATTTCACCAGTGATTTGAATGAATGAATAGTTTTGACTATTACAGAGTATATAGCAAAATCTCATTAGTGCAAACTCTCGTGAACTTGAGAGGAGGTAAATTTAGCATCATTGCTCTAGCATCTCTAGACCTAGGAGAACTTCATCTTCTTTATTTTGCCTTAGCTAGCCCTTGAGCTATTTTTTTTCCTGAATAATGTAAAATAAAATGCTTTCTTTTCTTCATAAAATGTTTTAATTACATTCCAGTATTTCTTTGCTTTAGATATTCAGAAATCTTGATTTCACTTCCAGGATATTGTGGTATATTTAAAAGGATGAGACAGTGCTTTACAAGAGTATATCATATTTCATACTATATACAAAGAGATGTTTTGTCCAGACTAAGGTGCTCCACTGCTTAAGTGAAATATAACTTAAAAAAAAAAAAACTAGTCATAATAACGGCCAACTGTGAACTGACCTCAATATTAATACTCATGCTCATCAGAGGTCAAATGGAAATTCCCTCATGCTTCATATTTTGCAGAGGAGCCTGTACTGCCATTTAAAAAGATGTTCTATGTGCCTATGTTGGCATAAAACATTCATTTTGTGTCGCTTGAGCAACTGGAAGGACTGTGAAGATTAAATCAAAGAAGCTAATAGGGTTGGCCAGAAGCTGGAAGACTTGGGGGTGAACTGGGAAAGGAGGTCAAAAGAATGATTTTTCAAACATGTCCTCTCACTTAGAACATAAAAATGGAGTCAAGATGAAATATTAACTGACCTAGGGTACAAAGCACCACAAAGCTGCACAAATAGCTTTAAAGGCTTCAGTCAATCCTAAAGCTCAGCAGAAGACTCATATCCCTCTATGCTCCTTCAAAGTACTGTCTCCTTTCCCCTTTCCAACTGCAAAGTGAGAACAGCTACAAAATGCAGCGTCCAAAAGGCAGACGGTTTAAAAAGCCTGAAGAATACAAAACGACAAGCGGTTCAGCTTGAACTGTGGCCCTTCTCTAGTAGCACAGATAGTGTTACCCCTTTTTCTTTATTTTTAAAATGATATATGGCACACGATAGTCCCATACCTATCAGCAAGTGGCCAACCTGCCAGAGGGAGCTACTCTGTGGTCGAGATCATTTGCTTAGAAAACAGATTCTATTTTTGTATTAATGAAAAAAAGTTAAAAAACTTGCTGTATTCCACATTAAAATGGTGGAATACACACACACACACACACACACATATACACATACATATATATGTATATAAATAAACTACAGATATGACATAAATGCCTCTGCCAGAACCAGGTCAGGCAGCAGGGAGATGAGAAAAACACAGGGAAATAAAAGAGAAAGGATTTTTTTTTTTTTCTGCAAAGAGGAACTGCATATTCTTTTAATTTTGCATACTCTGTTTGAAAGTACAGCACTTTATTAGGGCTCAAATTAAGCAGACTTTGTTGGCGGTTAGCCAGTTAAACTACAAAGAGTAGGTAAACACAAATCTAAGGTAAATACGCCAGTTTACTGAAGTGTCTACCGTCAATCTCATTATTTTTAATCATACAGAGAACACACATGAGTGGAAGGCTAGTTTGCATAGCACCTTTCATAAGCAAAAGCTGATTCTGTACTGGGAACAGGAAGGAAGGGAGAGCCAGAAAGTCAGGACAGAGATGTGCCACAGTCGACCCAGCTCCTAAATCAAGATGTTTTTTTATCGTTTTCAGACACTGAATCATTTCCCCAAAGGCAACAACCCATTTCACTCGCTGACATTGCTCTTGAACAGCTTGCCTGAGAAGCAGCTTTCTCATTAGCTTTCAAAGGCACCCTATCTACGTCGTTCATCTCTTGCAAATGCATGAACATAACCTCCCCATCACCTTGACTTTTAATTTCCCCTTCAAAATAGGACTTTTATAAATTGTTTTGACAGGTCACATAAATCTCTCAACACAATTCATAAAACTTGCCTTCCAGTATGCTTTAAAATTAAGATTGTAAACCAGTGTCATGCGATCACACCAATGTCTACCTACAATGGGCTCTGGAAACTGCTGGCCAGCCATTCCAGGCCTAATTAAGGCACTAATATTTCACAAATAATTTAAATGTTGCTGGAGACTGAATACTACTTTTTAGCAGCTTAAAAAAAAAAAAAAAAAAAACCTCTGACTAGAAATGCTTTGAACATACATGGAAAAATAAAGAGGAGAAGCAGATGGTAAGAGAATTGCTTTCTTACTTAACATTCAAGCCTCTCTCAGCCCCAACATACACACTAGACACTGTAAATAAGAGTAAGTCAACCCTAGCAACAAGAATGTAGATTTTCTTGTCAAACAAAGCTAGGTCTCTGTTTCTCCATACGGTACTTAGATTCTTAAAGATTCTTTTTAAAAAAGGCTAGATATACAATTTTTGATTTAACTATATCCAGTTTGAATCACCCCATTTTCTCAGGGAAAAAAAATAAGAAAAAAGAAATAAACCATGATCTAGAAGACAGTTTATGTATAGAATAAACTGTATTTCTTATAATGATTAAGGGCAAAGTTAGTTCAAAGTACAAAATTAGCCCAAAAGTGGTCTCAAGATACTCCAAATGGCAAAATTTTATTCAACACAAACAAAACTCTGTAAAGATTCTGACCATTCCTGGCATTGTTAACGACTGGATCCTGATCAAAGAAATCTGTGAAACAACAGGCAATTGACTTCACTTTGAAGTGCTCCTTATGCGTAACTGGATATAGTTTCTAATCTGAAATATAAATAGACCCCACGTTAAAACTTTCCCCTGATAACTGATTACTCGCCAATCATTTGGAGTTTATTGCTTTAGAACATTCGTCATTTCACTGTTAGTTCCTTCAGTTTGAAAGTACTTCCTTATAATCAACCCATGCTTCCTGGTAGTATGAAACATGGTTCTTCAGTTTCATCATTTGTGGGGATGTGCACTTTGAATTCACATGTGTCGACTCTAGCTCTTGTTCTTCAGCTTAACTGAGGATATTCTCAAGAAAATCTTTTGTTTCCTTACATGAACTGCCTCAGGCAGTCAACTTAATCTCATAGTTATGTTAATACATCACAAATATACAGTTCAGACCCTCAATTTCTAATTCAAGCTTTGTTCCTTGATTTCCAGTGACCAGAGGAGAGACATCATATAATTCATCATCATATTATTGCAAATAATATATGCAATTCACCCAGGAATTTTGGAATGAAGATTTATACACTAATTATATCTAATGGGTTTCCCTGGTGTCTCAGTCGATAAAGAATCTGCCTGCAATGTAAGAGACTGCTTGCAATACAGTAGATTGGGTTCGATCCCGGGCTGGGAAGATCCCCTGGGAAAGAAAATGGCAACCTACTCCAGCATTCTTGCCTGCGAAATCCCATGGACAGCTACAGTCCACAGGCAAGAGTCAGACGTGACCGACTAAACCACCATCACATGTTGCTGCTGTTGCTGCTAGTCACTCAGTTGTGTCCGACTCTTTGTGACCCCGTGGACTACAGCATGCCAGGCTTCCCTGTCCTTCACCATCTCTGGGAGCTGGCTCAAACTCACTTCCATTGAATTAGAGATGCCATCCAACCATCTCGTCCTCTGTCGTCCCCTTCTCCTGCTTTCAATCTTTCCCAGCATCAGAGTCTTTTCTAAGGTATCAACTCTTCACATCAGGTGGCCAGAGGACTGGCACTTCAGCTTCAGTCCTTCCAATGAATATTCAGGGTTGATCTCCTTTAGGATTGACTGGTTTGATCTCCTTGCAGTCCAAGGGATTCTCAAGAGTCTTCTCCAACCCTCCAAAAGCATCAATTCTTCGGCACTCAGTTTTCTTTATTTATCATCATAATATTATTGCAAATAATAATACATGCAATTCACCCAGGAATTGTGAAGTGAAGATTTACACACTAAGAATTTTATCTAAAGCCTGTAATTAATTGTGATATTTAGAAGACCGTATTCAATGCCAGACCACTCTATATAATCCACAAATGACAAATGGTCAAGAAGACTTGGTCAGAATTCCTATTTACTTTGCAAGGACAAGAATTATCTTCTTGTTGCTGCTACCTTCTCAAAATAACCCTGTTTCAACAAAACAGCTCTATACTAGGGCTTTTCAATGTCCAGATTTCCAGATGTTATTATTCCTGACAATGGATTTGCATTTATCTCACATGTGTTTAAGGAATCTGTGAAGCTAGAGCTCATCCATCCTGTCATCATTACTCTTCATCACCCTCAAGCAAATGGTCAGGCTGAAAGGAAGCTGCCAACCAATAAGGACGACCTAAAGTAAGCTGCTAGAGGCAAATGACCAAGGAGATTTGCCAAGTTTCTCATCACTCAACATGTCACTCTGAGTGGGACAGCAGGAGTCAGATCCGCTGAATAAAAAAATGGAGCAACACTGTAATTGTTCCTTTGACAGTTCACATATAAAGCTTAGCTTAGAATTTACAGATAAACCAGAATGTATTCTGGGTATCATATTCATTCTTAATTCTTTTCTGCCAAAAAAGCTGGCCTTGGCTAATAATTTTAAAGATAAGTAGAGGGGGTCAGTACAGTTCAGTTCAGTGGCTCAGTTGTGTCTGAATCTTTGCGACTCCATAAACTGCAGCACGGCAGGCCTCCCTGTTCATTACCAACTCCCAGAGCTTACTCAAACTCATGTCCATTGAGTTGGTGATGCCATCCAACGATCTCATCCTCTGTCATCCCCTTCTCCTCCTGCCTTCCATCTTTCCCACCATCACGATCTTTTCCAATGAGCCAGTTCTTTGCATTAGGTGGCCAAAGTATTGGAGTTTCAGCTTCAACATCAGTCCTTCCAATGAATATTCAGGACTGACCTCCTTTAGGATGGACTGGTTGAATCTCCTTACAGTCCAAGGGACTCTCAAGAGTCCTCTCCAACACCACAGTTTAAAAGCATCAATTCTTCAGTGCTCAGCTTTCTTTATAGTCCAATTCTCACATCCATACATGACTACTGGAAAAACCATAGCTTTGACTAGATGGACCTTTGTTGGCAAAGTAATGTCTCTGCTTTTTAATAAGCTGTCTAGGTTGGTCATAACTTTTCTTCCAAGAAGCAAGCGTCTTTTAATTTCATGGCTGCTGTCACCATTTGGAGTGATTTTGGAGCTCCCCAAAACAAAGTCTGTCACTCTTTCCACAAAGGGGGGCAGTTCCTATATAATTTAAATTGCAATGTGTATGTTATTATAAGGGGTAGACTACTGATACCTAGTGTAAAATAATACCAATAAGAGTGAATTAGTAGTATGTTCAACTTTTAAAACATTTTTAAATTGAAGTATAGTTAATTTCCCTGGTAGTTCAGGCAATAAAGAATCTGTTATGCAGAAGACCCAGATTTGATCCCTGGATTGGGAAGATTCCCTGGAGAAGGGGATGGCAACCCACTTCAGTATTCTTGCCTGAAGAATTCCAGGGATGAGGAGCCTGAAGGTCTACAGTCCATGGGGTTGCAAAGAGTCAGACATGACTGAGCAACTAATACATATATATACAGTTAGTTTACACTGCTGTATTAGTTTCAAGGACACAGCAAAGTGATTCAGTTTGATATATATGTGTGCATATATATATATAAAACAACATATAACTGAAAAATATGTGATAATTTATACATTTAACTTAATATATGCATATATATACATGCATACATACACATATATAATCTTTTTCAGATTATTTTCCATTATAGGTTATTAAAAGATACAGAATATACCTCTCTGTGCTCTACAGTAGGTTCTTATTTATCTATCTTATATATAGCAGTGTATAATGTTAATCCCAAACTCTTAATTGTAATGTGTTCAATTTTTTTTAATTTCTTTTTTTTTTTTTTTTTTTTGAGATTATATGCCATGGTGGTTGTTTGGTGGTTTAGTCGCTAAGTCATGTCCGACTCTTGCAACCCCACGGACTGTAGTCTACCAAGCTCCTCCGTCCATGGGATTCTCCAGGGAAGAATACTGGAGTGGATTGCCATTTCCTTCTCCAGGGGATCTTCCTGACCCTTGAATCGAACCACGGTCTCCTGCATTGCAGGAAGATTCTTTACCTACTGAACTAGAACGGAAGCGTACCTATTTATTTTAAGCTCAGGTACTTTACATAATGGGCTTCCCTGGTGGTTCAGATTATAAAGAATCTGTCTGCAGTGTCAGAGGCTTGGGTTCGATCCCTGGGTTGGGAAGATCCTCTGGAGAAGGGAATGACTACCCACTCCAGTATTCTGGCCTGGAAAATAGTTGTTAGAGGTTTCCCTCATAGCTCAGTCGGTAAAGAATCTGCCTGCAACACAGGAGACCTGCGTTCAATTCCTGGGTCGGGAAGATCCCCTGGAGGAGGGCAAGGCAACCCACTCCAGTATTCTTGCCTTGAGAAGCCCATGGCCAGAGGAGCCTGGTAGGCTACAGTCCATGGGGTTGCAAGAGATGGACATGACTTAGCAACTAAACCACCACCACATTACATAATACAGTTGACCTAGAATAATTTTTTTCCACCAAAAACATGACTTAATCCATTTTCCATGGTTGCGTGTGCGTGAGTGCTCGGTCGCTTCAGTTGTGTCTGACACTTCGCAACGCTATGGACTGGAACCTGTCAGGCTCCTCAATTCATGGAATTCTCCAGGCAAGAAAACTGAAGTGGTTACCATGCCCTCCTCCACGGGATTTTCCCCACCCAGGGACTCAAACTACATCTTCTGCATTGCAGGCGGATTCTTTACCACTGAGGCTTTCTTTCATACCTAACTGCAACCAAATGTCCAAAAAGCTAGAGAAACTGGAAGGGGGTCCAGAAAATGGTGAAATCATGATTAATATATCTACCAAATATTGCTAGCTTTTCTCCTTCTGGGTATACAGTAGTATTGCCCTAAGCCTTCTTTGATGTCAGCCATAGCCATGTAATATAGTCTGAGCAGTAGACTGGAGCAATATTAATACAGGTCACTTCTGGGTGAAAGCATTTAAGATCCTGTGTGTGAAGTACAACACTTTTTTTTCTCCCCCTGTGGGATAACTGGAAGCCTGTATTGAAATTGAACATCTGCCATCCTGGGTCCCAGCATGGCTACAATGGGCAGAGTCTCCTTGCCCATCTATCTTGGGTAATGTATGAAGGATAAGAAATAAACTATTGTTGTATCAAGCTATTGAGATTTTGGGTTAATAACTGAAGCCATTTTTATGAAAAAAAAGTTAATGATGCCCAATAGTGAAGTTTAAAAGCAAAAAGCAATCAAGGACTGATGTAAATACTATCTTCCATATAGAAACAGGACGGTGTCTTTTTCTTCCCCCTAGAAAGGTATTAACAATTTTTTCAAAGAAATAAATACTTCTCTTTAATTAAAAAAAAATATCTAATTTGAGGCAAGATGATTTGGGTATGGAAATAAGAGGAAAAAAGAAAGTCAACCTTCAGGTCATCAGGAAGGAGTAAAATGATGAAGACTGTGTGGTCTCCTTACCTAGAGAACTATAATTAGGGACATCTCCCCATCACTCTCAGGATGTTTTCACTGGTGAACTTTAAGTTTTAGAATTTAGAAGGAGAACTTTAGAATGAGGCTGGGGATCCCCCAAAGGGTTCATGAATTAGCTTAAGGGGTCTGTGAACTGACTAAGCAACTAGCTAAACTATGTAACTGCATAACTTTCAAAGAAGCCCTATAGCTTTAATCAGGTTCTCAAACAGGTCTCATATCCAAAATTAGGCTAAGAACCATGGCTAGACATTGGCCCTACTTAAAGGAGGAAATTATAAACCATAATCTTGTTTCTACACATCTCTTGGGAATGGCAAATCTGTAGCCTTACTTTTACCCTCCAATCAATGTGGTCATGGCAAGAATTTTTGCTTCTGCCACTTTAAACTGCAAACTAGCTTTGTAAAGCAGGAAGTCTAACTTGAATTCTAACTGACAGGTTGATTTCAAAGGGTTTGCAGAAAAGATCTTAGAGGGGACAAGGATGAGTAATCTTCTATTCAGTCCCTTAAGGCCTATTTAAGGTCTACTTGTGTCTCCCTCTAAAAAGATGGACAATGAAATTTAGGCTTAGCCTCCTACACAGTGTGTGTTTTTTGTTTTTTTTCTTTTGGATACAGTGCTTTTTTGGACCGCCAAAATTGATTTCCAGACTCAACTGCTGTGGGGCTGGGCTTGCTGATTGCTATATGCCTCAGTGTCTCCAAGCTTCTCGGGTGATCCCATTGGTCACCCAAGTCCTAAAGGAAGTTATGGAGTAGGTTGGACCTCTAAAGGCACTCTTCTTCCAGCATTTCTGGGTGTTTCCATTTTATCATTGCTGTTGTTATTATTTAATCGCTAACTTATGTCTGACCCTTTTGTGATCTCATGGACTGTAGCCTACCAGGCTCCTCTGTCCATGGGAAATCTCGCCTGGGTTTCCCAGGCAAGAATACTGAAGTGGGTTGCCATTTCCTCCTCCAGGGGACCTTCCTGACCCAGGGATCAAACCTGCATATCCTGCATTGGCAGGCAGATTCTTTACCACTTAAAGTTAACACAATACAAGAGGTGCAAAGAACCAAAACTAGATGTTTTCAAATGTTTTGCCAAGCGTATCACAAAAGACACAAGGTAAGGCTTTTAGAGCATGGTTACATATGTCACAGGGTAAGAATACATGAGAAGCAGGAGTTTCTTTCCAGCAATTCATCCTTCCTTTCTCCCCTCCATTATATAAGAGAAAACAGTGAAATTAAATTTTAGCTGTGCTTCTGACTATGACGAAATAGCTTATGAAAAATTAACACTCTAACCAAGAACACATAAAGGTTAAAAAAAATACACAGACAAAACATGTTAAAAATACAATCTAAACATTGGTGGGGGAAAGGGTGATTGGAACATGGTACCAGAGGTTTCTGGGACACTTGATAATGTTTTATCTTCTGATTTTGATGATGGTAACACAGATATGTCCATTTCCTACATTCATCAAGGCATACACTTATAATTGGACACTTACATATATGTAAGTTTCATTTCAATAACATGTTTTAATAAAAAATGTTAACTAATTTTAATAGGCCTGGTGAATGCCTGGAAATACATCATTTTCAAAACCCAAGCATATGTACATTTTTCTCTGAGAACCTTAAATTCTAGCCACTTTGAATGCATTCAAACTTACCTCTATTGAAATTATTCTTTCTGACACTTTTATATAAGTTCTAGTCTCAGATGGAATTGTCTGGCTGACAAGTTCATGGGCAACACAATCTTGTATAAAGCATCACCCATGTAGCATTGCATTTGCTCTGAATATAGTTTTGGGTTACAAAGTTTGGAAAACCACATCGCATGTGGTCAAATCTTTCTCCACAACTTAACTCAACATCAACACAGCATCAATTTCATTAGAGAAAAAACAAAAAGATTTTATACAGAATCTATCTATGCAGCTGATAATTACAAAATAAATATCTTGTACCACGTTTGAAATTGACAAAGCTTTTAAATAGTTCATGTAAGCTACACTTCCTAATAGTATTACAACATGTAACAATAGATCATTTTAGGAGGTAATTAAGTTTAAATTTCATAATAAGTTTTAACAATCTACCGACAAATATTCAGAGGTACTAACAGCACATAAAAAAGAACAATAGGACCAACTGTCTATAAATACAAGCGAGGGAACACAAAAATCACACCATCATCCAATTTAAGAATTTGAATTTCTATTCACAATTGACAGGGAATATTTTAAGGCAGCTGTAAAAACCACCTACAGAAAGGTAAAATGAGAATACTGATTCTGTTTTAGAAAAAGAACAACTTGATAATGATATTACGATAAACAGTTCTACAACTTGCTTATTCCACTGATTAAGCAGCAGTGGCTAAATATATTTTATATATATTTTATATTTATATATATATATTTATATATTTTATTCTCATAATTATATGAATAGAGTTCATATTATTATGTTTTACTTTTAAAAGTAAAAGAAAGATAGACTATTTATTTTATAAAGATATTAAGGAAGAAATATATATACTTATTTGATTAGAAAATCAGCAATAGCTAAAATTGTATATAATTTAATGAGAGGAAAACAGATTTGGTTAGGTTCAAGTAACAAAGTCTTAGAAAATTTAAAAATACCAGATTTAGCTGAAAACATTTAGAAGTTGTCTTACAGGAATATCATTTCCTATTATTTTTTAGGCATTAGTAAATTAATAATTAGAAATTATGACAATGATAGATTAAAAGCATTTAAACTAAATTTAGCAGTAAGACTGCAGAAGAAATGTTGAAATTACCTAAAAGAACAACTTTTTTTTAAGAACTTAAGTTCTGTTTAAATGTGAAAAATGGATATTCTAACCACAAATCTTTTTATCGTTTTTTAAAACTGGGTACAAAAAATTCTCTACTTTTCAACACTTCTAAAACTCTAAGCTTACTGAACATTTGAGACACTGTAGAAAACAATTAAACCATTATATACCACCAGAGATTAAAACCTACAGAGTGTGTGTGTGTATTTATAAAAATTTAAATTAAAATTCACAACAAAATCACAGAATTCATTTTTGATTTTGAAAGATAATAAAAATAAAAAGAAAGATAAAAATGAAATATCTGAGGATCATTTAAGGGTATTATTTGAATAAATATATTCAAAAATATCCATTGGATTTAATTAATTAGTTTCTCCTACACCATACTCAATTAGCAAAGTGGTACTTAACATATAATCTGATCCTGTCAATGAATTCTTTATAAGATCTTTAATAAACAAATTATAGCTATAATACTTTAGTAGTAAGCACCTTAAAATGTAAGGCTTAATGATGTGTGTAATTGCTTACCCAGGGCTCCCTTGGTGACTCAGACAGTAAAGTATCTCCTGCAATGTAGGAGACCTGGGTTCAGTCCCTGGGTAGGGAAGATCCCCCGGAGAAGGGAATGACTACCAACTCCATTGAATGGAGTGTCCATGAATTCAATGGACAGAGCAGCCCAGTGGGCTACAGTCCATGGGGTTGCAAAGAATTGGACATGACTGTGCAACTAACACATTTCACACTGTAACTGCTTATTCAATCTAGACTCATTAATTTTGTAACATCTACTGCTCTTGGATGATGCACATGAAGCATCTCATAAAATATCACATAAAAAGAACTGTTAAAATGACAGAAGTACTCAATGCACAAGACAAAGATATGGACTGACAGTTTTCTGCAATGATTTGAAACTTAGCAGCATGTAAGAATCACCTTGAGAACTTCCTAAAAATACTGATGGTTAGGCCCTGTGCTCAGAGATTCTGATTCAATTGGCCTGTACATCAACATGTTTTTAATATGCCCCTGGTGATTCTAAAGCACTGCAAGAGCTGGAAGACCCACACCAAAATAACCTTAGGCAAATACTAGAACTTACACAGGTCTGGGGAAATAGACTCTTGGAGGGCACAAACAGAACGTCGTGTGCACCAGGACCCAGGAGAAAGGAGCAGTGACCCCACAAGAGACTGACCCAGACTTGCCCGTGAGTGTCCAGGAGTATCCGGTGGAGGCGTGGGTTGGCAGTGGCCTGCCACAGGGTTGGGGGCACTGAGTGTAGCAGGACATGCATGGGACCTTTTGAAGGAGG